>NC_047654.1:5910115-6037225 GCF_902201215.1 Prunus dulcis
TTTATTTTGAAGCTTCATTTTTTGGATTAATTTTAAATTTATTTTGAATATTTTTATATAACGACGACTGAAAAACCACGTCGGGGTTAAGAAATTAAGCACGTTGTAAATTATATAAAACGACGTATATATTAAAATGACGTCGTTTAAATCGGAAACCATGTCGTATATTTTACTGCACGACGTAAAATATGTATTCCACGACCCAACCACCGCCGTTAAAAATTAATACCCTAAATCCTTAAAACTAAATTATACATTTTAAAAAATTAAGTTTATAGAAGGGTTTATGGTTTTACAGCCTAATATATACCCTAGACTACCCCAAAATTATACTTTAAAAATAAACCCCAATAAATAAAAACCCTAATCTCTAACCCCTAGACTCTAAACCCTAAACCATAAAACTAGAAGTGATTTTATGACTCATCAAAAGAATTTTGTTTTGGAAGGACTTTTTTAAACTTTTGTTATTCAAAATGAATTTTTTCAAGGTTTAGGGCGAATAAAATATATCCATGATTTCATAGGAGTTGACTTTGCATTTTTCTGATTTATTTTAAATTTATTTGAATATTTTGATATAAAAATAATAAAATATACTTATCACAACAACAAACCACGTCGGGGTTAAGAAATTGAAGGCGTTGTAAATTATAATAGACGACTTACATATTAAAATGATGTCGTTTAAAGAAGAAACCATGTCGGATATTTTACTGCACGACGTAACATATTTATTCCACGACTCAACCACCGTCGTTAAAATTAATAACCTAAACCCTTAAAACAAAATTATATAATTTAAAATTTTAAGTTTATAAAAGGGTTTATGGTTTTACAGCCTAATATATACCCTATACTACCCAAAAATTATATTTTAAAAATAAACCCTAATAAATAACAACCCTAATCTCTAAACCCTAGACTCTAAACCCTAAACCATAAAACTAGAAGTGATTTTATGACTCATCAAAACAATTTTGTTTTGGATTGTCATTTTAAATTTTTTTTATTCAAAATGAATTTTTTTCAAGGTTTATGGGGAAGAAAATATATCAATGACTTCATAGGAGTTGACTTTTCATTTTTCTGATTTATTTTAAATTTATTTTGAATATTTTGATATAAAAATTATAAAATATTCTTATCACAACAACAAACCACGTCGGTGTTAATAAATTGTAGACGTTGTAAATTGTAATATACGACTAAGTTGTTAAAATGACGTCGTTTAAATGAGAAACCATGAAGGCTATTTAACTATCCGACGTAAAATATATATTCCACGACTTAATCGCTGTCGTTACAAATTACTACCCTGAACCCTTAAGAAATTGAAGATGTTGTAAACCATAAACGACTCAATTGTTCAAAGAACGTCGTCTAACTGTCCTTTTACGTCGGATTTGTTTAAAACGAAACAACAAAAAACGACGGTTTTTGACTTTATTAGGTCGTTGAAAAGTATTACACGTCGGTTACGCAATTTGTATGTTTGTTTTTTTTTTTAATTTAAGAAAACCTCAACGAATTTTTACATTATATATTATAGACAAAATTTGTACATTATACATAAATATCAAGTGTTCAATAATTCCCCTGTTTAATAATTTGGCAAACAAACTCTGCCCATTCATTCCGGACTTCATCAATAGCTTCTTGGGGGTATGAAGCTTCCTGGTTTCCCTTGGCATACTGCATAAACAATGACTATTAGGGTTTATAAATAAAAAGAAATTCAATCACAGACGACGATATTTTTCATAACCGACGTAGTATATCTATTCAACGACGGTAATTTTACATGACCGTCGTTGATAATACAAAAAACGACGTGAAATGTATGAAGGTAATTTCTTCTTACCTTATTCTCAAACCCCAAGGAAGGATCATTGATGATGTCCCTCATGAAGCGCATCACATAATACCCGCATTCGACACTGCTGGGTTGCTTTGGTGTGCCCGAGAGAGTTTTCCAAATTACAGCTTTACGTCCTGCTCGGCCTATATGGGAATTATATATTTTTATGGCACCGTTCACGATGTTTTTCGCCTCTTCATCGACCACACGATGACCTGGCAGAGGATCCAGAAAATAGACGGTTTCCCTCTTTGCCCTTACAATCAGCAAGACCCAATGACGGCTGCACAAAATTAATATAAAAACGACGGTTATTTACAAAACGACGTATTATAATATTTCACACGACGAAATAAAGTAGCAATCGACGACATTATATATTTATCACGACGATAAATAAATACCGACGTGGTTAGTAGTTTCAAACGACTCAATAAAATAAAACACCGACGTGGTTAGTTTATACGCTGTCATTTATTGAAAATCATAAAAACAAAATCCTGTTAAGGAGACTAACCCTGGATTGTAAGGCATCATGAAAATCTGTTCACCGTCTGTCTTCTGAAGTCGAGCTGCTACCAGTCGTGATCTGTCAGCTATTGTGCCAGAGTTGGCACTAACTGTAGCAGGGTCGATAAAGCCAACCATGCTGCACATATTTGCTTTTTTCAAAACATCATGTAAGTACCTAAATACATAAAATAATATAAACAAGTCAGCACAAAAAAACACACGACGGTTATGTATAACAAAACGACGTATTATAAAATTTCACACGACGTACTGAAATAGAAGAGGACGTTATAATATATTTATCACGACGGTACATACTAACGACGTGGTTAGTTAGTTAAGACGACGCAATATATAAACCAACGACGTATTATTTTAGAATTACAAACCTCATATATACAGCAACCACAGTAGCTCCAATTTCTTCCATGCCTGCAAATTGTGTAATATCTTCAGGCAGGAGGAAGGTATCGCGTTCACCACCAAACACCTCCTTATCCATTGTAAATTGCAGGGTCTTATCCTCAGGCAGGAGTGTCGTTTCCACATAACGACAAAGGGTTTTTAAAGAAGATGGCGCCTCCATATTTGAATAATCACCAACTTCAATAACCTGTTTAAAGAAATAAAAAAAATGACGTGGTAATTCAATAAAGACGACGGTTTAAGGAATAAAACGTCGTGGTGAATATTTTATTATGTCTTAAGAAAACGTCGTGGTTTAAGGAATAAAACGTCGTGGTGAATTTAAACGACGGTGAAACAACCGTCGTGGTGAATAATTTATTACGTCTTAAGAAAATTCCGCCGTCTAAGTTGTAAACAAACGACGGTTTAAAGAAAAATATCGACGTCTGAAATTTTGAAAAACAAATAAAAAAGGCAAAGTTATGTGAACATACCTTGTCGCCATGCTTTTCTTCATCTTCTTTCTCCTTTTCTTCTTGTTTTTCTTCTTCCTTCTCTTCATCTTTTTTTTCTTCTTCCTTCTCTTCATCTTCCTGATGTTTCCCCATTTTGGCAGTATCATCCTCAACATGTAGGGATCTCACATCACCTCCAGAGCAGCTAGCTTTGTCAGACATTGGATTTTTGGGGCTTTGGCTAATTCTTGTTTTAAGCATGGTTGGATCAAAATTGGGAATTAATTGGGAAAGCTGACTCAGGAAATGCTCCCTCTCAGCCTCTACCAATTGTTTTGTTCTAGCCTCCATCCTTAAGGTCTCTTCCCTTGCCTTAGCCTCCATCTTTTTAGTCTCTTCTTGAAGGAGAACTCTTAAACTCTCCTTCAAACGGTCGTCAAAGCTAACCCTCTGTGGTTTGGGTAAATTGAAATACTGCCTTGGGGAAATCCCAGCACCTACTCCTCTCAATCTGCCAGGATGCTCGGGGCCCAAAGCCATGGTCAGCACATCATTGCTGCCATGTACACTGACTTTGCCTTCCGAGACTTGTTTTTGCAATTCATCCTAAAACAAAGATATAGAAAAAAGTAAGAACAAAAAACACACGACGGTTATTTATATACAAACGACGTATTATATAATTTCACACGACGCAATAACATATACACCGACGTTATTATAACTTATCACGACGGTAGTTAAACCGACGTGGTTAGTTTTTTAAAACGACGAAATCAATAAACCACCGACGTCTTATGCTATAATTACAGAAAACAGGGTAGTGATTCCTAATTAGACCTTTAACGACGTTTTTTAAAAAGTTTCGACGTGGTAATATCATTCACACGACGCGAAATGAACCACCGACGTCTTATGCTATAATTAAAGAAAACAGAGTAGTTTTTCCTATTTAGACCTTTAACGACGTTTTTTAAAAAGTGTCGACGTGGTAATATAATTCACACGACGAAAAATATAACATAAGACGTAATAAGAATTTTTCACAATTTAATAAAAATTTAAAACAGAGTGAGTAGGCTTACAATTAATTTTGCTTTCTCTGCCACCTTTGGATCGGGGATGTTACCATGTTTGTCCTGTCTAGCTCTCTTCCATAAGGTAGATCGATCAATTTCTACCCCAGGCATGGTTTCCTCCAATTGATCCTCCAATCCAGAATATCCTTTTCGAGACAATCGATGATTGTACTCGAGTTTCTCCCTAATCTGTGCATGTTGAGAATGCACAGACTCAAAATCTTTGGAAAGCCTTGAAGCTACAAAGGCATCCCATTGTGCTTTCTCTATGAATTTATATGTTTCCGGGGGTTGGCTTAATTTCTCCTTGTCATTGGTGTATGGAAGGATATAATGCCTCGTTAGTGTAGACTTGAAATCCTTCCATTTCTTGGCAGCAGAAGCTAAAACAGAGGTCTTGCCCCCTTGACCTACGACAAAAGCCATGTCAACTGCTTCCCATATCTGCTCCTTTATATCCTTGGGGATTTGGGACCATTTCTTGTCCACAAGTGGAACTCTGGAGCGTGCCAAGACACCAATGTACGACTGCATTTCACTATGTGTTTGGCCAATACCTTTCCCCCTTTTATTGTACTCAACAATTGGCCTCAGTTTCTGAAGCTTTCTCTTCACAACACGAGGCATTGTGCTCATACCTCGACCAGTCTTTGAATCATCAGAGATTGTTGTCTGGCTGTTCTGTCTCAGCAGATGATGAAGCAAACTTCATCTTCTTCGAAGACTTCATCTCCTTCGAAGACTTGTCTTGAGGAGCTACCATTCCAAGCTCCTTACCTTCATTTTTCTTGGAGCCAGAATCCTTAGTTTGGTGTTGAGAAACCATTTTAACAGACAAAACTGCAAGTGAAAATATTTCAGAAAAAGATTAAGAACACAAACGACGGTTATTAATAAAATACGACGTATGATATGATTTTAAACGACGCAATGAAATAATCTCAGACGTAATAAATGTTTAAAACCATTATTTATATAACGTCGTGGTATTTATGTTCACACGACGTCAATAGTATTACACCGTCGTGGTATTAACATTCACACGACGTAAAACAATAGATATACCGTCGTCTATATTAGATACCAACCCTAATTTCTTTTTTTTTATATTTTATCAAATTAGGGAAAAACAAAAACCATTGTTCAGAGAAATCAAACCTGCAATTAAACAAGCAAATAAAAAAAAAAGACTATAATTTTAAAAACAACTTTGTCAATTTTCAGACGACGCTAGAACCACTGACGAACCGTCGTGGTATACATATTTAACCACGTAAATATGAAGCTGCCGTCGTCTTATTTAGTTGAGGTAGTTGTCTTCAAAGTTGAAAACTTTCCCTCTTTGTCTGTATATTTTATCAAACTTGGAAAGAAGTAAAATGATTTTGGCCAGAAAAAGGTAAAAAGATTTTTCAAACAAAAAACGTATGAGCATGCAAAACAGTAACCAAAATAGTGAAAATGAAAGCTTACCTATTGCGTGCAATGAAAGCAAGAGGAAGACGATCGATCTTTAAGTTCAGAGACGACGAAGAAGACGAGAGGAAGACGATGAAATACTCTGACAGTGCTCTGACAAGGAAAAAAGACGAAAAGTTTTCTCCGGGAGTTGAAATTTTTAATCGGGTTTGGAAACAGTGCATGTGTAAGTCAGGTAGACGAAAAGTTGCTTATATATAAAATCATTTCAAAAAAATAATACGGCGGTTACATATAACTACGACGTATAAATTCAATACTACGACGGTAAATTTAACTTCGAACGTGGTAAATAAATACGACAGTATTGTTGTAGGTACCGTCGTAGTAAACTCAAAAATTAAAGTACATAAGTAATAACTCGCGTCATGGTATATTATTTAACACGTCGTGTTTATTAATTTACCGACGTGGATTTCTGTACAATTTTTATTAATATACGTCGGTTTTACCGACGTTGATTGTACAATTTAAACGGCGGTTTTTTGTAAGGACCGCCGTTGGTTTTAAAAATTTATTCTATAAATTTGTCGCTTTCATTCATTTTGGGTTTACATTTAGGGTTCCAGGTTCTTACTCTCTCAGAGACACTGCCTCTCACATCTCAAAGACAATAATTTGGATGTCTTTCTCAAAGAGAAATTGAGCTTACTCGCATCAAATCTATGTCCACAAGAAGAAGCTTGCAACTAGCCTTCTCACTTCCTTAATCAAGCCTGATATAGGACACTTAGTGCTTCTGAATACTCCTTGCTTTCCATCAAAAGAGATGCAAGCCTGGACTCCACTCGCTGTCGAAGGAAAGTTAGCTTCTCAGGGAAATCTGAAGATCAGATGTGCTGGAATGAAGAAATCTGAAAATCAAAGAAATTTAAAATGAAGGAAATTAATGTTCTGGAATATGTAAATTTTCTTTTTTGGATGACAGATTTAAAAAAAATAAGAGTATAAAAACAACGACTGTTTTTGAATTACTGTTGACGTTTTTCGTCATCTTAAGTAAGACTAAGACGACGTAATATATTTGTTGAGCGACGTTGATTTGTTTTTTAAACGTCGTTAGGTATAATATAACTGTCGTTGAAAATTGTCTCTCTGATTGCAAATTTGAAACGACGTTAGGTATAATATTTGTAGATACACAAAAGCACACACATCATCAACTTCCAAAAAATTGTCTCTCTGATTGCAAATCTGTGTCATCTGTTAAGATTATGATGTGAAACAGAGTTCCATCTGGTAAGATTTCGTAACCCTTGGGATCTCAGGAAATTCTGGTTATGTCGGCGGTTTTCTATATAAACCGTCGTGGTTATTTCAATTTTTGTCATTAAGTAGATCTACCGACGTAGGATAAGAAAATCAAAGAAAAAAATTGTTAACAAAAATTCTTATTAAGACGACGGTTTAAATTAAATGTACGACGTATAAAACTAATAAATACGACGTTAAATTTTATTGTACGATTTAATGATAACGTCGTAGAACTATACGATAATGACGTCGATATATTTATATTCTCCGTCGTTGTAAATTAATTTAATACGGCAATATTTTTTATTTTAAAGCCGTGGATTTGTTTGTAATTATACGGCGTCTTATACGAAAACCTCGTCGTGTTATTTTATGAGTAAAAACGGCGGCTTTTATTGAAAACGTCGTCTTTACTTTCTACGTCGGTCGATTCATAAAATCTGCCGTTCTTTGTTGGCTTTGATTTTACACTGCGGAAATCTGTTTCAAATAGACGTCGAGACCCAAACAAAAGATATCCACAACAATTCGAAAAAGCATTCCTCACCAATCGCTTCAGTCCGCTTGCTTCCTTCTTCTGGAATGAAGCCTTCTGCCATCCATAGATGAATCAACTTCTGCTTCTTGAACTCATAATTTTTGGGAAATAATGAGAAGAATGCAAGGCATTGTCTAAGATGTGGTGGTAGACTCAACATCAGGCAGGGAAAACTTTATGTTGGCTTTCATCTAACTCTCAGAGTTCACAATCTCGCATAAATAACCACTATTTTTCTTCTCTTTTCAAGTGCGTTGAGCTTTCCAAACTTTTTGCAGCTAATGGCACTCCTCCAACTTTTTTGATAATCTCCTTTCCAAATACTTCTCTTCTTCTCCGCATCCAACTGCCCGGTGCTTGAACAAAGACCAACAATCATCAATGGAATTTTTTTATTGTGGGTGGTGACAATGATTTTGGGAAATGGTGAATTTGGTATGATGTTAAAATGGTGAATTTGGGAAGTCCATCATGAATGGAATTTTTTGACTGCAGGTGGTGACAATGATTTTGCATCCATCAAGACCCCCTCTAAACAAAGGTCTTAGTTTGTCCCAATCATCCTGGTCTTCCGTCCAAACATCATCTAACACAATCATGCATCTTTTCTACTGTAGCAATTTCGAAAGCCGAGACTGAAGTAGTTCAATCTCCGACAACTTGCATTCATCCTCTGTTGCACACTCAATGGCTGCCCTCGTAATCTTCTCTCTCTCTCTCTCTCTCTCTCTCTCTCTCTACAAATTCAAAAATTGAAAAAGGAAAATTCGAACACTTTGCATGAAAACCCTATATAACCCTATATATAGTCCAGGGACCCAATTGCAACTCGAGGTAAAATTCAGGGACCTCTATAATTAAAAACCCTATATATATAGTCCCCTTCAATTGAAGGATCCCTCAAATAGTGTTATTTGAGGGATGGGACGCTCAACCATTGGATCTGTTATAATGAGCTTGTGTGGCTAAGGTTGATTCAAACCTTTTAACCTGTTTCCTTTCTAATGACCTGCTAGAAACCCGCGTACGCTGGGAAACCAAAAGAAGCCCTACACAAGCACGCTTGGAGCAGAAACCAAGCTGAAGAGAAATCAAGAGACACGAAGCAAGAGAATCAAACATCCAAGTTGAAGAGGAAGATCCTCCTTCACGAGATTTTTGTGCAAAATAGGTATGGGTATTCCTAAGCGTGGTTGTTTCAAAATCTGAGCCATGTGTTATTGATTTGGGGGTTCTATGATAAGTTTTGAAGGAGATCCTCCATCGCAAGATTTATGTGCGAAATAGGTATGGGTAAGTCTTTGCTCCTAATTGATTTGAAAATAATAATAATAATAATAATTTGATTCGTCTATGCTTCTAAGAATTTTATCATTATAGGAATATTTCTTATGTTTTTATTGATTAAGAATTCTAGAAAAAATGTTGTTACAAACTTTGTGGAGATGTAGAAGTGTAGGAAGGTTGTGAAGTCAGCCGTTAGCCTTGTTGCTTCTAGTTTAATGATGTGGCTCTAATAATGTGTGATTAATAGTTTGTACCCTTTGCTGTGTATTTTTGCTTGGTCAGATTATTTGTTTCCATATTTTGTATACAACCGTGACTTCAATTGAAGTCTTGTGCTTAATTTAGTATGAAGTTTCATTGGAAGTATGAAGTCTTTTCTTGGACAGTATGAAGTTTTTTGGTTAGAAGAATTTTGTTAGGTTCAATAACTTGTTTCTTTTTCTTCAGTAAAGGTAAATATAATGGGGTGCTAGTTTCATTTCTTGTTAGAGCAAGGAAAAAAGTTCAGGGTTCATATTCACAACTTCTTGCTTGTAGAAGTATGAGGTTTGCTTCTACAAGTCTATGTTTTTTTCTTTCTTTAAATGTATCAGTTGCAGGCCTTGTGGTGTTGTTTAATTTCATGGTGTGAATGCAGGAAACCCGGACGACCAAGGACATGGCTAGCAAGGTGTCTACAACTGCAACAACACAAGATGTGTGTTCTTTTTTGGTCAAATTCGAATGTTGTTCCTTCCACTACAAGGAAGTGTTTAGGTTTTTCTTATCATGTACATGTAAAACGAAACTCAATTTTCAAGTGTCAATAAATTGTTCGTAATTATCTATTCAAATGTTTCTAGACTGCTGTGAAGAGGTCAAGTTTTTCCTATCATTGTCAATGGGTTACTTTCATGAGAACCCGAAGAAGAATATTAGACTTAGCACAAATTGGAAAAAAATAATAAATTGGAGGCATTACAGGTTGCTGCAACCTGCTCACTAAAATCGGAAGCAAGTTAAGTTTCACAATGTGTATATTATAAGATTGCTAACTTCCTTTCACGGCCACACCTCCTTCGTGCAGAAACAAGCAAAGCACAACGCCCAAAAGGAATATTCAATTCAAGAGAGAAAAAACATAAAGAACGAAAAGCAGTACCCATAACTTTTTATCAATGAGAAATTCTACAATGTGAATGGTATGATCATTTTGGAGAACATTAATGAAAAATAAAACTGAATGGTATAAACCGTCATATATCAAATGGAACAGGCTTTGAGATAAAGAGGTTAGCCTTGTATTCAAGTAGCCTTTTCACACAGAATTGCTTGAGAGCAGGTGGTCCTTAGGGGTCGTTTGGCACGGCGGACTATTATGGATTTAGGGCTCGTCAATAGGCCTGGGCCGGGTCCGATTTTTTTAGAAAATTCAAAGCCCAAGCCCGCTCCATGAGCCGGGCTTGAGAAAGCCCATTGGGCCGGGCTAAGCCCAACTGGCAGGGCCTAAACGGGCCCTACTTCATTAAAAAAAATCATAAACTTAATCATAAGGGCATTTTAGTCCAAATTTGAGATTAAACTCACTTAATTCCAATATTTTCACATCAAATTCATAAAACACCCAATAAAGTCACACAACTTATAAGATTTTCCACAAAAATAATAAAATCAAGTACTATTTTTGAGGTTATTACATAATTAGATCGTAATACATTTTAAGAAACAATTTTATCAAAAAAATATTTTTTTAAAGGATGAATAAATATGCAAATATTTGGTGATGTGTTCAAGAAAAAGCATGATTATATTTGGTAATATGATTATGCTTCGTGATATGATTATATTTGGTGATGTGATATGTTGTTCATCTTATTTATATATATATAATTGTTGAATTAATAATTGACACAAATTCATGTGCTAATCATCCAATTTTAAATTAGGAATGAGTAAAGAAAAGTAAATGAAATGAAACAAATTATATATGTGTTTAAGTGATATAATCATAAACCTAAACTCTTATTTATATATAATTATATATGTATGCGGACCTAACGGGCCGGGCCTATGGGCTGGGCCGGGCTTCAGACACCCAAGCCTAGCCCGGCCTGTCTGAAGCCTAGCCCGGCCCAAGACAGGCCGGGCCATCTCAAAGTCCATAACGGGTCGGGCCGGACTTTTTTTCGATGGGCCGGGCGAGCCCCCATTGGCCCATGAGCCCACGGGCCAAATGATGAGACCTACATGAACTGGACTAAATCCTGAGACTGTCTCGGATTAGCTCGAATTGGCCTAAACTAGATTAAGTACTGACCTATGTTTGGTGCTACGTCGGACTAAAAAATAATTATTTTAATATTTAAAATTAATAATTTTTAAATAATTAAATGTAAATTTTTTTTGTTATTATAATTACCAAATTGACATGTACATTTCTTTTTCTCCAAACCAAAGGCTTTTTATTTATTAAAAGTTATAAATTCCATTGAGTTTATGTATAATTGAGTCTTTATTTGTATGGAAACACAGAGAATTTGATTAATTGAGTTTTTACCAGGTGATATTATGTGATTATACCAAAATATGTTGACTAAGGATAAAATGGATAACCCAGGAAATTGTGACAAAAATATAGGCAAACATTCTTCATATCTTGCATTTAACCTGGTAAACTAGAATTAGGATTTAAATAAGAGTTGCATCCGAAACTCTATGATTAAGACATTTCTAAAAACTACACATTAGAGCAAAGCATTACCAAAACAATCCTCAGCTGAACTAGGTGATAAAAAACAAACAGGGACCTTCCCTTTCTCAGTAAAAGGGCAAAAGTTTCCACATTCTTCAAGAGATAAGTATAAAATGGGAAATCATGTCCCTCTGAACCTGGAAATGTAAAACTGAAAACACCAAATGAGCGTAGTAGAAAGATGACGCATCTTCCCCACTATCTCACTTCCTAACAGGGGTCTTGAGAACCTGCCTATTCCTCTTCTTGACACCAGACTTGGAGACCTTGAGAATCCTGTGACCAACACTCAACCTGGCAAGGGCTGCTTTCTTCAAATCGGGTTTATAGAAATTGTCCTTCACCTGGAACAATTTACAATTAAAAAACAATTTAGCTAGTGCTGATATGAAAATTGTAGGAAACTAAATGCAACTTTGTGCTTTACCATGAGAAAACAAGATGAATCACAAAAATCCATATGTTTGACACGAGCGGGCTTAAAAGAAACATACTATTCCAGATCATACAGAACAATTTCAAACCATTAATTCTGTTATGATCGCAAGATTTGTGAAGAGAGAGAGTTTATGTTAACAATAACCAGAGCTATACCCAGACTCTGACAATAACCAAAGCAAAACCACACAAACAGTTATACCCAAACTTTCACTACCTGGGTCAAGATTCGAACTTGACCAAAAGGGGAAGAAGGAAGAAGAGACTTTGACAATAACCAGAGCTTTGACCACACAAACGGCTATACCCAAACTTTCACTAACTGGGTCAAGATTCGAACTTGACCCAAAGGTCCCAACTTGACCCAAAGGGGAAGAAGGAATAAGAGAGACCAGAAAACTTACCTGGTCAAGATTCGAAGAAGCAGTCGCGAACGAGAGACAGAGAGCTGGAGTCGCAACAGAGAGAGAGCGGGAGTTGCCAACGAGAGAGAGAGAGAGCCGGACTCGCTGTTTCAATTTAGCGAATGGCTTATTTTGCGAAGGCAGTTTCAGCCTCTCTGTATAAGGAGAGCGAGTGAGGAGGTTTTTTTACTGTTGGACTCCACAATCCCTTTTAACTTAGTCCCCCATTTTACCAAACATGGGCTTCAAGGCTTATTTAGCATAGTTCATCCTAATGAAGCCTACCAAACATGCCCTAAATTGATTATTAACTTCAATAAATTGCACAAGTTGGCCCCACGAACTATCATCTAAACATAAAAGTTTATATCCAATCCAAAAAGTACTACAAACATGATCACTTGATTGAGAAGTTCCATGACAGCAAAACAAACACCATCAAAGATGTTAAATCCAAAGTACAGCATATGGTCCAACTTCAAGACTGACATAAACGAACAAGATTACTCCATTAAAAACCTGCAATGCGAGGAAAAAAAAAAAAAAACAGCAAAAATGAGACTACAATTCTAGTATGATTTCACCACAACCACAAGAACAATTGAGAAACCAAATGAATAGCTCATTAGCTGGATATTTCTTTTTCTACCAATAACAGCAATTGCTTTTCTTTTTTGTTGTTGACGTATGTGTTCAAAGTCTCTGCTCCTAATTGATTTCAAGGAAGAAAAAAAACCAGAATTTGATTCGTCGATGCTCCTAAGAACATTATAATTATAGGAATATTTCATCTGTTTCTATTGACTAAATGAGTGTATAGTATCTCTATATGTGCACAGCTTGTTAGAGAATTAGAATAAACAAACTCTGTGGAGTGCAGAAAAGTGTAGGATCAGATTTTGATCAAATCAAGAATTGCCCATTAGAACTTGTACCAAGAATTCATCATTAGAACCCAAATCACAAATTTACAACTAGAACACAAATTAAAAATTGCCCACTGGAACTTATATCAAGAATTCATCAATGGAACCCAAATCAAGAACTACCCATTATAACACAAATCAAGAATTTACCACTAGAACACAAAATAAAAATTGCTCACTCCTGTTTTTCAGGTCAAAATCTTTTAAAATGTAAATCTTGCTACCGATATGTGTCACCGTGTCGAGATACCTTGGGCCTTCAAAATTAGGTTATCAATATCCTCCTTTCAAGCAAACTATATTCCCACCAGAACTTTATCTACATATGGATCACAGAATGCTCTATTAGAATGCATTGTAACAACTAAAGCAATTAAAGAAATAATTATGCCCAGTGGGTTCTAGAAAATGTTCAGATACCATATCTCAACCATCTCTAACAATACAATAAAAGCTGCTTTATTATATAACAGATTTATAACTTTCACAATCAATCTATGTTTTGTTTCTTCACTGTCAGCTACAAATATTTCACCAAATTTCCTTGGTTTCTATCTATTCTATTTCTATTTATATTTTTCACTCAGATGATCAGAGATGATGATGAAAAAAAAATAATAATAGTAATCAGAAGAATTTTGAAAACCAAAGAACCAAAGGAATAATAAGAATAAATATATGATACAAATGACTCCATAGAAAATAAGAAAAAGAAAAACTAAACTATTACTCCAGTTGCATGTTCTGTTTGAAGGGCAGGACCCACATGCTTCACGAATGCGCACACACAAACACAGAATTACATTTGCATGCGTGTGTGAGTAGCTGCATACAAAATAGAAGGCAGAAATCTATCTAGAATCTAAAAACATGGGAGCAAGAAACCACCTCTTGTAAGTAACTCACAATTGTCCTCTTAAGTCTGACTCAATACAGCCTGCCGGTACACTCTGGAGAACCACAATAGCAACTCTTCTTCTTTATATTACCATCGGAATCACGAACCTGATCTATCATATAATTGTAATGATAAGTCAACTCTTGCAAGGGAGGAATGTTCTCGGCGGCAAAGAACATAATGTGAGGAATTCTAGTATCATCATGATCATAGAGGACATTTTGGGCATAGAGATTAGGGGAACAACTATGGTTGACAAATCTTCCCACATTGCCATATTGTGCTGCATCAATGGTAAATCCACCATCCCCCACAACTTCATAAGAATTTGACTGTGCATCGGGCATGAGGGTTGAAAGTCCATCCCAAAGAGAACTGTCATTGTAGTTATTCCCGATATCAAACAGATACTCATCATTACCAGTTCTTTCTTCAGCTTCCTTGTCTTCAAGGAGCTCTCCTATATACTCACATATAAAACTTCCTGAAGGAATGGAATTTAGGGATCTCACTCCCCAACCCCTTGATTCAGTTTTAAAGATTTCAAGTGGAAATTTGATACCACGCTGGCTAACTCTATTATAACAAGAAGGAGGACACTTACAAGAAGGACCACACTCATACACAAGTGGCTTTACTTCAACAATAGCGCCATTAAAGTTATATGGGATCTCACCTCCGTTGTTAACTGCACAAGAACATTTCTCAGAATCTGAGCATGCAACAGTACAGCTACAACCCTTGGGAGGGATTGGGCGGCACCAATCAGGATATATCATGTTGGTTATGTATACAAATGGTGGAGGTTTCTCATCATCTATGGTATTCACAGCACAAATAGGAATTGACTCTTTCCCCAGTGAAATATCATCACTGCAGCGACCTACCCGTACTCGAGATTTTTTGGACTTCTTGACTTCTTTCAAGGGAAGCTCTGGTTGATCTCGAATTCTGTCCAGTTGAAACTTGAAAACAAGCTTACCATGAGACCCCACATCCTGCCAACATTTAGCTACTAAATATAATCCATCATAGACGTATGTCTTACTTTTTCCATCAGAAGATTCAGAGCCACGGATCACTCTAACAGGATTATTTTCATGCAGACTGTTCTTCAAAGCAAGGTTTCCCCGTTCAAGCTTCTGATCTTCAGGTTCCTTATCAGTATTCATCACATTTCCTCCTTGGCCCGTATAAATCAAGGAATCTGAATTATCCAAATCATCAGCATAACCACCAGATGCAACTATACTAGTTGCAAGGACCTTGCCACCATGCTTCACATAGTCTATACCACCTTGACTCTGGCGATGAAGGCCAACTATAGTAAGTTCCACTCTGTAATGAAACTCATCACCAACTTCAACACCTGGGACAGGCCCCAAGATTTGTTTCCCTATATTTACATATTTTCCGTTATCCTTCAGAATCTTCGCCGCTGCATAATCAATCCTCCTGCGAGAACTTCCTCCTTCCTTTGACTTACCTTCTTCCTCCTGCAAGAACTTCCTACAAAGAGCTTGGAACAGACGCAATGTCTCCCTCACCTTGTTTCGGGTGACAGTTCGGTCCTTATCATGAACTTTGCTAGTTGAACTACTAAGACCAAAAGGAGGAAGGCATACATCAGAACAACATGATCTTGGAGTCTTAAGAAGGTCTTCCTTCTGGTGACTCTCAAGAGAATTCTCTGTATCCCATATAACAAGCTGATTTGAGCCTTGGTAAGCATTCTTTCGTGCTATAGGATGAACCGTCTTTTTAGACTTTCCTCCAATGTCCGAGTCAACTTTTTTCCTGGACGCGGTTTTAGATCTTTCTAGCTGACATTTAAAATCAGGTTTCTTTCGTTTGCTTCTACTCATACCACCTTCTGTTTTACGCTTGCAGACCTCTTTTCCCTTCCTCCACGGACAATTTGAGGCAGCCATCAAACCCATCACCATCACCCTATCCGATGTAAGTTCTGAACTTTCAAAATCTTCTTCATGCAATTGGTTATGAAAATTAGATATATCTAAACATTTTTCACTTGGACTTTCCTTCGCATGGTATACCACAATTTCCTTCCCCACTAGCTCCTCTGAACGTCCAACATCCCCCGGGCCTTGACATCCATTGTTTTCTTGAGAGGGTTCAATACACTCTTTTCTTGAATCTTTTGGAACCACCTTCATCTTAGAATTTACCTTACATTCATCTAAACATTTCTCACTTGGAATTTCCTTCTCATGGTATACTACCATCTCCTTCCCCACTTTCTCCTCCGAATATCCAACATCCCCCACGCCTTGACATCCATTGCTTTCTTGAGAAGGTTCAATGCACTTTTTCTTTGTATCTTTCGAAACCACATTCATCTTAGAATTTACCTTACATTCATCTTGTTTCTCCATTTCTTGAACAGCATTCCCCTTACAGTTGGGTTGAACCTCCCCAATTACTTTAGAAACATTCACTTCCAAATCGCTCTTGTGAAACTCGTCATCCTGAACATCCTCTCCTATTTGTTTCACACTAGTTTTTGGTGTGTTCGATGATGATGGTTTGTCACCTACAGCCGACCTCGCTTTACCAAAATTCCTTTCTTCCAGAGAAACATTTCTTCCACAGAGAAGAGGGAAGTCCCGAACAGCTGATACTCTTCTTCGAGGAGGATATTTTTTAACTGCAATCTTGTCCACACCATTGCCATTAGAAACAGGTGGTGAACAAACATTTATATCTGGTAGAACAGCAACCATATCTTCATTTGGACTAGCCACACCAAGCTGATTTGGGTTCTTCAACAAATCAGATACTTCATGCTGTAAGGCTGTTAAAGATTCAACTGTGTCCAGAGTACCAGCAGCCTTACCATTCATCAAGACAGTCTCATCCACTTGACCAGTAGAGACCATCAGCTTTTCAATCCCTTGTCCATCACCATTCTTACCCCTGCTAATCAAAGCCTCAGCAGTACCAACAGAAGCGGCCTCTTCAACAGATCTCAAATTGTTTAACTGATGTAGATTCTTCGGAGAATCAGATATTTCATGCTCTAAGGCTGTTACTGATTCAATTGTCTCCACAGTATCGATGTCCTTGCAATTCAAGTCAGTCTCATCTTCGTGACCATTTGAGAGCATCATCTTATCAACCCCATGTCCATGGCCATTTTTATCCCCACGAATCAAACTTTCTGTTGGTACACTCTCAACCACAGAAGTCGCCTCCTTATCAGGTCTCAAATTGTTTATCTGAGCAAATCGTCCACATCCCGGGGGGAAATCACGAACAGCAGAGATTATGCGCCTCTTTAACTTAGGTGACTGGGAATGGAAAGAGCACTCTCCATTTTCCGTGGGCAATCGTCCCAATCTTACATCAGAATGACTACCATTAAGTGAAGCAATTGTTCTCGACGACTCCAAATTTTGCAATGCCTCTACGACCCCCATTCCAACTCCGAAACCAATGTAGTGGAATGCTCAAAAACCTAAAACGATAGTAATCATTAGGAACACAGCTATCCTTAGTAAATAAAGAACCTTATTAATTTTTTGTGGGTATACTATGTTATTAAAACATTCTCCTAATATGCAAGGCTTAATGAGAATTTTAAAAACAAAAGCAGCACTGACTGTCTCCCCGGATGTACAGTTTATTTCAATCTCTTCATCATTAACTCCTACAACTTCTCCATCCATCCAAACTACCTCAGGATCCTCCACCCAAACAAGAGATCCAATCGCCAAATTAACATTAGCAAGCCAGATCTTTAATTTAAAATCATCATTGACAATGATTTGATACTCAACAGGCACATTAAGCTAGCATTAGACAGCAAGACTATGATGCAATTAGAAAACTGTACTGAAAATAAGAATCTACAACAGAACTGTGAGGTGTTCCTTATTCTGTAACTGTATATGGGTGATAATTTATTCATTCAACTATTCGTCAAGTTTTTGGAGTATAATATTCTCCTTACAAATAAAGTTGAATCATATAATTTATGCATTCAACTGTATATGAGTTGAATCACGCCCAGCACATTATTATGGAGAATAATATTCTCCTTATAAATAAAGCAGCAACCATAAACAACCAAAAAATACAGAAAATTACCAGAAAAGAAACACAACCAGCAAGCCAATCCTTTACTTAGCCTTCAAAATCAATTCTTTCAGAAAAACAAAAATCACAAGAGTCAGACAAAATCACAACAGACAGAAAATTAGGGTTCAGAGATAATACCTCAAAGAGAGAAAAATCGAGAGAGGGAGAGACTGAGAGAGAGCGGGAGTGACTGAGAGAGCGAGATCAAACGACTGAGGGAGAGCGGGAGACTGAGAGAGCGAGATCTCGCGAAGAACTTGGCTACAGATTTGGTTTGGGGAGAGGAGGTTGAGTTGAGAGCGAGAGAGTGGGTGGGTCTCGTCGGGAAGGGGAGGAGAGAGAAGGAGAGTTTTTTGCAAAAAATGTTATTTAATTATTATTTTACCTTATTTTTTAATTTTAAATATTTTAAAATCGGAGAGTTAACTATGTGATGTCGTTTCAACGCTCCCTGGTATTTAACGACAGCACCGAAAATTCATCCCACCGAGCGCTACTTGTCTTTCCCTTTCTCACCACACTGTTTTCTGCTGAATTTTCTACTTTTCTCGGGGAATTTTCTTTCCCTGGAAATTTTTTTTCCCAGGAAAGATTGTTTTTCCGAGGAAAAAAAAAAAAAAGTATCTAGAGCTTCCATTGTTTCTATCGACGCTTTTCTTTGGTAGTTTCAATAAAAGAAACCAAAATAATAAAAAACTCATCTGGGTTTTGATCATGGGCGGTGATTCTCCAATATCAGGTGGTTTTCTCATTTGTCTTCTAAATCTTATGTTTTATCGTCGAATTTTGTGTTATTTAATAATCTGTTTATCCTAATCATGGTATATGAAACATCGATCACATTGTGGCCTGGCTCAACTACTTTGCATATATTTTCTGTTTTGTTGAGAATTGTATGGAAAGCTCTCAATGTGTTGAGAATTGTTCTGTTTTGTTAATAAATTTGTGATGTCTTTGAAACCTTAGTCTGGATAATTTTGTGTAATATAAAAGGTATATGGGCAACATTTAATCATATGCCGATATTAGAGCGAATTCAAGCAAGACAAGAATACGGAATTATGTGCGTATCAGTAATGAAATGAACCCCTCTGGTATTTGCTCAGATTATGTGAATGTGATGCATGTTCCCTTGTATAACTCTGTTTCTCAAAGAAGCGTTTTTGTCCTTCAATGCCTATTGTATTAGCTTATGATGTCTTTCCTCAAATTTTCATGAGACATTAGTTTGTAGTCTTGTTTTTAGTATGAGGATGCTCCTCAATGCTTCTTGTTTCTGGGTTGTAGAGATGAGAGCATTAAATAATCAATTTGACTGTGAAAATGGAAACAAAGTGTCTTCAAAGGAAGGGAAGGGAACGAGGCTATGGAAGAAAGTGAAATATCAGCTTATTGAATACCATGCATTGCCTAGCTTTTTAAGGGACAACGAGTTCATTCTGGGTTATTACCGATCAGAATGGCCATTGAAGCAGGTGTTTCTAAGCATCTTCTCCATTCATAATGAGACTCTCAATGTGTGGACGTAAGTACTTTAGCTCAAAAACACATTACGTTTTTATAATCCAATGCTTATTATGTTTTTATTTTCTCTCGTTCTTATTTATTATACATCTATGCACGCGGTATTTATTATACATCTATGCACGCGGTCAATACTTGCGCTGTGATACATGATTGACATTATATTTGAAGCTGTGCCTCTCATAAAAATAACATTGATTGCTGAGAAATCCTTTTTTGTAGGCATTTGATCGGGTTCTTCCTTTTCCTTTTCCTAACCATATACACAGCAACAAAAGCTCCAGACATCATGGATCTTTCTTCCTTCCAACGTTTGCCTGACATGATTAGAAAAGCTGAGTTTTACAAAATTCATCCAGAACTGTTGAATTGCCTCCCTTCACTACCCAACCTGTCTGATATTTATAGATTAAAAGACGAATTGAAGCCATCTTTGCCCTCTATGGATTTCATCTCCTCAGTTTCAGGGAATATAAGGGAACTTCTCGCCAAATGCTTGCCCGAGCGGTTCTCACATGCCTATCAAACAGAGAATTCTGTTCTGGTATTGTCTTGCATCCTTGATAATGAAATGCAACTCTGCTTGTATGCTGTTATCTTGCAAAACTGTCATCCGGTGCTTTTCAAAATTCTTACATCACGTTTTATCTTCCTTTTATTCATGAATATTTTACCAATCTACCTTATACACGTTATTTTCTATTAAGTTTCTCAATAAAAGCCGTTCTATATACTTATGGGAACATACTATTTAATTTGAAGTCATCCTTTTATTTCCATGTTCACAGCCTGATTCCTTTGTTATTTGTTTCATAACTTCAGCATGGAGTTACAGATGATGTGATGAACATAGTGGCCCCCCTTATGTATCGACCTATTACAAGGTGGCCCTTCTTTGTCTTCCTAGGTGGAGCCATGTTCTGCTTGCTAGCCAGCAGCACATGCCACCTCCTTGCTTGCCATTCAGCGCGCCTTTCCTACATAGTGCTTAGATGTGACTATGCAGGCATCGCTGCACTCATCACAACCTCATTTTACCCTCCTGTTTACTACTCCTTCATGTGCAACCCTTTCTTTTGCAACCTCTACTTGGGCTTCATAACAATACTAGGTATCGCCACCATTGTTTTCTCCCTCCTCCCACTTTTTCAAGGACCCAAGTTCCGTAGTTTTCGTGCTTCTCTCTATTTTGGGATGGGCGTGTCTGGTGTCGTTCCTTTAGTTCATAAACTCATAGTGTTCAGGAATCAACCAGAAGCCCTTCAGACAACCGGCCTTGAAGTGTTAATGGGGGTTCTTTATGGACTGGGGGCTTTGATTTATGCTACAAGGATACCGGAGCGGTGGAGACCAGGGAAGTTTGATATTGCTGGCCAGAGTCACCAGCTTTTCCATATCTTGGTTGTGGCGGCAGCTTACACACACTATCGTGCTGGGCTGGTGTACCTAAGATGGAGGGGCTTAGAGGGTTGTTAACTTGTTGCTATTGAGACTTTGGGGCCAGAATTTGATCATAGTAAGTGGGTCTTTTCTAGCCCTTCTTCTGTATTGGGGTTGGGTTGGGTTCTTTTTGTGTTTGAAAACCTTTGACAATTTGAATCAAGGTGTGGCTTTACTTTTTCTTTTTGGCCATAATAAAGTTTGTAGGGTCTTTGGTCTGAAAGTTTGGACATTTTTCTTTTATTGATCAAAACCTTCCAGCTATGTAATTACAAGTGTACCTATACTGTATAGGCTCCACCTAGTTTAGCAGGTTGGACAAATCCCCTCAATTTGCATCCAAGGGGCTTGCGTGAACGGGCAGCCTTGAAGTAAATGGTTCAAGTTTCATTGGAGGTGACAGTTCTGTTGATCCTTTGGAATGAGTTGAAAGAGGGAAAGCAAGAACCCAATTGTGCTCCAAAAATTGAACAAAATAAAGGTGAAATTGGTGACTAGAAGTCATCAGTTTTGTACTTGTATTCACGAACTTCTTGTTCACCACTTTATGCAAAAAGCTTGTACTTTGTGTGTGTGCTTATATGTACGTACATTTCTAATGTCTTCTTGTTTTTATAAACCAAGTTTCTGAGATGAATATATGTTCACTTTAATGTTTACTCCTTTATCAAATCTTTGAGATATTTGAGGATATCTTGTTTTTATAAACCAAGTTTCTGAGATGAATATATGTTCACTTTAATGTTTACTCCTTTCCGATCAAATCTTTGAGATATTTGAGGAAATTAAAATATCCTGAAGACTATGGTCATTCCTACATTTTCTATTGGTGTGTCATCCAGTCGTGTTGGGTTAGTTGTGGCGGTTCCTTAATTCGATTTTTACTTAAATTGTATTCCAATCCGAATTAGCCTCACCGTCAATGAATTGTTAAGAATATGCAGTAATATGTTTTGGTTTGGTATCTAATGTACTTTAATCATCTTGTAACCGATGTAGCATAACTAGGACTCTTATATCCCTTCTTGCACGGCTGAAGATGCACCATCACTAAGACTCTTATGTCCGTTGTCTTATAAATATATGCAAGACGACCTCACAGAGATTGAGGAATTCACTCCAAATCAGAAATTGTTTGATCATTGAATTATATCACTGTGAAATGGCACACTTTTTTTCCGTCAAACAAGTGGCAGACCTTAGTTTCAATTTTATAGTTGTTGAAATCCCTTTGTACATTTCTACCGTATTTTGGCTGTTGGTGATAACTAATGTGTATCTCTCATTCAGATTATAGCTGTTGGTTTTGACATGTTAGTTACTTGCAAATTTTGGAGAAGTTATTGGGCTGTTAATCATCTACTGACTATACAAGTAGTCTGATGTACTCCTTTTGCAGAACAAACTATTTTTCTAACAGATGACGTAGAGGAAAGGACAATCAATGGGGTGTTAGCTGGACTGGCGCAGGCCTCTGTTATGCTCCCAAGTGTTATTGGGTTCAAGTCCCATGGTACCCTTGTGTGAGTTTCCCCGGACAATAAATTAGCCACAGGGTCAATACTGAAAATACAAGTTATAACCAATTACTATAGAATAGATTAACCCAAATTGCAGAGAATCCTAAAACCCCAAACACTTTAGCAATCTGGCCAAAATACAAATCACAGAACTGAAAAACTATTTGCTGATTTTTGCAGGGGTATAATTGGACAAATATTTAAAGGAGATGCCTACCTGTGTGTGTAAGATTAACTAAGGCTTAGTTTCCTTTAAAACATTGAAAGTAAGAAGGTGGTTGAGAAAAATGGATCAGACTGCAGGTCTTTAGATTAGAGGTGCACCCATTGGAGGAGGTGGTGGGCTTTGTTGCTTCCGAAAGTTTCCTGCTGGAGGAGGGGGTGGGCTTGGTCTGGTTTTCCGGCCAAATTTGCTCACCTTCAAATCTGTAGCCAAATATAAAACACATAACATAATGTATCCTTGATCAACAATTGCTAATAAAAGTACAAATTAAAGGAAATGAGAAAGAAAGAAAAAAAAAAAAACCAGGGTACAACTCAAATTCTCAAAAGGAATTCTAAATTTCGGAAACTGTTTCTGAATCTCGAACAGAACCTGCATGAATCTGAGATGGATGCATGAGCAAGATGGATGCAATGAACATAACCATAATGAGAAAGCGGACGAAGGAAGAGAGACCAGCCATTGATTACATAAAAATTAGCTCTTGTTTGGAACTTGGTTCTTACCCCTTGATCATAACTATGGCCCTTATGATAATTATATAGTGAGTGTGAGTGCCTGAGTTGAGTAACTTTGAACGATTTAATTAATTAATTAATTACAAAGCGTGTTGAATGGGGTTAAGTGGAATTAGGTCGAGATGCATATTTCAAAGGTTAGACAAATGATGTTACAAGTTGACTTTAATTTCTTTTAAAGGATGCCATTTAGGTATAAATATTCCTTGAAAGTCTGCAAACTTAATTAAACTAGTTTCATTAAGACCCTATATATTCCTTTAATTGTTTGTACGTACTATTATAGGAAAAAAAAAGTTCTCTAGCCAGACCAGGCATCAAAAGAAGATGCATTATATTTTTGGAAAATACTACGAGGTATTCCTACACTTGAAATGTAGGATTAATCTCCGCTCGAAGTTTGGCTTGCTCCTAGCCAAAAGTGCTTCCAACGGGGTTTCGAACCCTTGCTATTGAGGCACCATGTAGCTCGCCAGCTAGAGGTGGCAGTTTGCCAACTGCACCACACCTTGTGATTAGAAGATGCATTATATTGCCATACTATAAATCTGGACTGTTTATCATGTTGATCGTTTTGCGAATGCAGAGTCTAGATTCAAAGTTTGATAATATATATATATTGTTTGATAACATAAGTCTGGAATGTTACTAGGTACACGTGTTTCCACACTTAAGTTCCAATGACCTCTTAAGAAATACATATGACCCTCACAATCGCTTTCAAATGAGATAAAAATAATAAAATTAAGCAAGTAAAGTAAAATGGTGTCACGCTTGATACTGTTATTGTGAGACTTATGCTGTTTGTATAGGTTGGACCAAAAAAATATGTTGTTTGTATAGGAAAATACACTTTCACTTAGTCCCACATTGAAAGAGAGTTGTTTTCTTTGATGGTTTACAACTTCTCTGACATAAGGTTCTCTTGATACTATCCCTAATCAGATTTCTAACCTCACCAACTTAGAGAGATTTAGTCTCTCTCACAGTCTGGTCAAATCCCGGGTTGAATTTACATTTCCTCTCCTCTTTCTGTGTGGCATACAATGACCTTCAGGGCCCTGTACCATCTGGAGGCCAGTTTGATAATTTTACCATCGCCAGCTTTGAAGGGAATCCAAGATTATGTGGGCCTCCAATTATGCATCTCTCTTGCTCTCAGCCAGAATTAGCAGCTCCTAAAAAATCTTTCAGATACAGTTGTTTTAGAAATAAATAATTTAGTGAATTTGACCCCAATCCATGAACTCCAATTCATTTTGATGGAAGACCTATGTTTAAAACTCCATGAGCTCCAATTCATTTTGATAGAAGTTCTATGTTTAAAACTTTCACATACGATTCGCAAGGGACTTATAACTCAAACGATTTTAGGGTCTTAACCTCTGGCTATGGAGAAGCTTTTGGTATTGACTCCAAACTCTTGTATCTCTACTTGTACAAAGTCTTATAAACATATGCAATACAGCTTGAGGAATTCAACAGTATTTCTGCTTATTTCTACATGGCAGGATTTATGGTATTCCACTTCTCGAGTATATCCTTTTCGTGTACATCCACAAGTTCAATTATATGCGGCATTGCACTGAAATTCCCACATAAACAGAGGTCATGATTCCATTTCTCTATGTAAACTGGGACAATGTCTCAACAGGGAGAGCTTTAGTTCCAATGTCCTCTTAAAAAACATGACCCTAACTATTGCTTTCACTTGAGATAAAAATAACAAAACCAGGTAAAAAGGTGTCACATTTGGTACTGGTGCTGTGAGACTCAACGAAAGCATATAGCATAACAATAGAGGTAAACCCAGTTTTATCAAGAAATAAAGGCCTTGTGGGAGGTGAAACCATATCTCAGAAATAGATGTCAAAAAGGCCATGGTGTTAAAAGCCAAGAAAGAAACGCATGCTGCAGCGGAGTGAAATGCGAACTCTGATACTGCATTTTCTTCAGCGCTACTGTTCGTGGCTGCGGAGTTCCTTTTAAACTTATGAGGAGTTTGAGAGTAACCTTTCTCGATACCACCAGGGGGATTGAGCACAGCTTGGAATGTGGCCGTTGCAATCAGCACAGCTACCACTAGTAGAGCGTTGCGCTTTTCATTTGGCATGCAACATTTTGAGAGGTAACTTCGTAGAATCCATTTTTCGGTCAGTGACATCTCTTTCCTCAAAGAGTCCGCAAGAGAAGATACTCTATGAAGTGAGGAAGCTCCCAAAGCTCCATTTCGGCATAATAAATTTATCATCTCTGTATTGTTAACTGGTCCTTGCAATGAGATGTCCAGAGCTGTTAAACCCTCCAAATTCTTGGCATTTAGGTCAACCCTTTTTATTAACAACCTCACCACCTGCATAATATTAGCATGCAAAAATCTATAATTAACTTCTTGCAAAATAGTATTTGTTTTCAAAAATGAAAACATATTCTTCAGGAAAAGGGATATTCATTGAAATGTCACCTGAACTTATACCTTAGTTTCAATTTGTCACCTGAAAAAAAAAAAAAAAAAAATTTTAAGTGAAATGTCACTTGAATTTTTCAAAATCCATGATTTATCACCTGACTTTAACATCATCCAATTTTCCAACTATTTTCAAGGGTATTTTAGTCTTTTTATTTTCAAGAGTATTTTAAAAATGGAAAAATCATTATAAAAAAATTATGAAAAGACCCTTGAAAATTATAAAAATTATATATCTTTTCACATTTAACCCCCAGCCATTTTTGCATTTAAGCTTTATTTTTTTAATAATAATTTTTTCCATTTTTAAAATATCCTTGAAAATGAAAAGACTAAAATATCCTTGAAAATAAATGGAAAATTGGATGATGTTAAACTCAGGTGACAAATCATGAATTTTGAAAATTTTAGGTGACATTTCACTTAAATTTTTTTTTCATGTGACAAATTGAAATTAAGGTATAAGTTCAGGTGACATTTCAACAAATATCCCTCAGAAAAATCATACCGGAAAAGGTCAAAGATACCGGTTAGAATATCACTTAAATGTCTTCTGCAATTTGGTTCTTTCATCTATGTAGAAGAGCTAAATGCTTACTATTTTAAGTTTGTAATCAGCTCTACCATATTTTTGAAGCTTATTAGTAGAAACTAACTTCTAAGGCTACTGTCCTACTATCTTTGTGTTTTGTGTTGGTAATAAAAATATTAGAAGACAAGCAAAGAAATAAATGAAAGAGCAAAGGGAAAAAAATTGAAAAATCAATCACATATATGTTTGCTTACTGGTTGAGTAAATTTGGGACATCTACTAACCTGAAGCAAAATATTACTCTATCACAGTTAGGAAGTGGGGACGAAAGCTTGCCTGGAATTGATTTCTTGCTGTTGCAATGTGCAATACAGTGTTGCCTTCAACATCAGTCCACTGCAAGACCTCATCGAATCCATCCGAGCAAGACTTCGAGTGCTCCGGCCTTGTCATTCTTTGCAGCAATATGCAGTGCAGTTTCTTTCTGATTTGTCAGATCAATGATAGATTCTGGGCAAGCTGCTAGAAATTCAGCCAGAAGATCCAAGTTTCCGATTTCAGCTACACAGTGCAAGAGAGTCCTACCCTCCCTTCCTTTGACTCGGACAATGTCTCTATAGGCAGACAAGACAGAAAGCACTGTCTGTATTTTCCCATGTTTCAAAGCCAAGTGCAATGCAGAGAACCCTTCTTTGTTTTGCTTCCTTGCAAATTGTGGCTTTAATCTCATCATCTCCAGGGCAAATTGGGTATTCCCTGCAGATGCAGCTACGTGCAAAGGAGTATGAACAAATGGAACCTGATCGATGCGCTCTAAAATACACGAATCCTCCTGTATCAATGCATAGAGGCCATCAATATCTCCCTCTTGAGCAGCCTTCATCAGCCTCTGATCCTTTCTGAGAAGTGACAAAAGTAGGCAGCTGAGAGGGTCTTATACTGTTCTGAATTGAGAGCAACTATTTACCCAACAAAGAATGAAAATCTTGAAGTACGGTATGCCAAAGCTAGAAATTAGAAATCACCTAAAGTTACTCTCAGATTTTCAAAGTCCATACTGACTATTGAGGAAGTGATGCATGTTAATGAAGCTATGTATCTATGTTAGAAGTACTAAGAGCACCAATTTTTCATCAAATTGACTTCTTCAACTTTAAGTAGTGTGTGCTTAGATAAAAATATAAAAAATATAAACCTTAAGTAGTGTGTGAAGCCAACATTAGGAAGTGAAGCCCCTTCCTGAGCTCCAACACAATATAGCATAGTCCTTATTTTTATGTTATCCGACGAGCTTTGGTGCTGTATGATGTCCAGGGCCGTCAAACCAGCCGAATTCTTGGCGTTTACGTCTACCTTAGAGTTTAATAAAAGCTTTACTTCCTGCATAATGGAATGAACCAATTTATTAAAAAATCATTGAGTAAGCAGCAAGCTTCAACCAAACTAAAAATTCTGAAGATTTTATCAATTATGAACAAATTATTGCCATGGTTTGACAGAATGTATAGTTCCTGTAATTTTCACTCTATCAGTTCTGAAGCCCAAATTCAAACATGCGAAAGATATATCTGAAATTAACATCAACCATTGGCACATCACCTTATTTCAATGAAAAATAAAAACAAGAGAACTCACCTCAGGTTGATCTCTAATTGTTGCAATGTGCAGCAAAGTGTTGCCATCATCATCCTTCCAGTTCAATATCCTTTTCTCCAGTTGATGAACCCCTTCATAGCAAGCATGTGTTAGCCATCTCACCAGCAATTCAAATGCTTCAACCTTGCCGTTCTTCAATGCAATATGCAGAGCAGTCTCATTTCGAATTGTCACATCCTCAAAGGATTTGGGGCATGCGGATAGAAAAACAAGCAAGAGTTCAATATTTCCTTCTTTGGCTACGTAGTGCAATGGAGTCATACCCTCCCTCCCTGACACACGAACGAGCCCTGTATCAACGTCTAGGAGACGAAGCACCATCTGGGTGTTCCCATTTTGCAGAGCCAAGTGGATGGGGCTGAACCCATCTTGGTTTGACTTCCTAGCAAATGATGGCTTCAATCTCATTATCTCCATGGCAAACAATATATGCCCTTCAGATGCAGCTACATGTAGAGGAGTATCAACATATGACACCCCATTAAGGTCCAAAAGTTTAGCATCCTCCTTAATTAAAGTGTACATGAAGTCTATATCACCTGCTTGAGCAGCCTTCTTCAACCTCGGATCCATTCTAAAAGAATGATATTGTGACAGTCAAGCTGCTCAAGATATTGCTGTCTAATTTCTTATGCTGAAAGTAACCATATAGCATCTAAGATTCTAGAGGGTCGCGTAATTAGCCATACAACTGGACTAAGATATTACACAATAATTAACAAATATATTAACACCAGACAAAAAGAAAACAAAATTTTCAGGCAAAAGGGGGAGGGAGGGAGGGTGGCAGCAAAACACAAGTTCATGTAATACACAAAAGACAACTGACTCACATATTTGTGTAATTAAACACTGTATCTATATATTAGCTACCATGAAGCCAATCTGCTATGTGTAAACTCAGAAGCAACTTCATAGTATATTGCTGGGAAAGCAGGAAGAGTCATCAAGTCCATTGTCGTCAATTTAGAAGTCAACTGTAACTACAAGAACCACAAAACAAGAAACATAAGACAAAGATATTTGTTTAGTGGGATGGAAGAAAACAGGAAAGGAAAACTCCCTAGTTCTCTGTGGTCCACCCCATGATTGTGGGTCTTGCCGTTCCCCTTCCCCACGTCGATTTGAATTCTTAATTAAGTTTTTTTTTTTTCTCCCTTTCCCATTACCAAGTGCTTCAAGTCCCAATTATGTCAATATCTACAGCGACATGAGCTGCAGTTTCTTTCTCAGTTCTCAGATTTTCAAAGAACTTTCCAGGCAACCACGCGAAAATCACTAGCCAGTAAAGGCGGCCTATTAATTGGCAACCACCCATATTTATGTTCGTTTAGACGCACTGTTACTTGGAGTTGGAACTGAGAAGATGTTTGGTAATTTTCTTTGGAATGCTGAAGTAGGATCTGAATTATATAAAAAATATACTAAAACCCAATGCAACTAAACACTGTAGCTAAGCACAGTATAATGACGGAAATGCCCCTCATTTTACTGTTGTTTTCGTTTTGTTTTTTCTTCATAACAGTAAATTGACGAAACTGCCCTCGACTAAACAGCTTCTTCTGTTCCCCTTTTTGCCCCTTCTCCTTCGTTGAGAGGGTTTCGTCCGCTCAGAGAAGTCCCCATTTTCAGTCCGTTTCGAACCAGCTGGTTGGGGGGCAGCCATGGAAGATCTGCATTCATTGTTAGACATGCGTGGGGGGCCGTCGATTTTTGTTTGGGAGGTGCGCTGCAAATCCAGCCGCACTTTTAGTCTTCGTCTCACAGATTTGTGGTCGGGAGATTTCCCATCCTTTCTACAGCCTTCGACTCAGACTTCCATCTTTCTTGCTTGCGAATTTTTGCATCCTTTGTCTTCAGGTATGCATCCCGTCAACTTTTTAACAGATCTTTTGGTCTTCATTTCATGAATTTGATTGTTGGCTGGGAGATTTTTCGTCCTTTGTAGAGCGTGGGTGTGAGCCATGTTCTATCTTTAGGGTATTTTTTATTTATTTTTTACGAATTTGGGTTCATTTATTTGTTTATTTTGATTTCAGGTTCTTGGGTAATCCCTAATGCTTTATTTATTTATTTATTACGATCTACCAGTTTAACGGATTAATGATTTGCTGATGGGTTTCTGAGCATACTGTCGAATCCTTTGATTCCTTGACCAAATTGATTATGCTGCTGTGATGATCTGTTGTAGTCAATATTGTTGTTGTGGGAAAGTAAGCATGCCAATTTCAACAATTTGTAATGATCTTGCTGCTGTAATGGGTTGTTAATTTGTTGTTGGATTGATAGGATTAGATGATTACAATATCTGAGCATGTTGGTGATTACAATATCTTGGACATGGTTTTCTTTTGTTTGTTGTAAAATAAAACATAAGCAGAAAGCCATGTTCAACAAACATCAATTTTCTAGGGTTAGGGTTTTCGTTTCATTCTCAGATGATTTGATGGGCAACACGATTTGTTCAGGATGACTCTGCATATATATATTTGATTAATTGAGGGTCGAGATTATAAATGAGAACTCTCAGATGAGTTTTTGAAGTTCTCTGTTTTTTACTTTACAGGAAAAAATGGAAAATTGTTATTGATTATATTAGTATAATTTGTTTAGGCACCGTCTTTCTAGGATTTTATTGCTTGCATAGTTTATTTTCTATGCTTGGAATTACAATGAAAATTTCCTTTCGTTGTTTTTTGGTTGTTGAAGGGTTTGAGCCAGGAAAAAGGTGATTTTGCAACCTCACCAAAGCATTTCAGGTAAGAACCATACCCTTGAATTTTCCTTTTGGACCAAAATTAAGCATTTTGTTTTGTGGTTTATCATATGATTGGGTTCTATGTTTGAGCTTATGGATTGGTTCATGGTGGATTTGAATTGGCACGCAGAGTTGCTTGGGTGAAGCTGATGACTGTGTGCGTTGCAGGACTAAACAAAATGGTGCAACTACATCTATTCGTGGACTTTGAAATAGAAACAAAGTTTGCATCTTTTAATCGCCTCCACTGTATTTCAATTTCTTTCCCTTTTATTAATTTTGATTGTATTTCTCCCCTGTGGTGGGATTGATCATGCTTTTGAATTGGTAATGGCAGGGGACTGTTCGTGCGTGAATAAAGGCTTGCCATTGCCCTTGCTGATGTTGTGGGACAGAGCCAGTGTATGTGTACAGAAGTTACGGTATACAATGTTATCTCTCCCTCTCTTTAATTTCAGTTTTTTTTTTCTTTTAATAGAATTTCGTCAAATATTTTGGTTCTGGATTTTTTGTGTTGAAGAAATTTACAATAAAGGTTTTTGATGACGTTCTGTGTTTGTAAATATCTTTTGTAGAACAACACAGAATGTTGACTGACTTTGAAGGTGCTACAAGAAAAAATGAAGTAGGGTTCTGCATTTGGACTAGCAAAGAGGTTTGTCAATCCTTCTCTCATCCTCATTTTTTTTTTTTTTTTCAATAAGTCGATTACATCTCAGCCTTAAATTCACTGTTTATTATCTGTTTAATTTAATGAGACAATTTCTGTTATTGAATTCTAAATTATGCACTTTTTTTTCCATGTTAGGGTACTGGGATGCTAGGGGGTTCTTTTTATTCTCTTTTCCACTGCATATTATAACTTAGATGGGTATGCTTCAAGAAGGTTGGTTTTGTTCTTGAAGAATACCCATTTGGTTTTAGACATAGTTTATTTAGTTAAATATATGGCTACTGGTGAAGTGGATTAGTATGGCTACTGGTGAAGTGGATTAGCCAAACATTGCATATGTAATATGCATACAAATTCTTATTATTGTTGTAAAACAGTCAGTTTAAGTGGAAGATTGTTGTATGAAATTTGGTAAACAAATATCTAGAAATTATCTTCACAGTTTCTTAGGTTCCATTTAATTCGGTATTTGTTTTTGTGTGATATATTTCCCTTAGGGCGTGTCAAATGGTAAAGCTGCAATTAACAGTGTCTTTTTTGTGTTGCAGTTCCACCAGTACCAGGTTGTTGGGAGGAAGCTCCCTACAGCATCTGATGAGCACCCCGGAATTTTCTGAATGAAGCTCTGGGCCACCAATGAGGTTTGCGCCAGGTCCAAGTTCTGGTATAATGCTTAGCCTTAGCTTGGCTTTTGTGATCCCAAATGTTCATTGGTGAATTTTTGGTTAAACTTAATATTATTGATTGATTTGTTTGGATTAGGTATTTCCTGAGGAAGCTGAAGAAGGTCAAGAAGAGCAATGGCCAAGTGCTTGCCATTAATGAGGTTTGTTCTCTCTGCCGTTTATACTCTATTTTTTCTAATTAATAAATTTGTACCCATTTTGATTATTTGTCAGTGTCTAATGTATTCAATGTTGTTTTGAGGTGGGGAAGTGGTTCCTCCTCAACTCTCCTCCTGGCTTAATCCAATTTGTTGCCAAAGGTCTCCGCCTTTGACCCACTCTTTTATCACATTTATTTTGCTTTTTTCTAATTTTGTTTTGATCATTTGAATCGTATTTTGTATTTGATGTTTGGCTTTGGTGGCAAATGTGAAGGAGGCTGCGTCAGAGGCATCCCCTCGAAATGACCGGCTGATTTGGAGATGTGTGTTTTTTTTTCTTTCTTTCTGTTTTCTTTTTCTTCAAAATTGAAGCCTCCACTTTGCTGAATAAAGGCTTCTCTTGGCTTTAGTGTTTCATTAGATGAATTTTGGGCTCTCACATGTGTTTGCGAAATTGCAAACCTTTTTTTTTTGTAGAGATGTTCAAAGTTTGAACACTGCCTCCATTATCTGAATTCTAATTCCGAATTTTAATTCTTCTCTCTTTTTAAGAAGACTACCTCTATTATCTAGAAATTGATTAAGATTCTTTTTTGCGTCTGTATTTTGGCTAATTTTTTCTTTGGGAGTATTATGAAAACCTATCAGCATATCCACACCTTCTTCTACACCCTATTTCTCTGCACATTCCTCTCAAAAACTTAAATGCTTTATGCTCCACCTTAGCCTTTGGTAGTTTTCTCTGCTTTCACTTGGTTCCATTTTAAGTTTTAACTTTTTTTTTAAAATCTTTATTGTAAATTTGTTACTTTAAATCCTTAATTTTAGGATTATTTATGGTTTATTTTTATACCTTATAATGAATTGAGATGTGGACAGTGAATGTGTTTCTTCCTTCATAGTTGTGCTTAAAATGATATTTCTCTTGATATCTTTTCTTTGGTATATAGGTGACATGAAGCAGAAACAGTTAAGGAAATCTCATATGAAATGGGTATTTTATGTTGGAGGTTAGGTTTATTTTATGATTTTTTATGTTAGATTTCATATTGAATCAATTTGAAAGGTTCCCCCTGAAGACTCTGAATATCTTTTAAGTTTTTTATGGTTATAACACATCAAAATTTATTTTTTCTTATCAGTTCTTTCAACTTTATTTTGCTAATTCAGTGAGAGTAGTTGTCAAAGATGGCATCAAAGCTTAGCAAATCTATGCTTGATGGGGTTGAAATTACGATTTAATCAGTGATAGGACTTTTGGTTGAATCCCAAGCAGGGAATGCATTCTTTGCCATGGTTCCCAGACAGGTCCTCTTGGCTTCCCTTGATGCTATCAGTAAGTTGAATAGGGTTCTATAACCTTTAGGTGTTTATAGGTTATTTCTGCTTTTATAGCTTCTCCTTTAGATTAGCATAGCCTATAAATGACAATACATGTATCAGTTTTGACCATAGGTGTCTATAGATAATCTATTCTTTTGTACAACAAACTTGCACATGGGTTGATTCTGTTATGGGTATTTGGTTTGATTCTATTAAAGTCTGGTTCTTTTGGTTTCATTAGGTTATAGGTATTTAATAATTTGTGGCAATGACAGATTATACTTTTGTCCACCACGTTCGTAAAATGCTTGGCGTATTTAAATTGTGGTTTGTGCAATTGATTTCTTGGCCTTAATTCTGTAACAATAGCCACTGTCTTCACTAAATTTTCCCATTTGTCTCCACTAACACTTACCAGTTTCCAAATTTGTAGCAACACAATAAACACCCACTGATTTGATGCTATTAAATCTAGAGTGTTTTGGCTTAATTCTCTCATACCTATTTAATAAATTGTCACAATTGTTCTAAGTTTGTTATCAATTGATTAAATAGATTGGAGTTATACTTTTGCCCATCAGATTAATAGAATGGTTGATGTACCTAAACTGTTGTTTGTCCTGTTGGATTTTTTAACTTAATTTTGTGATGATAGTTGGTATTCGCTCACATTTATCCATTTATCTACACTAACACTTGCCATTTTTCAAATTTGTACCAACATAGTTAAAACCCTGCAAAGGACAAGAAAGAACAGAAGCCACCTCTATAGGAAAGGCATCAAGAGAAAGATCCCATTCCAACAGACATCAAGGCAGAAAATCCCCCTCCACCACCCAATAGCATATATATATATAAAGACCGGTCCAAACTCTTTTAAACAATGAACATTCTAAAACTGCTAATATTTTGATGCTATTTTGATGTTTTGATTGCTGCTTAGTTTATTAAAATATGATCAATATTTTAACATGACAAGTAGCATATAAAACATGTTATTAGTCTATTTTTAGTAATATAAACTTGCCAAATAAAGCATTATGCCACTATTAAGATCTCCATGTCTATATAAATGGTATCATCTTTCATATATTTTTTCACGATGTCATATTTTTATCACTAGTATTTTCTATGCTGCTACTACGCAATTACCTGGATTGCATTAAGACTTTAGCATGGTTGATAGCATGAGAAACACAAGCATGAAACAAATCAAGTTTGAAGACAGCCATATAAGTTGGAATTGAAATCATGCTGACGTGTCGCGTAGCATTGAGCTTATACTACTACTATACACTGCTAACAACTACTGTAGTAAATGAAATCAGGCTGATGGCTAATCCACCTAAAGTCATACTGCTTCAAAACTAACAAGAGTACTGAGAAATATATAATATATGTTGTAAAGTCAAGGATGGATCCCAAAATAATAGAGCCCACTACCTAATTGATTGAAGAATATCATGATGAAAGTACTGTGGGAAGGCATCATTACACATTCACAGGAAGCCAAGAAACTTTGCCTATAAGTGGACTTCCTCCCTTCATTGTAATTGACTGTGAACAAAAACATTCTATGAAGATATCAGTTTCTATACTTTCTCTATATCTCAATTCCCTCTCTACAATTTCCTCTAGATTTATAATACGTTATCAGCACGAATTTCGCCTTAACAATACCAGCTGAATTCTCTGATGAAATTCAGCCAAACAAAAACAAAGAAAAACATAAGCTCTGTTTCATTTTAGAAATCCCAGTTCACTGTGATCTCTCTCTCTCTCTATATTTCTTTGTTGTATTTCTGTCTCCCTTATTCAAGCACCAAACATGTCTGATTCTAATTCTACTGCTACTTCTTCTTCTGCTTCTCCTATATGGTTATATTCTTACATCAAGCTTCGGTTTTTCAATCGAATCCGACGCTTCCTGCACTCCAAAAACGCCCGCAAGTGACCCACGCCGTCTGATCACTTCGACACATCGTCATCAAGACTCGCCAAAGTTATAAGCAATAACAACGAAGCTTCACTTTGGAGTTTGTTGGGAAGAGAGAGTCAACAGAGATGGAGAAAACTGAGCACACAACGGTAAGCACAAATGGCATAAACATGCACCTAGCGTCAATCGGTACAGGCCTAGTTGTGCTCTTCCTCCATGGATTCCCGGAGCTCTGCAAGTCGTGACCGATAAGCAAATTGCGACCCCGACAACAGACGCCGCCGTCCTCCGCCTCTTCTTCCACGACTGTGTGCTAGAAGGCTGCGACGCCTCCCTCCTCATCGTCTCCAACTCCTTCAACAAAGCGAAGCGCGACCGTGACACCAACGTCAAACTCCCGGGCGACGGCTTCGACACCATTGCCCGCATCAAGACCTTCGACATCGGCCCATGCAGGTCACGAACCTTGCAGAGAGGGCTGGGCTTGTTGAGCACGGACCAGGCTCTGATGGCGGACGAGAGGACGAAGCCGCTTGTGGATCTCTACGCGTCGAACGAAAAAAAAAAAAAAAGTTTGTTGAGGATTTTGCTCAGTCTATGATCAAGGTTAGCCTTATATGGGATTGACTATGAAGGCCATGGAAAATCAACAGGCCTTGAAGGCTATGTCAAAAACTTTGATGATGTAGTGGATGACTGTGCCAACCACTTCACAAACATATGTGAAAGCAGAGAGAACAAAGAAAAAAAAAAGTATCTGTTGGGAGAGTCAATGGGAGGAGCCGTGGCTCTGTTGGTGCACAGGAAAAAGCCAATAATGGAGGTGGGCGGTGGAGCCAATGAGCTCAGTCAAGGCTACAGCAAAGGAGTTGGGTTGGGTGCTGAGATTATTGGGACCTTTGTGCTAGTTTACACTGTGTTCTCTGCTACTGACCCCAAGAGAAGTGCCAACGCCTGTTTTGAGAACAGCAAACCCACCGAAAGAAAGAAAAATCCAATAAGCCCTCTGCCCCTTATGCTTTCTATTACTTTATTATTTCTCTACAGTATTTAATAAGCCAATTGGTGCAGATACAGTGGAAGCAGTGGAAAAGGAGGGGCATGGATTCAAACCTGTACAAAACTACGTTGGAAAGCTACTTTGGTTTAATATATTATAATAATAAGAAAATAATTGGCTTGGGGATAGGATAAAGGCAATTGATTTGAAAGCCTGGAGCATGCGTGATATTCCACTAATTACTTTTCCTACTTTTCTTATTATATATTAATATAAGGACATATAGTATAATAATTTATATAATATTATGGATGGTTTCATCTCTTACATTTTTTAGTGGTGATTTTATTTCCACGTTTATTTTATTTAAATGTATGGAGTAGAATTAGTGCCCATACAGGCACGTTTACTATATCACAAATTTATTTTTACTTAAAGTATGATGTGGAATTAACCCTCATACTTTATGAAATTACTTTACTGTACATTATTTACTGTATGGTGTAGGTTTATTACCCATACAACAATATCTATTTAAAAGGGTGGTGCGGGTTTATCGTCCACGCCTTTACTTTTATTTAAATGTATGGAGCAGAATTAGTGCCCATACAAGCACATTTACTTTACCGCACATTTAATTTTATTTAAGGTATGGTGCGGGATTAACGTCCATACAGCAAGCAATTTAATTTATGAATTTACTTTACCGCACATTTAATTTTATTTAAAGTATGATGCGGGATTAACGTCCATACAGCAAGCAATTTAATTTATGAATTTATTTTACCGTACATTTACATTTATTTAAAGTATGGTGCGGGTTTATCGTCCATACCAGTAATTTATTTACCAGCAATTTATTTTATGGATTAATTGTGCTGTATGATGAGTTTTTACAATATGCAGATCAGGACCAGAAGTTCCTTGATCCTCATCATACAATTACATCAGGACTTGAAGATCCTTGATGATGATATTAAAATGAGAGCTGGCAGTCTCTGAGGTACTATATTTGTAAACATGTGATTGGACTTGAGGGTCCTTGATCCCTGACATGTAAATAAGGACCTGGGGTTCCTTAATCATGTAACAGTACCGTATTGGTTCATAGTGCCGTACACATGGATGATAACTGTACTGGCAGATGTACTGTACACATGAATAGATACGTATTCATGACTTGATGAATAGTACTATTCACATGAATAGTGACGTATGCATAAATATTAACCATTTTGGGAAAACCGTCACTATATACAAAATGGAACCTGCAGTTCCTTAAACTCATGGATGAGCAATTAAATGAGATGCCAGAAGTTCCTCAAAATATGGACAATTATGTAAGGGTTTGAAGTCCCGAAATATGTACATAAAATTGTAAGAATGTCCATACCATGAGAATATGTGATTTTGGCATGAAGTTCAAAATCTAACAGTGTTGAGAACCTAAAGTTCCAACAGTTAAATGGACAACCCTTGAGGTATTATTGCAAATTGTGGTACACCACATATTTCTTTGGCATAAGAGAATGATGAATTTAATAAAGTTCGATTTTGTTATAATCGACACCTCAAGGAAGAAATATATTTTGTGAATTCGGTTGTTAAGAATACACCGTGAAATGGATAATATCAGTATAAAAATCAAATGATGAATTGAGGCTCCCCACATATTTTGTTATATCTGGGCCGGAAGCCCATGGATCCAAATATATGAGAGATCCTAAAACTTGAAGCTGTGAGTACATAGTAGTTAATGCTCTCCACTACTATATTGAGATATTATCGTGGCTTTTACTCAATTCATATTTCATGTCCATTTGAAAAGGGCAAATAAATTCTGAGTTTGTGTTTAGCCCAGGCCAAAAGTTCTGGGCTACCATGCGTTGAAATATGAAATTTGGGAAAGTCGATGTGGTTATTTGAACCTATAAGGCACAAGGTTCCAAACCGTCATTTTGAAAAGACGTAAAAACCACAGGTGTAAGTTTAAGAATGTGCGCAATTATTATAACATGAAAGGAGCATATAACAGATAGATTTTTTCCACTTGCAATGAAGGTGCAGGCCCTGTAAAATCTATAAAATTACATTATGTTCTGGAAGCCTCTGAAGGAAGAGGACGACGCCTCTTAAGCTTAGCCATGAGCCTCTCGTGGTCTCCCAAAATTCTTTCATTGGAGACCTGCAGCATGTCTAGCCTTCTCAGTGTATCAACAGAGTATGAACTCACCAGTTTCAACAAGGAATTATTCTCTCCTTTAAGTTTCTCAACCTCCTGTTGAGACTCATGAAGCATTCTTTGAAGAGACGAATTTTCAGTTGTTAGCCTCTGAACCTCGTTTGCTCTAGCACGCAAACGATCAGCCATGTTAGAAGCAGAAGCAGCACTCTGAATGCTAAAAGCCATTGAGTCATCAATAGCCTCTTCCTCAGACCTCCCTGTCAACAACATTTCATCCATTGGAATAATGAAATTCCTAGCTACTATGACAGCAGTAGCATCATTCATCATCACAGAATCATTAACTGTGAGATGACGATTTTGGGATACAAAGGATGGGCGCCAAACTTTGGCGTCACTGGTTGTTGTGGGAGCATCATTTAAATTGAAATAATTTGGGCAGGAAGAAGAGGAAGCCATTTTAAGAAGGTTTTGAAGAAAGTCTTACAAAAACTAAAGTTTCAGAAAATGAAGGAAGTTGAGTTGAAACAAAGTTGAGTTGAAACGCAGTTGCTCAATCAAGTTTTGCAAAGGCAATATCTATAGACGAAAATGTGGCAACATTTCCAGGATCCCAATATCTTCTCGAATCCCCATATTATCTTTTTCTTTCCCAGAGTCCAAAACTTCACGTGGCCTCTGATAATGCCTGTCGGCACTTTCGGCGTTTTTCAAGTATTATTTTCAAAGCCGATCTTGCTTTACGGATTTCACGGAGCTACTTTTTCAAAAGTATCCCGAGAATCTCGCAATTTTCCTATGGTTAATTTGAAATTCACCGGTTCTACCTATTCATTGTATTTGTGTATAAATGTGTTACTAACGAAATTTTCTTTGCAGAAGACATCCAGTTTACTCCATACCTAGTGATGCGATATCTACTTGTTTTTCTTATTAGTAAGCACTCAATATGCCCGAGAAGCAAGACTATCTCTGATCATCCATTCAGGAAGCGAGACTATCCCTGATCGCGTTTCCGCTGCATTAGGGAACTGTGAAGGCGACCTTATGCTCTAATCTCCTGAGGTCCTTCTAGACTAGGAGAAATGAGAGCTTGTTGTCTGCTCCCACCAGCTTCCTTCCTTGATTGCTGAGCTGGTTGTCTGCTCCCACCAGCTTCCTTCCCTGATTGCTTACCTTATCTTGCAATCAATATCACAATTTTTTTGCATTTTTTCTCTTTTTGTAACTCTCTGTTCATAAGAGATTTTATTTCTTTAGAATGAACATCTGAAGAAAGAATCCATGAAGTGATCCTAACTCTGAGGGTTATTTGTTTTGACAGAGGCAAAAGAATTGTGATTTTTGCTCTTGCAGGATATAACTAGATCATCAAGCACTACATTATATTTGCTGGGCGGATACAAGTTTGAATGATACTTGAGAAAAGTTTCTCCCACCTAAGGATGTAAGCAATACTTGTGTTATTTTATGCTTATATACTTATTTGATATTTTATCTTGAAAGGTAACCAAATGGGGAGATAAGTCTGTTCCAAAAGAATGGCTTGTATGTATCCATGAATTATTAATGCAAATTTTACAAATTGCAAGTTGGATACATTGATAATACATTGCACAGATTAAAGTCCCATAAGAATAGAATATGGGTATAGCAGTGATCAATATGATGCACGTCTGTTGCGTAGCAAATGATATGGATTGAAGTCCCAAAAGGACAATCCTTTAACATGTCAATATTGATATTGTGCACGCCTAATGCGTAGCAAATTATATGGGTTAAAGTCCCATAATATGGGTTAAGGTCCCAGAAATTAATTGACATGTATGTATTAATCTGTGGCATGCCTGCAGCATGACAGATATATGGGTTCTAAATGTTCCAACTCCCTAAATGGAGATTATTCACGCCCTACTGTAAAATAACGCTCCATTGGAGGTTATAATCCACATTCTCACATCATAAAAGCCCCCTGAAGTGGCTTGGGTACCCAAAAAGCAAAGAAATGCTTATAATTGATGCATGCGCATGCACATGAGAATGGTGGGATCATGAATTGATGAATGACAAATTTTGATTTTGGAGTAGCTACTCAAATCATCAATGGGCTGTGTTGATTGGAACCACGTTCAATTATTAAATGTCGACAATATCATTGGCCAAAATGGAATGAGGTAATTCCATTATAGATAAGAATGAACGTGAAAGAACAAACCCACAATACGAACCCCAAAATTTGTTAATATTGAAAGTTATACTTGGGTGTTCGGAATAAAAGGGAATATACCTACTTTGTATGACACAATGTTTTCTGGCAGAAACAAGGAATGTTAGGTTTTCTCCATATTTACAAATTCAATTGTGCCCCCTTATTGCACATTTACGGAGACCAACATGTTATCTTTAAGGGTTATTAAATGCACAGAGCATATCACCTGAAGTGATTCCCTAAAGATGTATAAATAGTTGGGTTAAAGCTATATAATGTGTCATAAAGTTTAATCCCTTTAAACAAAATCCTTGAAAGGATTGAAATTGCATGAAGCAAGTCCCTGAATGACATGTGCCTGAAGCACAAAATCTGTACTCAATACTAATGTGCATAAATTGCCTCAGTGAGTACATTGATTATAATATGTTTGCAACACATTAAAGCTTCTGAAGAGTTTAAGAAATATTTGTCTCGACCTAACGATCGAGCGTTGTGCCAATGAGATTTTTTTTGCTTATACTAAGAAAGTATTGAAGCACGTTTTGAGGATTATCCGTTGGGCACTTAAATGTTTTTCCAGAAGTATACTGGACCAGATAGAGCTCAACTCCATCACCACCACTTTGGAATGATACTATGAAAATTTCTATGGTCGCTTACTGGAAAAAGCTAGTCATGAAGTTTTCAGGGGGAGATATTCATCAAGGGGAGCGTGATTTTAATAAAGACATTCATACACTGTACTCTTTTTCCTTCATCCAGGTTTTTATCCCACTGGGTTTTTCCTGGTAAAGTTTTAACGAGGCAGTGTCGCTCAAGATTGACTCACAGAAGCAATGTCAACTATGATATTAAGAAAGATGATCAACAGTATGGCTTAAAAGATATTTTGCCAAGCATCAGGGGGAGCGTGCTGTCAATAAAGACCTTCACACACTGTACTTTTTTTCCTTCGTTCAGGTTTTTATCCCACTGGGTTTTTCCTGGCAAGGTTTTAACGAGGCAGTGTCGCACGCGTGTTAATATTCATATAATTTTTATGTTACACATGGTTATGTACTCTTTTTCCCTTCGACCAGTTTTTGTCTCATTGGGTTTTTACTAGCAAGGTTTTTAACGAGACATATTCCATACTATTTGTGGTCTCCAAGGGGGAGTGTTGTAAAGTCAAGGATGGATCCCAAAATAATAGAGCTCACTACCTAATTGATTGAAGAATATCATGATGAAAGTACTATGGGAAGGCATCATTACACATTCACAGGAAGCCAAGAAACTTTGCCTATAAGTGGACTTCCTCCCTTCATTGTAATTGACTGTGAACAAAAACATTCTATGAAGAGATCAGTTTCTATACTTTCTCTATATCTCAATTCCCTCTCTACAATTTCCTCTAGATTTATAATAATATCATACTTCTTGGTTCTTTTTCTTTTATGCAAGCGATACTAGAGGAAGAGGAACTTGAACACAAAACCTCATAACTAAAGATTATATCAAAAGTAGAAGTGAAAATTTAATAAGCTTAATTTCAGTAAACGATATGTATTCAATCATCCACATATACACTAGTTTTCACTTTCAGAGCAGAGTAGAAACAGAGAATGTTACTAGCTACCTAGCTAAGACCTAGGAAACAATAAAATTAAGGGTATTAAAAAAAAATGATTATTTCAATATCAAATGCTGCTTAATTATGAGAGATAAAGCTCAGGAAAATATATATAAACTTGGTTACTTATTAATTAAAATTCTATCTGCAAACTATAATAAGCAAGAGATGATGGATGATCATATCGTGGGAGAGAGTGAGTCAGTTGACCACAGCAAGAGTTTGATACTCTTTGTCAGCTATGGCTGCTTCCATGAGATGGTGGTGCGGGCGAAAATTCCCCCCATTGTCCAAGAAGGACTTGACCAAATTGTTGGACCAGCCACGCAACAGAGTCAACCTTGGACAAGGCAAATCAATCGATGGCGAATTCCAGTTGGCAATATCCCAAAACAGAATATGTGGCACGACATCATCCTCATACCCTATGTCCTTAAACATTCTCTGTATGGCCTCATACTTAGTCTCCCAAGCGCAGCTATCATATAATCTTGAGGGTATGCAGTAGGTGAACACAAACAGCTTCTTGATCATCTGCTCTGGCTTCAAATCTTCCTTGAGAGCCACTTGGAGAATCAAATCAAATATCTTTTCCAAATCCATTACAATGCCGAAGTCGTTCTCTTCAAAAAGGACAAGTTGGACTTAAGATCATCGCCAAGTAAGAAATACAGGTGAGGAGTCTGAGGCAAAAGAAGCTGATGCTGCTGAGCTTGAGAACCATCAGGCGAAAGAGGAACTGAACTGACCACCTTTCCTCTCCATGCCGACTCTTTACTCAGTTGAGACACCAAAAGTCCCAAACTCACGGACTGTTCTCTGCTTCCTTTACCCATGATTCCATCAGCGAACTTACATATAGCCAAGCAGTTTTTGAACTTGCCTACCTCCTTGTGCTTGTTGGGATTTGGATTGTCAAGGGAGCTAGAGAGCAAAAGAGAGAGAGAGAGAGAGAGAGAGAGAGAGAGAGAGAGAGAGAGAGAGAGGCTGAGCAAGAAGGAATCAATATGGTTATGACCACTACTCCTCTGCTTGTTCGTTGCAGCAGAGCAGACTCCATTCATACTCAAAATGTGTTCTTACATTAACAAATACAATCTAACCGTTGTGAAGGATAAACCAATGTGAATATGACACATGGCATTACAAAGCTTTACAACCAGTGAATAAGAGAGACAATCCTAAGCCTTACACTTGGCATATGAGCTCAAGGTGCTCAGCTAATAGATGACTTAAATGGACTGAATATAAACTGACTAAGTACTTACTAACTAATCAGAAATTAGCTAGGCAGTTTACATTTTAACACTCATTTCTAAAGTGCTAGCTGATTTCACTCCAAGCATATTCCTCAAATAGCTGAACCTGTCTTTGGGAAGTGCCTTGGTGAAGATGTCAGCAATTTGCTCTTCTCCTTTGCAGTAGAGCAGTTCAATCACTCCTTGGATTGCTTCTCTAATAAAATGGAACTTCCTCGTAATGTGCTTGCTCCTTTAATGAAATACAGGATTTTTAGCCATTGCTATTGCTGAAGTGTTGTCACAGAACACAGTTGTTGCAGCAGTCTGTTCTTCCCTAAAGTCTTCAAGAACAAACCTGAGCCAAATGGCTTGTGATGTAGCTTCTGCTCCACTCACATACTCTACTTCTGCTGTTGAAAGGGCCACACTATGTTATTTGACTGATGCCTACGAAAATGCACCACTTCCAAATGAAAATGCATATCCGGAAGTGCTTTTCATATCTTCCTCTAATCCACTCCAGTCAGTATCACAATATCCTACTAGAAGTGCAGACTTTCCAGTCACATACTCAATTCCATAATCAATTGTGCCTTGTATGTACCTTAGAACTCTTTTGGCTGCCCCATAGTGCATCTTAGAAGGAGTGTGCATGAATCTTGCAAGCAGGCTAGCTGAAAACATGATATCAGGTCTGGTTGCAGTTAGATATAGCAAGCTTCCTACAATTTTTCTATACAAGCTTTCATCTGCTGCTTCACTTCCATCTTCTCTTTGCAATTTATTAGTGGCAACTAATGGAGTGCTCACTGATTTGCAATCTTTGAGTCCAAACTTATCTAGGAGAGTGAGTGCATACTTCTTTTGATGGATGAAAATTCTCCCTTCAGTTTGTGTTACTCCCATACCAAGAAAATGATGGAGTAAACCCAAGTCAGACATTTCATACTTGCACATCATCTCAGCCTTGAATTCTTTCACCATTTCATCATTGCTTCCAGTATATACTATGTCATCTACATAGATTGATATAATTAATGTCCCCACACCTTCCTTGGTTCTCACATAGAGAGTTGCTTCACTTGGACTTCTGTGAAAATCACACTTATATAAGTAAGTGTCGATTTCACTGTACCAGGCCCTTGGAGCCTGTTTTAGTCCATAGAGAGCTTTCCTTAGTCTGTACACCTTATCCTCAGCTCCTTTAATCACAAAGCCTTCAGGTTGATCCATATAGAGTTCCTCTTCAAGAACACCATTTAAGAAAGCTGATTTGACATCCAATTGCCATAATTTCCATCCTTTCTATGCAGCTTGTGCAATGAGAGTTCTAATAGTGTCTAACCTTGCTACTAGAGCAAAGGTTTCATTGAATCAATCCGTGGTTTTTGTGTGTAACCCTTGGCTACAAGTCTTGCCTTGTGTTTTTGACTGGAGCCATCAAGGTTTAGTTTAGTTTTATATATCCACTTCACTCCCACAATTGGTTTGCTGCCTGGTCTATCAACCAATTTCCAAGTGGAATTCTTCTCTATCATTGATATCCCTTCAGTCATAGCCTTGTTCCCAGCTTCATCTTTGGCTGCTTCATGGTAACTTTCTGGTTCAATAATGCTCAGCTTACATTGAGCATAGACCTCACTTAAGTTCTTCCATTTTTGTGGAGTATGATCAAAAGTTTTAGAGATTGAAACTGATGAATCATGTGTAACTGATTCCAGAGTGGTTTGCAGATCATTAGCCACTTGTGGTCTCTAAGGAGATTGACCAGACTGAAGTAATTCATTTGAATATGAATCAATTTCTGATATTCTTGAACTTTCTTCTTCATGCCATGGAATAGTCACTTGTACTTCTTCATTCAACTCCCAATTCCACATTGCTTTCTCATCAAAGATAATGCTCCTTGAGAGTTCAATCTTTTTAATTTCTAGATTAAAAACTCTATACCCTTTCTCACAAATCCCATATCCGAGAAATACTCCCTTCATTCCAGTTTCTTCTAGCTTGTGTCTTTTCTGAGAAGGAATATGGATATAGCACAGTGAACCAAATATTCTCAAGTGCTTGACACCTGGTTTTCTCCCACTGAACTTCTCGAATGGAGTTGTATTATCCAGAGCACTTGTTGGACTTCTATTTTGCAGGTATACAGCTGTATTGACAGCTTCTGCCCAAAATTTCAAAGGGATTTTCTTCTCATGCATCATTGTTCTTGCCATTTCCATCACAGTACGATTCTTTCTTTCTGCAACTCTGTTCTGTTGCGGAGAGTAGGCTATAGTTAGTTGCCTTTCTAATCCCATCTCTTCACAAAACTTTGAAAATTCCAAAGATGTATATTCTCCACCTCTATCACTTCTTAGCTTCTTAATTTGATAACCACTTTGCAGCTCAACCATGTTTTTGAACCTTTTGAATATGTTGAATGCTTGAGACTTATGCTGCAAGAAAAACACCCAACACATTCTAGTGTGATCATCAATGAAGGTGAGAAAGTATCTATTCCCTCCAAGAGTGATAGACTGCATTGGACCACAGGTATCTGAGTGAATCAGTTCTAGTGGTTGTGAGGCTCTCCAAGCTATTTCCTTATCAAATGAACTTCTGTGACTCTTGCCTATAGCACAACCCGAGCAAATCTTCTCAGATTCTTGTAGCTTAGATAGACCCTGAACCATGTCTTTCTCCTGTAAGAGCCTCAAACTAATGTAGTTTAGATGCCCAAATCTTCTGTGCCACAACCAAGATGGTTCTCCAAATGTTGCTCTATTTGCCATAGGAGGATTGACATATTTGAGATCTAAGGGAAAACATTTGTTCCCTTTCATTTGAACTCTTGCAATCAGCTCTTTCAACTGCTTATCTTCATAAATGTCAACCACATTATCACCAAACACCAACCAATGCCCATGTTCTATCATCTGTCCTACGCTCAACAGATTCTCATCCAAACCAAGTACAATCATGACTTCTCTAATGTATCTAGTAACACCTTGCACATCTATAGCCAAAGTACCTTTGCCTATTGATTGTACTAAATCACCAGTGCCCATCTTAACTTTACAGTTCACATTTCTATCTATATCAATAAGTAAGGACTCATGAGCAGTCATATGATTACTACAAGCACTGTCCACATACCAAACATTCATATTTCTTCCAATAGATAGCTGAATGACAAGCATAAAACATAGTAGCAGGTTCTGTTACCTTACTAGCCAAGTTTGCAAGTTTCTCAGTCTTATTTGATTGTTCACAGTCTTTAATGAGATGCCCAAAACGATTGCACCCATAGCACTTTGGCTTTCCTTTAAACCAGCATTCTCCATAGTGAAGCTTATCACAAGTGCTTGCATTTCCCTTTTGCTTGATCTGATTTTTCCCCTGGTTCATGCTTTCCTCCTTGGTTGCCACTATTTTGAGGTTTTGAATCCCATTTCTTACCCTTCGATTTCCAGCTCTTCTTTGATTTATTATTACCAAAACCAGAATTTGACTGAGATCCCTTTTATTTATGCTCATGCTGCTGAAAGCTTTCTCAGTGGTGCTCTCAGCATGTCTATCAAGGCGCTGAGCAAAACCCCTCAATGCAGCAATCACCTCTTGCACCTCAATCGTTTCAATATCCTTAGTTTGTTCAATTACATAACAGACAGGATCAAACTCCTTAGTCAGCTTATAAGTAGTTTTTGAACTAACCTTCCTTTGGATAGGTCTTCCCCATATCCCTTCATCTGATTCACAAGCTCAAGTAGGCGAGTGAGGTATCCAGACAAGGTCTCATCATCCCTCATCCTTGTGTACTCAAAATCACGACGCAAACCCTGCAATTTGATGGATCTGACCTGCTTATCACCATGAAATTCCTGATGTAAAATATCTCATGCACCCTTTGAGGTTTCTTCATTCGAAATCCTAGGGAAAATGTCTTCTGAGACAGCCCCTTGGATAATCCCAAGTGCCTTAGCATCCTTCATTAACAGAGCTTCCTTCTCAGAATCCGATGACCCAGCATCATCCACCTTCTTCCCCTTTGAATCTGGAATTTGAAGCTCCTTTTCAACTAAATCCCATATTCCATGAGATTTGAAAATCGTTCTCATTCGAATCTTCCAAAACTCATAGTTGTCCCCATTGAATATTGGAGCTCTGAGATCACTCCCACCTGACCCAGCCATCTGAGGTAGAATCAATGATCTGAGTCAGAAACTTCTCGTCAGATTTCCAAGCTCAACCCATACACAGCTTCAACGCCCACTATCCAGATCCCAACCTTCGCTGCTGATACCATGTTGAGATTTGGATTGTCAAGGGAGCTAGAGAGCAAAAGAGAGAGAGAGAGAGAGAGAGAGAGAGAGAGAGAGAGAGAGAGAGAGAGAGAGAGGGTTGAGCAAGAAGGAATCAATATGGTTATGACCACTACTCCTCTGCTTGTTCGTTGCAGCAGAGCAGACTCTATTCATACTCAAAATGTGTTCTTACATCAGCAAATACAATCTAACCGTTGTGAAGGATAAACCAATATGAATATGACACATGGCATTACAAACTTTACAACCGCTGAAATAAGATAGACAATCCTAAGCAGCACTTGGCATATGAGCTCAAGGTGCTCAGCTAACAGATGACTTAAATGGATTGAATATAAACTGACTAAGTACTTACTAACTAATCAGAAATTAGCTAGGCAGTTTACATTTTAACAGTGCTTTTGCACCTGGCCTTGAAACTCAGCCACTTCCCCGAGATCTCCATCTTCCACATAGTGTATGATCTGATGGGGAAGCAAAGCATCCGGCTTTATTATATTTATGTCTCCGCCATTTAAATTCTATGCAGCTACAGATGCAGCTGCTTTCACCTCCTCCAAATACCCCTTAACCGCACACTGCCTTCGTGCGTTAAACATGCCTTGATGATTGTAGTACTTTTTCAAGGGCGCCAAGTACTTTTTCAGCAGCAGCCTCCTCAGGAGGAAGAAGTAGAAGGCCGTACAGAATGTTGACAAGTAAATACAAGCTGCCAAAGGAGTGGGCAGTAGAGGCGGCGTCGCATGCATGCAAGAGTCTTGGGGTGGTTGTGGTGGAGCCAAGAGGCTGCAGTTTCGAAGGCTTCCAAATAGTACCGTTTTCCAGCATAGAGGTTGCAGATCATGAGCTTGAGGGTGGTTAGGGGATTGTGGGACCAGGACACCGGGAGCTGTTGCTTCAGGTAGTTAAGGGAACGGGAATTATTGAAAGCCCGCTTGGCGTCGTCCTCGTCCTCGTCCTCATCGACCATAGTATTTTCCAACTACTACATACCAATCATGTGAGATAAAATAGTATTATGTTATATCTTTTGGGTAATGATCCATCAACCTACTAGTTCCTTTTGTGAAGTCAGGTGCCTCTGATCCTTGAAGGTTCACTGGTCACCTACATAAATCTTCCCCTGCTTCAAAAATAACCTGAAAGATAGTAAGACTTCTTGTGTATGATGGGACCTAACCTTCTGAAAACATGCCTTGAATTTTTAACGGCGTAACAACCTCCAGGCAAGCTCAAACAGGAGAATTTATCTTGAAGGTGGAAGAATTACTAAAGTTGCCATGGATTTGTTGATCTTGTACTGACTATATATATAAACGATTTCACACAAATTCATCATTTGAGATACTAGATTTAATATTTTAAAGGGGAAAGGTATGATGATCGGAGCGAAAACAAAGAGTTTAAATTTTGGAAAATAGCTCAAAATACCACTCATTTTATAATTTTTTGTCAAAATACCACCCCTCCCCAAAAATTTTAAAACTACCACCTATAAATACATCTTTATTGTAAAATGATTGCACCCATATCACTTTTTCAGAAATTGGGTTATCTCTCAACTCTCTTGGCTCTGTCTCTCTCTTCAGCCCGTCTCTCTTTGTCTCTCAGCTCTCTTGCGCAGCTCTCTCTGTCGTGTAACTCTCTGTCTCTCTCCGACACAGTCATCTTCCACCCTCAACCATCGAAGCTTAACTCCACGGTTCACATCCACGAGGTATTGTTCATCTTCCTTTTCTTAGAAATTTGGGGTTTTTGTGAATTTGGTTTATGGTGTATGGATTGGTTTAGGGGTTTCTTCCAAATTGGTTTAGGGTTTTAGGGTTTAGAGGTTGCTCTGAAATTGGTTTATGGTTTATAGGTTTGTATGAAATTGGTTTAGAGGTTTCTCTAGAGTCTAGGGTTTGGAATTGATGAGAGACTTGATCTGGGCTTCAGATTATCATAATTTGTTTTTCTTTATTGTGATTGTGATTTTAGGTAAGGATTGGGTGATGGGTTTTTATTTTGGGTCATCTGATATGGTTTTGAGATTGGTTTCATATCTATGATTTTGGTTAGTGTTAAAGTAAATAAATGGGTATTTCATTCCTGCTAGCTAAGGATTGGGTGATGGGTTTTTGTTTTGGGTCATCTGATATGGTTTTGAGATTGGTTTCATATCTATGACTTTGGTTAGTGTTAAAGTAAATAAATGGGTATTTCAAATGGCATAAAAAAAACTTCAAATGCGGGCCATGGATGATGTTCAAGGGGTTCTTACTTCTTTGCATTTCCTTGCACAAAATCATGAATTGATGAAAAGGAGTACAGAGCAGATGGCACTATACAATTGGGCTGTGTGTGCACTGAGAGAATATGGCTAAAAGTTAAAATTGTGAACTTTTTACTATTTTCCAGAAAAGCTCCTAGTGAAGTGCATGACCTGTGCTGAAAAGTGGCATAAAAAACTTCAAGTGCAAAGCAATAGGCTCTTTAAATACACAACTTTGCAAAGCAAAATGTTCTTCAGATATAAAAAAAGCTCATTTGAATACAATAGTGGGATAATAGGCTCTTGATAAGTGCTGATCTGGTTTGGTGGATTTGATTTTGTTTGGTGGGTAATGCTTGATTTTTATCATCGTGATAATTGTGATGATGGGATGGATATGGAGCTTAATTTTGCTATTAGTTTGACCAATTTTGGATTTTGGTTTTTCTTACTTTAAAACAAAAATTGCTTCTTCACTAAGTATAGTTCAATCTGATAAAACTGACAATGCAAAATGTTTCACAAATGTTTAATTTCATAATGGGTAATTTCAAACTTTTGTGAATAGATCTGCATTGGAATTGTAATTAATCAAGCCTTGTGTTTGATGTACTCATTAGAGGTAGGAAGGCGAATTGAGTCAGTGGTAGTCCCACCGGAGCAGCTCAAGTCCTCTGATTTTACTGATCAACAAGAATATGATGCCTGCAAAATGAAATAAAGGAGTTTTTCTGGTAATGAACTTCACTTTTGGACATACACATGCACAATGAACTTCACTGTCTTTGATGGCATTTTGTGTTATTTGTTTGATAGGAAGGTGATGCTGTTGTTGCCATCGCTAAGAAGGTGAAGAACAACAACCATGTAGTAAGAAAGTTGGAGAAGCGTCAATAGATTTGTACCCTTGACCAACATATTGAATAGCAATTTGGTGGTGGTCGTCTATTGGCTTGTATCTCAATCCCGACCTAGACAGTGGCTGTGTTGATGGGTATGTGACTTTATTTGCCTATGTCTATTTCTAGTCAGCAGATTTGTCATAGGCATATTAATGTAGTTACCGAATTGCAAGGGCTAAAATTTGGATGATAACAGCTTCTTTTTATTGTTGTTTTAAAGTGAGGTATGTATGGGTCTTATGAAATTTTTACATAAATATATTGGAGGGCAAATAATTTTATTTTAGTTTTTTATTCCCAAATGATATCCAAAACATGTAAGCTTCACACTATGTTAATTTATGCAGGATGGGAAAACATTGGACAATGAGTTGGAGGTTGTTGAGGGAATGAAGCTAGACAGGGTCTACATATCCCCTTATTTCATCACCAACCAGAACAATCAAAAATGTGTAAGTTTTAGTTTGACTCAACGATAACTATGTCTTGAAACTGTTAGAGGGCTGCTTGTTAAAGTTAGCAGCACCTCAAATCGCTTTTTGCTTGATGCTGATTATCTTCAAATTTGTGTATGTGCTGATAAGAATTGGAAAATCCTCTAATCATAATCCATGAGAAGAAAATCTCAAGTATTAAATGATGTGGTTAAAGTATTGGAGTTGGTTTTGCAACTTAGCATTTCTCTGATTAGGTTCACTAGTTTCTTCTTTTTTACTATGAATTGGTTGACAAACTTTTGCTCCTTTTCAGAAGCAAAGGTCTTTGCATTTTGTTATATATTTCAGAACCAAAGTTATAAAAGAAAATGGTTTTCCTCTTTGTCAATTGAGAATCATTTGCAGTTATGATTTCGGATATGTAGATAACCTGTTGTTGCTAATATTGCTACACGGGAGGAGAATAGAACAACTTGGAAAATGTGCAAGAAGGGAGAGGTCAGGTACCTCTGATCCTTTTGTGAAGTCAGGTACCTCTGATCCTTGAAGGTTCACTAGTCACCTACGTAAATCTTCCCCTGCTTGAAAAATAACCTGAAAGATAGTAAGACTTCTTGTGTATGATGGGACCTAAGCTTCTGAAAACGTGCCTTGAATTCTTAACGGCGCAACAACCTCTAGGCCAGCACAAACGACAGAATTTATCTTGAAGGTGGAAGAATTACTAAAGTTGCCATGGATTTGTTGATCTTGTACTGACTATATATATAAACGATTTCACACAGATTCGTCATTTGAGATACTATATTTAATATTTTAAAGGGGAAAGGTATGATGATCGGAGCGAAAACAAAGAGCTTAAATTTTACAATTCTATTCCACGAATATGATAATGAAGTTGAGTGCAATTGTTGCAAGTTTGTGTTTAGGGCAATGTTATGCGTACATGCAATTTATGTATTGATTAAGAATGTGATAAATGAATGTTCAAATTAGGAAGCAATCCAATATTGAGCAAGTTGTTAAAGAAAATTTTCAAATCCAAAAGTGACAGAAAAAAATAATTCTATCGCTTTCACTTCAAAGGAAAGGAAGCAATGTAAAAGGAATCTCGAGCCTCTGTATTTAGAGATTGTAAGGAAATTCAAATCCACGATGTGCTGATTTCTTTTTTCAGTCCAAATGAATGCCCTTAATGAACATATATTGGGCTGGAGCCTCCCTCTTTTCTGGGCTCAAGATTGTTTTTGACCCGAATTAAAACCAAAAGCCCAATCTATTTTGTTTCAATATCTTCTTCCATTATTCTCTTTTCCAGTTTTCACATACTCACAGTTGGCCACAGCCTTCTCCAGTTAAAGAGCGCTCCAAACCATCAATGGACGTCGCCACCACGGCTTCAAGCTTCGCGCTTCACACGCGCATGTTAGCATCGCCAACCACTCGCCGAGGCCTAAGCTCTAGCCGCACCCAAACGACGTCGTCCCCTACCCTTCCCAGAGCTTCCCTCTCCACCAATTTCCTCTCTCCCTTCGCCGGCACCAGCATCTCCTCCGAATTTTCCGGCCACAAGCTCCGCCCCTCGAGCCTCAACCCAGCGTCGTTCCGTGGCTCCAAGCCCAAACGCGGTGTCGTCACCATGGTACTCCCCCAATTACCTTCCCACATTTAATTCTCAATTTTGCTTTTGTTTTTTCTTTTCATTTTAAATATAATAAATTTAGGCTCAATTTTAATTACCCTCCAATAAATTTGAGATTTTGGGTAATGGGTAGTGTTGTTATTGATTATTGTATAATGAAGTTTGAAATTTGTGTGTTTAGGTTATTCCGTTTCAAAGAGGAAGTGCATGGGAGCAACCGCCTCCAGACCTGGCATCATATCTGTACAAAAATCGAATTGTGTACTTGGGCATGTCACTTGTTCCTTCAGTGACGGAGTTGATACTGGCGGAGTTTCTCTACCTTCAGTATGAAGATGAAACGAAGCCCATTTACTTGTACGTAAATTCCACTGGAACAACCAAGGTTAACATTCAGGACCCTTCATTTATTTTTTGCTAGTTCTAGTGTTACTCTCTGCTTGTTTAACAGATTGGCATGATTGAAGGACGACCAAACTTAATAGTCAGCAGCCTTTTATTATTAAGTTATGATAGTACGATATAACTAGAATATGACGGGACCAATGTTTGGTCATAGATGAAAGGTCGATGCCGGGGAGGCAATAATGGGTTCGCCTTTGTTGTCAATTTTGTATGCGTATCTATGGTTTTACATTTTGATGGTATTGGTCAATTCATCACGTGGTAGTAGCTACGGAGTGCATGCTTATTTGCGTGATTGTGCATATATGGTGAGATATGAGAAAAGAAATTGTGTTTGGTAATTGTGCTGATAGCTCATTCCAGCAGTTGCTTCGATGTTGGTGTTAGAGCCAGAGGTAGTTATAGTAGTGCTAATGGCTTGGTTCCAATCTTTTAAAATAGCGGTTCTGATACAATCATAGGTGATTCCAACTTGTGGTGGTTGCAAAGAAGAAGGTTTGTGATTGATTCTCATGGTGGGATAGTGGTAGTTGTAAGGATTTCGTAGTAATATCTACATTTGTTGCAGCAGGATTATCATAAGGTAACCTTCTTTAGAAAGAACTTAGTTAAAGAATGTATGATTTGTAACTACACTTTTAGTTTTCTCTTGTGTGGTGGTTTTTGGGCTTCTTCCACAGTCGTAATTCAAATTCTTTTGCGACAAGTGTTACATTTTTAATCAATTTGCTGGCAGGTGTGTTAGGACTTGGGAGAAACAGAAATTCTTGTCTTCTTTAGCTGTTAGCCCTTTTTTCTGCGCATCCGTTTCACTTTGACCAACAAACAGTGTAGTTGCTTTATAACTATATAAGTAAAGTATAGTAATTCTCATATTACGTCCCTTCTGCATCTACTGTTAATAGAACAATGAAGATTGTTAAAAAATTGTGCCTTGTTTGTTTTTCTTCTTTTATTTCCATACAATAGTTGTTCATTTTATATGACTCTTCTCTTGTATTCTTCAGGGTGGTGAGAAGTTAGGTTACGAAACAGAGGCTTTTGCAATATATGATGTCATGAGGTCATCCATCTCTATTCTTCTGTTAGGTCATGCATTCATGTTGATCAATACTAGTTTCCATCACTTTAGAGATGATCTGAATTTTCCCCCGAAAGATTAAAACAAATTTCTAACCGCTGCAGGTATGTCAAACCACCTATATTTACTCTGTGTGTTGGTAACGCTTGGGGAGAAGCTGCCTTACTTTTGGCTGCTGGTTCGAAAGGAAACCGTTCTGCTTTACCCTCATCAACAATCATGATGAAGCAGGTTCTATATTTATCACAAATTTTTTTAGCTCTAAAATTCTGTACTATCTGGCATGTTTCTTACTTTTTATTGCAAGGCAGGAATTAGTACTTTTTATCTTGTTTAGTGGAACTTATACATGGTTTAAATTTTACATTAACCTTTTGTCTTCTTTCTTTATCTATATGTAGCCAATTGCAAGGTTTCAAGGTCAAGCAACAGATATTGAACTTGCAAGAAGGGAAGTGAGGAATGTTAAAGATGAGTTGGTAAGATTGACGGTCACCAGCATGTCTCCCTTTCTTCACTGTGTTCTCATTGACTGGTTTGAATGCTGGTTAGATTGCTTATAAGTTTTAAAAATTTTGAAGAATCGCAGACTTCTTTGTAACTTGAGCTCATTTCTGTTCTATTCTTCCATTTTTCTCTTTTCTGTAGCATGTTTATTAATTTTGCAGAATTTACTCTCTTGAATGTTTGTTGAGTTTGGGAGTATTTATATTTTACCATGAAACAATTTGCTCTCTGTATAAGATTACAGAATTTAGCTCAGGTGTAATAATTAATGGGAAAGTAAACGAAAAGAAGGAAAAAGGAAAGACTGGTTTCATTATTTCTTCAGCTTCTACTTCAGTCCTCATTGATGAATAGACAAATAGATGAAACAAATCCGTTGATTAAAACAAGCAATAACAAAAAGAATCTTCTTTACGGAGAGCATCCCCATCGTTCCTTTTCAAATAAATATATTATTAAATGTTCTTTGAACATACGGTGGTATGTTAAACATCTGTGTGTTGAGTCCATAAGTGAATAATTCTATGAAATTTTCATTTGAATGTGCATTTTGACATTCATGCAAACAATAAAATGCATTTAAACATGAGGTGACTTATCAACTCAATGTTTATTGTTTAATTTGTGTTCTAGGTTAAGCTCTTTTCAAAGCATCTTGGAAAGTCAACTGAGCAAATTGAAGCAGACATTAGACGTCCGAAATATTTTAGTCCTAGTGAAGCAGTTGAATATGGCATCATAGACAAGGTACTTCCAATAGAAAGAGTTATTACATTTTTAGTCTAATTCATACCAAACCAATATTTACCCATTTTCAATTGTTTTTTTCCAGGTACTGTACAATGAAAGGACTACCGAAGACAGAGGAGTTGTCTCAGACCTGAAAAAAGCACAACTTATTCCGTAGGAAGACTGAATGATCCTCAGAAGGAATATTCAGGTACAGGGAAATAATGAGTTATTGTCAGATTGTAAGTTAGTGATGTTCAATTTTTTTATTTTTTTTTTCATTACATGAAATTTATAATGGCTAATATTTGAGTATGAAAATCAAGTGGAATTTTGTCAGAAATTGTCCTAAACTTTCTGAACTTCTATGCAATGCATGTTTTCTGTTGTTCAATAATTTTGACGGCTTCAGGAGAGTCCAATTAGTTGGGTTGTCATTCAGAACTACTGGATTTGACTTTGTTGTGCGTTAAGTTCTGGTTATTTGAGAAAGGGTGTAAAGTTCTGGTTTCATAAAAAGTTCTGGTAGTTGAGAAAGAGTGGAAAGTCCCCTTCAGTCAGCCACACGAACCCCCTGATGAGGTTGGAAACCCATGTTCTTGGATAGTGTACCACAGCACATCATTCCACAACATTGACATTATAGTTCTTTTTAGCATATTTAGTGTAATGTTGGAACCGCCACATATGCTGTGCTATGATGGCCTTTATTAAACTCAACAGGCTAGTATGGAAGAGGAACTGGGTTGTGTGGATATGTACTTTCCGTTTACTGAGAAATTTGCTCTCTCTAGTGTCGTTTTGATGCTTTTCAAACATTTTAGTGCTCACAATCACTCCCAGTTTCAATTATTAACCATTACATTGCTTTAGTATGAGTATAGATTATTCTGGAATTGGGATGTAAATGTGTGTTCTTTTCGTGGCCATACCACCTTTACCACTATTTTTCCTTATGATTCTGAAAGCGACACCTGGAATAGGTGCTGTCTAAAGTTGTTGGGTTGGCCATATGGTTAGCTTGCTTTACAGCTTACATTTGCCTTTTATTTTTTGTTGATTGCCAAAATTGGGAGTGAAGATGACTAATGAGGCAATTTTGGTTGATGGTATGCTTCGTGGCTTGTAGTTTTGGTTTCATTAACCAAAAACATAACCTTTTGCACTTTTCCTGTCATCCCAAGTTACAAGTGTAAGAGAGGGATGTGTCAAAGTAGCACATCTGAAGATATGAACCTTACACATATTTCAGTGCACTCTCTACAGTTTCTCGTCCATTATTCGCTCTAAGTGGTTGTCCCATTTATGGATGTGATGTCATTTTTGAGCCCCATTTATTTTGAAAGTCACATTCCTGGAATTATGACAGTATGAATTAGTTATTATGATAGAAAGTCTTTGTCGTTTGTAGTTGATACAAATATGTTATTATGGCGTAGATGAATTTAATCTTGGTAATAGTTATGTAATTTTATTTTAAAATGTGGATCAAGAAGCTTAAGTTAGAAAAATATTTGTCTACGATTGCTAATTAAAAAAATGCTTTCGCTGAGGTCATAACAAAACAAATTGTGTCTATGCACCAAATGCTAATTACTTTTATTGAAGACTAGTGAACCTCAAAGTGCAATGTTGATATAAATATAAATAGGATTTCTACATGTTTGTAAATTGGTGCTTAAAGGATAATATTGTAGTTATGCTCCAAATTAGTGAGGTCTGTGATGTCTCATTTTTCATTGCCAGTTGTGCATTTTAACTTGTGATTTCAAACCAACTTTTTCAGATTGAAGTTTATGTGTCGATTAGCTTTCAAGAGTTCTGGAACAAGAGTTGCACTAATATTTCCAGTCAAGAGCTGCAGTTGGTAACACAAATTTTTCCAGTGCAGCAAAGGAATGCATAATCCATAGCCTAAATTTGTATCAAGTACAAGTAACTGTCATTGTATTCTTCTTTGGTCAAAGATACATCTAGTTCTAGCATGATTGAGTGTAAAACCAGTTGAAAAACCAAAAGTGACATGTTCTTTTCTTTTATTTTCTTTTAAGTTACACTTGTTAAAGGTGTTTGTTGATTTGTTATTAAATGAAAACCATATTTTCGACGGAGGACTTGCCCGTGGCTGTACAATTCTGGTATTTCTATTGTTTATGCCTATACAATCTTGAAGAAAATACTTGAAGGTAGAATGTTCGTGATAATGGTTAAGATAATGAAGGCAATAATCCCTAATTAAGCTCATATTCCTTGTGCCTGAATTGCTTGGAAGCAACCAAATGGAGGGCGGGGATCAAGATTCACCTACCCCAATATCAACCTCTTTGGCCAGGACACACAAAACGTGTGATTTAAACGTGACTTCACCTGTTTTAGACATGTCAAAGTCCACCCCATTACATTAACTTTTCCAAAAAAGGTTCTTTCTTTTGGTTGGTTACAAGTTTCTTTTGCTCTTCTTTTAATCTAAACTTTGACACGAAGAAGACCTATATGCTTTTAGTTTTATCTGAGAGTCTAATAGGCCTCCTCGGTGCGTTACAACCAAACCTGGTGATGGCTTTGGTGGGTTTCAATTACTCCAGTTGTTTATATCCCATAGCTCTTGGTATTTGACTTGAAAGCCCACCAGGATATATGTAATAGCGTTTTTTAGATAAACTAGAGAAGGCTAGTGACTTAGTGGATTGAAGTAGATCGGAGGAGCTAGTAGTTTCCAAATTGAAACCTGCCATTTGAGTCATTAAACGCCAAAAACATAATGGAAGTACGAATTTATACTTCGCTACAAGCCATTATACTTCCCTTCTTTGTTCGAAGTACGAATTTATAGTTTTTGTCAATCACAGTTTAATATGTGTGCAAAAAAATTTCTTTGTGTTTTGCACGGATGAAGAATATTTTCTTCCAAAGAAGACAAATGGTGTCCACCCACTATTGATTAATTTCATATCAGAAGAAAATGCAGAAATTACATTGATTATCAAAACAATCTCTTCTTTCTCTTGCTAAATGCGTCCACACGTGGTGTTGTAATTAAAGAGAGTTATTACTATCACCGGTTTCATACAATAATGTATCTATTTTTTTCGTCATGTTATTAGTTATGTAATGAGATAATGGTCCCGATTGTAATGATAACCTAAGAACACCGTAATTTAATCAAATTTGTAGATTCAAAGATGGAGAGTAAAAGTTGGACTACACTTCTTGTGAGTATGTATTCTATTCTCCCCAACCTCCATTAACAAAATATTTTTGTTTTATATAGTAAGGGCTCAATAAAGGGGTCCCACATAAATGTACACGTAATCAACCTAACCCTAGGCCTCCAGCTCCGATTTCTTTTGTACCCTGTAGTTCCAAAGTGGAAGAAGAAGAAAAGGTATTTACCACCTCAGCATGCACTAACCCCAGCCTCAACTATAAATATTGGACTCAGCTATCTTTGCTCTCACAACTCTCCTCCTAAACCCTTTGGCTTAATCTACTTGATCAGCTTCCTTTTTCTACAATTAACCTCCTCTCATTGCTTAGGAAACTTTGTCATCGCTGAGACATGGAATTTTCCCTTAAGCACAAAATTTGTTTTCTTTGTATCATGGTGCTCTTGCCTGCACTGTGTACCTCTCAAGACACATTTACAAGCTCTAGAGCAACCTATTATGGTAGCCCAGATTGCTATGGGACCCCAAGTATGTATAACCTTTCCTACTAATGTAAACATTCATTCATGTGTATGTCATGTTGCTAAACTGTTAATCATGAGCATTGTTAAGTAGAATATTGTTTGAGCACGTGATCTTGATTGATCCGACGTGGCAACTTGTCTTGCAGAAACAAATATTCTCTAGTCATACTTATGTTTCGAGTCAAATACTTTTGTTACTAGACTGTGGACTTGGCCACGTAGTCTGGATACAACTAACCTCATTAATGATTTAGATTCACAAATTGAATAGTATGAAAAGAAAACATTATCATGCATGCACGAAGACTACACATTAAGTTACCTATTTGGTAGCAAAATGATAGTAGCGACTAAAAGTTCCTAAATAGTATTTATCATCTTGAAAATGGGGTGATTACTAATTGCAATGGTATGCTCATGTAGCTGGAGCTTGTGGCTATGGAGAATATGGAAGGACAGTCAACGACGGCCAAGTGGCCGCAGTTGCTAGGCTGTATCGGAATGGAACTGGCTGTGGTGCATGTTACCAGGTACTCTTGAATCTACTCAATCATTTTTCAAAGTTGATGAACACTAATTATGTTGGTTAGCTCTAACAATATTAATCAATTAAACAAGTGGCTCCATTAATTTAATTGTAACCCTAATTAATTTGCTTAATCAAGTCTTTCGCTTGTGATTCAGGTTAGGTGCAGAGAACCTCAACATTGCAGTAGTGATGGGGTGAATGCGGTGGTGACAGATTATGGGGAAGGAGACAGAACAGACTTCATCTTCAGCCGAAGAGCCTATGCAAAGTTGGCAAGTAACCCAGCTGCAGCTGAAAGGCTATTTGCTTATGGTGTGGTTGAAATTGAATACAGAAGGATCCCCTGCCGGTTCTCTGGTCGTGCCAACCTTGCGTTCAAAGTCCATGAACAGAGCAAATATCCTGACTACTTGGCTATAGTGATTCAATATGTAGCTGGCCAAAACGACATCATATCTGTTGAGTTGTGGCAGGTAAACTATACTTCACTTGGAATGCTGCATCAATTTAAACTTAGAACCTCTTCTAATAAAGTGTAAGCTGGCATGGTGTTACTAGGCCAAAAGGTCATTGACAACCGAATATGCATCTCTAACATAGACGAGACTTAATATCTCTATACAGTGTGATTTATTAATACGATTTATAATGTGGTACGTAAATGTGATACACATAGCATCACTCGTCTAATATAATATATTTTTTTGGGGCAGGAGGATTGCAAACAATGGAGGGCCATGCGCAGAGCATATGGAGCAGTTTTTGACACTCCAAACCCACCTAGTGGCTCCCTTAACTTGAGGTTCCAAGTGAGTGGCAGTGCAGGGGTGAAATTCGTGCAGGCAAACCAAGCCATCCCTGGAGATTGGAAAGCTGGGGTTTCCTATGAGACAGACATTCAGCTCAATTAACTGCACATGTTTTGAGATCATCCCAAACTTTTATCCAAATATTAGGACAGAAATTTCATGTTGGTTAATATATTATAATTATTCCATGTAATGCTAGTTGCTTGCTTGTCATGTCTAGGAGATGTATTAACTATTGGTATTGTATGCTGGGTAGGAGCAAGTGCACTTGGCTTGCCCCCAGATTTAGTGGGATGGTGTACTTTCAATTTGTGAGGATATAATATGAATAAAGTTCCAACTTTTTGGATCCTTCCATATGTGCTTTCACAACACATACAGTCACGAACCTATATGATTATTAGCTAGTGGGATGGTGTACTTTCAATATGTGCTTTCACAACACACACAACTCTTTAGAAGCATACCACTAGGTCGGCAGAAGATCTCAATCAACTTCAGTAGCTAGTGCCACACCAGGGAGGGGACCAAGCAAGAATGCAACATCTCCACAGGCGTAGGAAGAGCATGGCTCTACCACTCAACCTCCCCCTCATTGCTTGGGATTTATTGTTGAACTCAGTAACTTAGCCCTAAATCCTAACTCTATGACAGCTGGGATTCTACCCGAAAAAATCCACCATAAGATTTTTCTTAAACCACCATTCAACTTTTATACTATAATGATACTTCACTTTCCAATGTTAAGTTCGAATTCCCTGATGTTTTTTTTTTTTTAAAGACCTTTCCTATTAAGAGAGGCAATAACATACTAAATTCATACACAATATACGGATATTAAGAATCGAATTCAGGACCTTACTTGAGGGAGGAATTACTCCTTTGTGATGCTTTTTTGTTTAAAGTAGCTTTACAGAATGCTAAATAAAACTTTTAAAACAAATTACAACCGGTTTTGCAATTTTTCCAGGGAGTGGAATGAATGACATGGAGAAAAACCTAAATCCTACAAGCGAATTGAGCTTCGACAATTTGACTTGGGTGTTTTGAATAGTTCCCGATTATCTTTCCTTCCTGTTCGGGGATAGCACATTCAATATTTCCATCTGTTCCGCCATAGCACATTCAATCTCCATGGCTGACAGATTTGAAGGGAACTTTAATATTTCCATCAGCAAGAGCTATAATTATTCTTCATCTGCATGGCCACGATTATAAATATAACAATTTTTTTTTTATTATGCACATGAGGGAGGGAAAATACCAACACTGCCAGCATGAAGAAAAGAATAATTCACTAAATGACCTCTAAATGAAGATACAATCTACAAGCAGAGAAAACAGTCGAAACAGAAAGAAAAATAATTGCTTAACCTAAAAGAGTAACATCTTGTAATATGGATTTAAAAAGAAATTGAAAAAAAATAGGAACATATTTCATTCCAATGACTTAAGGAGCCTAAAGAGTGCCGCTGCTTCCCTAATCCGTGAAAACTCTATGCAAAACGCTTGGACTTCGATGAAAAGATCCTTAACTGCAAAGACAACCATTGACCAAAAGTCAGCAACATAACGTTGAGATTAAAATTTGTTCAAATGGGAATTCAGGTGTTCATACAACAACAAAAAATCCTTTCAACTTCGAATCCCATCGACCATTTCAACATTTAACATGCAAAGCAAGTAGATAATCATGAATAACACACTTCAAGCACATATGCATATGCGGATGGACACGACTGCAGCCACTAACGTCCGCACGTTAAATCACAATCATATGGCCATGATAACAGAACACATTGCAATAAAGAGTGATGCTGACCATTGATAATGTTGTTTCGGATAAGGCTCTGCAGAAACACACAAACAAGCCTCACAAGTCTGTTCTGCATGTACTTGTCCTGGAAGGAAGAAATTTAAAATTTCAAGTCATTAGTAAATACTAAAAAGAGTTTGGTAATAAGAGCAAACAATAAAAAAACATTATCTTAATGGCTTCTACTTAAATATTTGGTATAATTGAACCCTGGCATGCAATATTTCACCATAGCTTCTTAAATGTTATGATAAATAAACACTATAGCTCCTATACACATGGCAACGGAAATTGCTGATGAGGAAGGAGCAACTATGAGTTCTTATGAGCTCACACATCACTGCACGTTCACAGCTTCCTATATTTTGGTTGAATCCAAAAGACAAGCAGAACATGTCTATCGCTTATTTGACAAGGAATCTCCAGATAACGCTACTTCAGATTTTAAATCGAAGACAACAACAAACAAAAGGAAAATGCCACAAAAATCTTAAGACCTACATTATATTCAGGAACTGAAATAGCATGAGTAGGGTACAAATCAGAATGCATTTGTGATTGCATGAATTCTTTAAAACTATTTAGTTAACTGAAAATTACAGAAGCTATATCATTTATGGTCATACTTTTATTTGGCATTCAAAGTATCGCAAGCACTCCGGTAAAATTAAAAAAACATATAGCTATTACAAGTAGGCAAAACGCAAATTGCATGAATTTCATCACTCAAAAAGTCTCTTTCTCATTTTCGTCCTTAAACTTCAGTATGCACCAATCGATCCTTAAGCATCCTTGTCATGTTCATACTTCAATCCTTTCCATTGACAGACCTTTAAAAAATTAGATGGACTTTGCTGGCACATCATATTTCGCATTGAAACAACAAGCCACATGATTTTCTTCCCAAACCCAAACCCACACCACTTCAACTTCACTCAGCAACCACCACCACCAAAGCCACTGCACTGACTAACCTACAAAAGCCAATCACCCAGAGTGGGGGAAAAATCCCCAGAACTTACCACCATGCTCATCCCTACTGAATCTAGCGAATCTACTAACTATTTCTTCTCCTAACAAGCTCCTCCCACTTTTATTCATCTTAGTCTTGCATGCACGGAACCACCAAAGGAGACATTAAAAACCCATTGTAATGTGACTGTTTATATATACATTTGAATTGTGCCTTTGCATCTCAGAACGTAGTCAGGAATACTAGTAACCACAGGCAATGTATTCAGAAATACTAATAACCGCCGGTAAGGTGAAGCAAGTACCTTGATATTCTCACACGATGATATACAATTTGTTATGTACATGTGTATGAACTCAGAAGGAAGTTCAACTGCTGTTGTAAGCCTGTTCACCACTTCCATAGAGTGTAGACTCATGTCCATATTGACAAGCACTGTAAAGTATCTGTGGCCAAAATAAAACGTCAATAAAGCATAAAAATCTATAATGAGGAAGCGAACAGGCTTAAAAAGTCATCTCTGATTCTCTGTAGATTAGACACAGAAAGTATATCATAGAAACCAAAGACATACTCTGCGATTTCAGGGGAATTTATCAACTTGGTGAGAACTTCAACTGCAATGAGGGGATTATTTTCCACCAATTCCTGAAAACAAGAATTGAGGAATTATAAATAATAAAAAAATTGGACAAAAAATTACTTGCATTGTTGACTAAGGCTTATATTACAATAACACATACCGGTAGCTTTCTTGGTGTCAACCCACAGTGATATACAAGTTTCGGGTCATTTGCCAACTCCAACAAGACTTGCTGGACAATGAAAGGGCAAGCATTGGGTCATCTCTGCCTTCAAAATGACTGATGTAACACGATATAAAATAAATAACATGAATTACTCAGTTTTTCTTTTGAAAGTAATGTAAAAATGAAGGCCTCAACAAACTCTAATTTTTATAAAATAATTTATTTTAACTATTACAATATTTCGTAGAGGAAAATTATAACTTAGGACCACCACTTAAGAGGACGTGTGAAATTACCAACTGGACTATACCTCAGCCACCTATTAATCGCTAGCAATCACTGAAGTTAAACATTACTAAATTCAAAGGTGCCTACACGGTGTCAGTTCTAATTGGACTCCAAAATTCCCTGGGCCTACCACTAGCTTCAGGTCTAGTAGATCCATACTTCATATGAACCTTGGGGTCAGAAAGGGATGGACCTCCTTTCAGTTTTATCTGTGTTTTGTTCAAGGCCCAACATCACTATGATTTTAAGCCTGGCCCAAATCATTTTACCCCTACCCACTAAATAGATTGGGGGCTCTGAGGCCCAATATCAATATCTACAGACTCTTCAACCTTCAAATGAAAGTACCAAAAATCTATACCACCACGATTATCAGAAAGCTTTGAAATTGCCCAAAATTTTCAAGTTAAAATCTCTTCCCCTTACAATTGATCTCCAACTCCCATTGGGTGAACCCATTTTCTATACTCCCATATTTAATTATTGCTTCAAACAGATTTGGCACAACCTCTATCTTATATGTACCTCCAAAGGCCTCCACATCGCTCAGAGATCTCTCAAGACAAAAGGATAAATGAACAAATCCTACAATCCCAATCAACCTCCCAAAGAAGGCAAATTATTACTAACTGAAATGTACCAAAGCTCTGATATCTGTAATGATACAGTAATCCGTCATAAAATAATAATAAAAAACCGGCCATAATCTTTGAAACCCCTCTGCCTCAAGTGGGTTTCTACACAAGAAAACAGCCTTGTCTGCATCCGGTGCGGTCCTAAATCGACTTTGAACTCTAACAACTTGGATAGGGCTGCTTGTGTTTATCTCCATACAAAGCTATTCTATCTATAACCACAGACAACGACACAAAAATAAGGAAATAGCCTAGAAGATGAATAACTTGCAACTACTGACCCACGAATAATGAGAATGGAATATCCCTGAACTCATTAAATCCACAATGAAGACAAAAAAGGTACTCTCTCCCACAATGAAACCACTTCCTTCTGCAACATTATGTTACTTTGTAACAACTACACACAAAAGAGCCAAAATATAACAATTTCACAAAGCATTTGCCCTTTTTCCCCCAAAAGTGTTTCTCAACAAAAAATGAAACACAAGAAGCCAGAGTGCCCAGTTCAGTCTTCCCTCAAAAAAGATTATTTCACAAAGAACTGACAATTGGGCAATGGAGGAAAAGATGATCAATATTCTCCACTCCTATTAAACACATAACACACCAAGAGAGAGATAAAATCACTGCGCCTTTTTGTTGAAACAATATCATAAGTATTATCTTCCTGTGAGCAATCATGCAAACCAAATATGAACCTTGCAATGTACCTCTCAGCCTTCCGAATCAAATAGAAAAGGTTGAAAATGGGTCAAGATAGTTCATCAATATTACCGCAGTCAGTCATAATATATTATACTATTTCATTCATGTATGTACCAGAATCATATAAAGACCAACCAGGCTGGTTCATGCACTAAATCTTAAGACCCGCACCAGCCAATTGCCTAGACACATGACATATGTCAACTTGATATGGAAAGAAAAAAAAAATCATTCAACATTTTGGACTGATAGATAAAAATACACATGCGTACGTATATTTAAACTGATTATAAAGCAATTAAATATATGTATCAGCACCTCTTGTTGTGCAGGTGCAAGTGGTCCCTTCAAAGCTTTTGCAATCAAGTCCCTGACAGCTGCCCCTCTGCTAGTATCAACACACATACCATCATCCCATAAAAGTTCATGATTGTCAACAGGGTTGAGCCACACTAGCTGAAACATGTTTTGCAAGAAAAATCGAGTAAACAAGTAAGCCCTACAAATTATCAATATATAAAACTTTAAGTCTTACTTCATCATCCTGTACTGGGAGCCTTGGTGGAATAGGCCTCTTCCAGTGAGGACCTAACCCTTCAAGCGCTAAATTGGACAGCAAACCAAGCACCGTCTCGTCTCTATCTCCAGAACTAAGCTTAGGATTTGCTCCTGGTTGTAGATCAAACCTAGAACATGATCCTCAATGTCATATAGAGAAGAAGAAGCAAATAAGAAAGAAATTGTCTATTGTCAAGGTCATACTCTGATGAGTTAACATCAAAACCGCGAGGAACATCAGGATCTGCGACCACATTTCTAACTGAACTATCCTTTAGTGGAGAATTATATCGTTCAGGATGGACTTTATCAGCATACTGCTGCTGCAACTGTTCATGTTGCGGGAAGGCCTGTCAAGACAATTGAAAAATATCTATCATGGGCACGGACTAAGAATTTTTCTCAATACATTGGTAAATAAAATCCCTGAATGAAGTGGGGATCCTTTGTAGGCTTGAACAAAATTACCAAATCATGAGCATATTTGATCTTAAAATACACATAGGGTATAACTTACATGCACTGAAGGGTCAAAACTTTTGATGTAATCTGCAGCAGACTGTTTAAGTAGCTGAAACAGAAGATTCTCCTTCAGATATTCATAATATTGAAGAGACGCATTCAAGATAAGATGATGAGGCAGTAACAAAATGAAGCAAAATAATTACAGCAGCTGGTTACAGTTCACACTGGTGTAGTAAATTGTTTCTCACAGAAAGGTTCCTTTTAATCTTCTTTTTTTTCTTATACTCTTATACCATGGGTATTCTTTTAGGCCTCCAAAGGGGATATTACATATAAAAGTACCAAATACTACAGGCTAATAAATACAAAAATCATAAGCCATAATTTGCTGCTAATTGCCCCCAAGAAGCGCACACACATCCAATAGGTTAGGTCCAATTAATTGAACTGATCTTAATCCACAAACATTCCTAGGGGAAAAGACCAAAATTACAAAATTGACGTTTGTTTGCAGTTGTATTCGCATCAAAAGGATAAGGAAATTTTGGTAAAACTAAATCAACAACATAAATCCACTTCACGGATCAAAAGGTTAATCAAGAATGAGAACCTCTTTGCCACCACTAGAGCCATCAGAGCCGAATAGCTGTAATAGCTGAAGAATAAGTGCCCTCTCATATTTTTCAGCTTCAACATCACATGCAAACTGTAACCCAAGAGTTAAAAGCACGCCTTAGCAAATACTGAAGTTCATTTTTATTTAAGAAAACAAATGATGAAGCTATTGTACTTTGAATAAAGAAAAAGAACCAGCATCATATCCATTGCAGAAATATGAAAACAAGTCTAGATGACCACAGAGTTTGGGAAAAAAGAGGATTTATCATATATTAGGCAAACAGAGTGCTCTAAAGATTGAGGAGGACGTTGATAACATGATAAATGATTCAAAAGAACTGTTTGGAAGATATTGATATTCCTTACAACTTTTCATATTGATTGTGACAAGCATAGTAACGAAATATCAAGAAGCCGATTTCAATCTGGTAGGGATCATCCTTTACGAACACTAAAGCAACCAAAAATAATGAACTACCAATGCTAGAATAACAATGGCGCAATGCTTACAGTTATTAGTAAACTAATGAACGGATTTGCAGAAGGTTTCTGGGAAGAATACGCCTGCTGAAGAATAGCGAACGCAATCAAACGTTGAGTGGAACTCAGCATCTTCTTATCCTGAGAAGCATAGCATTCAACTAGTTAGAATTGCCCGTCACAACACATATGTCAAAGAACCAATACTTTTAACACATTAGAATTATAAATACCAGAACAGTTAATACCCAATTGAAGTCTTCACTCAATTATATATGTTTATTATATAAATTTCATACCCAATTGCACATAAACCCTACCACAGGGGTGGTGATACGGGATCTAGGGTTTTCCTTCATTTTTGTAAAAAAAAATGAAAATGGGCAACTCTCAATGTTTGTTCTAAAGCAGGCACAAGGAAGAAGAGAGAGAGAGAGAGAGAGAGAGAGACCTGTAAAAGAATGGAGATAGAAAAGCAGGGAATGAATTGGCGGCCATGGGAGAAAAAGGAGTTGAAGTCTGAGACGATCTCTTCGAGTGGACGTTGCTCTGCTCTCAGCAGACCAAACACGGCCTTCGATTCTTCGAACCCCAGCGTCGCCCTCTTCTTCATCTTTGAGCTTTTACCAAACTCTTATCTCACACACACGTAGAAGAGACTCAGACACGAAAAGAAGAAGAAACAAAAATTTCTCTGTTCTTTTTGTTTTTTTATTTTATTTGTTATTTTATTTGTGTAGTTCAAATCAAAGGAAGAAAGAAGTCTTATTGCTTGTGCACTGTGTAACCTAGCAACTGGACTGGTTCACTTTTCAACGGGCTACCCATTTTCTATTTGGGTGAGGCTGTTTCGGTTCGGATCTCCAAAAAATAAAAAACCCAATGTACTCTACTCTTCAACTTTTGTTTGAAGAAAAAATTAAACAAAAAAAAAAGCACCTTAATCCAGTCCTTAACAATTTAACAAAAAAAATCCTCCTCTCCTGTAATTTAGACTATCTCTTGTACTTAAAAAAATAATTAATTATCGTCGATGGGGCCTAGCTTAGTGAAAAAGAGCCTTGACTTGTACAACAATGGTTTTAAATTCGAAATCCACGTTACCAGTATGTGTGAGAAAAACTCTCTCCCCTTCTTAACTATACCCAAAAAATAAACTATTAAATTAAATTTAGTTTTTTTTTTTTTCCAGGTGCAGCTGGGTTTTGGGGGGGGGGGGGGGGGGGGGGGGGGGTTTAAAATGTAAATCTTGCTGCCGATATGCGTCGCCATGTCGAGATACCTTGGGCCTTCAAAAAATGAAGCTGCCAAATCCTTCCAACTCGAAGTCCAACTTCCTGCTCTGCATTAAAATTAGGTTATCAATATCCTCCTTTCAAGCAAACTATATTCCCACCAGAACTTTGTCTACAGATTGATCACAGAATGACCTATTAGAATGCATTGTAACAACTAAAGTAATTAAAGAAATAATTACACAACTTTGTCTACAGATTGATCATATATTATAACTTTCACAATCAATCTATGTTTTGTTTCTTCACTGTTAGTAACAAATGTTGCATTGCCTCTACGACCCCCATCCCAACTCCAAAACCAATGTAGTGAAATGCTCAAAAACCTAAAACCATGGTAATCAGTAGGAACACAGCTATCGTCAGTGTGCTAAGAACAAAATGAATAAAGTAAAAGCTACAAATCTCATAATCCACAAGACTATAAGACAATGTTTAAACCGCCCAAGAATCCAAACCCTAATTAAATCCCAAAGTGCTAACAAAAGGATATAACAAAGGGGAGATTTAGAGAATCAGTGGTTGCCTTCTTCATCTTCTCTGTACATGAAGGGTTGGAGAATGGTCATATTTCTTCACCCATCTCGCCATATTGCCAAAATCACCCCCATCAACTACGTTAACTACGAAAACAACTCAATATTGATGCATAAGGTAATCTAGTTCATTTTCCCACTACTTTCTCAGTACCCAAACAGAAACCAAAATCCAAGGAACCCAATCTAATTTACATATTGAAATAATCAGATGAAAAAACAAAAAATACTTGATATCTTCTTCAAGTATGAATAGTTTCAAAGCATCCAGCTGAAATAGAAAACTCATATATCAACGAGATGACGATGAACACACATAATCGATGCGTCGATTCGTCTTCTGAGTGATGCATAGCTCCCGATGGTTGAAGATGATGGTACAGTTCATAAATTTATTGCAATCGGAGGTCAAAATGGAGATTTGGAACGTACACTGGTAAAAAAGTTAGGACAACAGTAAGGCAAAAGTATGGCGAATGGAAATGAAAGGCATGAACCGCATCAAAGTGGATTTTCAAGTAACGGTTAATGGGCAAACTTGGAAACTTGTAAACTGCGTTACACCAGAACAACGTCGTTAGAGCAACTCCACCCATTTGCCCTTAGCCATGGCAAGGGTGGAGCTAGGGCAACTACTATTCACGTGAATAGTAGTTGTCCTTGCAAATAGTAATTTGTGTTTCCACCCGTTGCCCTGGCTAAGGGCAATTACTATTCATTTTTTTATTTTTTCCTCCTATTTTTTAATGAAAATAATTAATTTTGGTAATATTTTCAGGTAAGATTTTCGGGTTCCTACGTGTCAAGACTATTCATAATCAGATAAAATTTTCGGATAAGATTTTTGGATTCAAATTTCGGATTAATTTAAAAGTTCAAATTTCAGATAAATTTTTGGGTTCAATTTTCAAATGAATTTCAAAATTCAAATTTCAGATAAATTTGGTTTCAAATTTCAGATAAATTTGGGTTCAAATTTCAGATAAATTTGGTTTCAAATTTCGGATGAATTTCAAAATTCAAATTTCAGATAAATTTTGGTTCAAATTTCAGATAAATTTGGGTTCAAATTTCGGATGAATTTCAAAATTCAAATTTCAGATAAATTTTGGTTCAAATTTCAGATAAATTTGGGTTCAAATTTCGGATGAATTTCAAAATTCAAATTTCGGATGAATTTCAAAATTCAAATTTCATACAAATTAGGGTTCAAATTTCGGATGAATTTCAAATTTCAGATAAGATTTTCATCCAATAAAATCAAGCCACGTGGCATGTCTATCTTGCTAAATTTTTCTATAAAACCAGAGTCTCAGCTCATACCTCTCACACCACATCTTTCTATATTTTCATTTCTCAGAGTTTAGAATTCATACTTCATTCATTCTAAATGGAAGAATTTAGGAGATGCTTGGAGAGGCAAGAGAGAGAAACAAGAGAGAGAAACCGTAGAGCAGATGAAGTCAATGAGTTGCAGAGACAAGTTGATGAGCAAGTTCTCATAGCAGTGGCTTTGCAAGAAGAAGAGAACCAAGGTCGCCGCCTTGGTTCACAAGTCGGCCGCCGCCGGAATGTGGAAAGACATAGGCATTCTCGGGGTAAGAATCTTTTGGAAGATTATTTTATCCCAACTTCTTTGTACTCTGATGTTGATTTTCGAAGGCGATTTAGAATGCAACCTCATTTGTTCAATAAAGTCATGCATGATATTTGCAATTATGATGCATACTTTGTTCAAAAGTGTAATGCTGCTGGGGTTTGGGGCTTCTTCCGGAGCAAAAGCTTACAGCTGTTATACTAATGTTGGCGTATGGAGCATCTGCTGATCAGGTGGATGAGATTGCCCGGATGGGGAAGTCCACTACGTTGGAGGCTTTGGTAAGATTTTGTCAAGCTGTTGAAACTCTGGACACTAGGGACTACCTGCGTAGACCTACTCCCAGGGACCTCCAACGGCTTCTACAAAAAGCCGAAGCTCGAGGGTTCCCTGGAATGATTGGTAGCATCGACTGCATGCATTGGCAATGGAAGAATTGCCCAACTGCCTGGCAAGGTGATTATGGCAACAGAAAAGGCCAAAAAAGTATCATCCTTGAAGCGGTTGCTGGGTTCGACACATGGGTTTGGCATGCCTTCTTCGGAGTTGCAGGATCACAAAATGACCTCAACGTGCTGGGTCAATCCCCCGTCTTCAACGATGTTTTGAGAGGCCAGGGCCCCAATGTCACCTATGAAGTCAACAATACAGTATACCAAACGGGATACTATCTAGCTGATGGCATCTACCCGAGGTGGACGACTTTTGTCAAATCCATTCCAAATTCCTGATCCCAGAAGCAAAAATTATTTGCTACATATCAAGAGGGATACAGGAAAGATGTCGAAAGGTGTTTTGGCATCCTTCAAGCTCGGTGGTTGATTATTCGAGGTGCGGCCCGTATGTTTGATGAGGAGATCCTCGGAAGCATTATGATGACTTGCATCATCCTCCATAATATGATTGTGGAGGATGAGTACGATTATGATGCTTTAGAGGTCTACTAACCGGATCCAATGAACACGGCTTTGACACGGATTTATGAAAGGCCTATGGGGCCAAATGGAGAACCGTTTGAGCCGGAACCGTTGGTGAGGGATGGTCATTTGATGACCCGAATGATAGATCGATATACGGAGATGCAATCTTCGTATATTCATGAAATGCGTCAAGTTCACTTGATGGAGCATCTATGGGCGGTGAAAGGCAATGAAGATTAATGATGGAGCATAGATGATTTGGTTATGTTTTATTTAGTTATGGTTAGGTTGTGTTGTATTTTTATTTATTATGGTTTGGTTGTGGTTGGTTATTATTATTGTGCCTTGTTTGTATTTTTATTTTTATTTGTATTATGTTTTGTTTGAAGTATGGAATATGTTGAATAAAAAGGTAATTTATTGAATGCTTTGTTTATTAAATAATGAAATGTAATACAAGTCATTACGAATTACTACTAAAATAAAATACATGAATTACAACAACTTTAATAGAAAACAACTAAAATACAAATACATAAAAGGTATGCTAACTAATTTAATGGTTTCCATCATTTAACCAATCCGTGTTGCTAGGCCCATCATCCCGAAAAAGTCTTCTTCTCATAACATCCCTTCGTTCTAGCTTCCAAAATTGTTTTGTTTCAGGGGACATATGACTTGTATCCATCGCCATGGTTTCCCGATCTGTCTTGTCCATTTCTTTTTTGCGCAAATACTCCCTTTCTCGTGCATACTCAGCTTGAAGGGCCAACTCGTGATCTTGGCGTTTTTGCTCCATTTCTATTCTTATGCCGTTTTGCCTTGCAATTTCCTCCAAAAATTGTGAATTTTGATTGCTTGAATTACCCGCTTTCTTTGCCTTTGCGGCCTTTCGACCAATGAGCCTCGGCTCCTTTTCGATGGGTGAGTCTTGACTCATAGGAGAATCGAGAGGTGAATCCGATGTCATTGAATCATGGAGTGGCGTCTCTTTAACACAACCTCCGGACCCGTCGGAATAATTACGAAGCGTTTGCAATATTTCACCACCTCCCAACATTCATGATGGGTGAAACTTTTTTTGCCACCCCCGGTTGCACCGAACCACATTTGTGCTTGAATCATCTATTGAACAAAAAAATGGAAATGCAATAAATATTTAAAATATATTGGATATGCAAGAAATATTAACAACATATTGAAAATGCAAGCAATATTAACAAAATATTGAAAATGCAAGAAATAATACAACATATTGAAAATGCAAGCAATATTAACAAAATATTGAAAATGCAAGCAATATTAACAAAATATATACAACATATTGAAAATGCAAGCAATATGAACAAAATATTGAAAATGCAAGCAATATTAACAAAATATATATATTAGGAGATTAAACTTAATAAAAAAAAATTATAAAATACTTACCTCGTTAGTACGATTTTGCCCACTTCTATAGTTGTCCATCGCTTTTGCTAGGGCATTTCTCCATTTTCCCAACTCTTTATTGAGAATTTTCCACCTACTGGATAATGCCATCTCCGTACGAGTAGACCCCGGAATTTTTTCACAAAATTCGGCATGAATTTTTTTCCACATATGAAAAAATTTCATTTCATTGCCGGACACGGGACAATGACAAATTTGGAGCCAAGCCTCACACAAGGAAACATCTTCCATTGTGCTCCAAGCCCCTCCGGTTTCGATAGAAGAAGCCATAAAAATATGAAATCAAAATGATAGATGAAAAAGAGGAAAATGTTGTGTAAAAAGAGTGAATAATAGTAGAAGTATAATGAAATGTAAGAGTATTGGTGTTGAAAGTGAAGGGTATTGATAGGTATTTATAGAAAAAAAAATATCAGATTTTTTTAGAATTTTTTAGAATTTTTTACGATTTTTTTTCATATTTTTTTCCCCCAAAAAAGCCTCAGCCGTTGGATTAATTTGGAGAAGCAGATCGGAAGGCTGGGGAGGCGACACGTGCACGCGCCAACGGTAAAAAAATTTGAAACGCGCTAGCTGACGTCAGCAAACGCGAGTTGGACCTGGGGCTGGTTTCGCCTTCGGGCTGGCCCGAGTTGGTGGGTCCCACACCACCCCCGGGCCTGGGCTGCACGCTGGAGCGACTTTTTTTTTTTTTCTGCCCTTACCTCGGGCTGGGCTCCTTCGCTAGAGCCGCTCTTAGGTGTGAGCAATGGAATTTATAAAGGACAAACTTGGCAAGGCCTGCTCGGTTATGTTGAATTTGGGTAAATTACTCAAATAGTCCTCAAACTTGTACGCGATTTATATTTTGGTCCCTAAATTAAATTATTAGTCCAAATGGTACATAAACTCTATTTTAATCGCTCATTTGATCCAACCGTTACATTTTCTGTTAAATGTAACCAAATTTTAGGGGTAAATACGACTTTTCATAATTAACAAATAAAATAGGGTTAAAATAAATACAAAATTAGAAAATAATTCAAGAAAAAGAGAGGAAAAAATCATGAGACCCAAACCCCCTCCCTTCGATTTCTTCTCCCCTATTCCAATTACTGAGTTTTTTTTTTTTTTTAATTTTAACGTACGAAATGACCAATTTGCCCTCATATTTAACAGCAATTTTGACAGAATGTAACGGTTGTATCAAATGGGCGATTAAAATAGAATTTATGTACCATTTGGACTAATAATTTAATTTAGGGACCAAAATGTAAATCGCGTACAAGTTTGAGGACCATTTGAGTAATTTACCCTGTTGAATTTTCATTTTTATGGGATTTCATGTAGGGACTTACAATTTCAAGTGCTAATTTAAAATGACTACAACTTTTAGGGTTTTATGTAATTAACCCAATAAAAATAGAGATAGTTAGTTATATCTTAGCACTAATAATATAGATAAACCCTACACCATCTAATTTTTATAAACAAACCCAAAAAAACACCAAAAAAAGGACAATTGACCTTATTGAATTTAATTTTGATTTTTAAATTACTTTGATGCCTTATTGAGTGGTTTAGGTTTTTTTTTATGAGGTTTTTGGGTTAGGCTTGTTTTAAAAAACTCATGACAGTTTTGTTATAGGAAGTTCGAAGCCTTTTTGTTATATTCGCATGGACTTTGACAATTTTGTCTATGATTTCAGTTTCGGTTAACTAGATTTGAAATTATTCATAGACAAAATTGAAATCATGATCAAACTAGGTAACCAAAACTGTCATTTCGCCATACAATTATCATTATCCTTGTGTTTTAAATAATAACGATATATTTGGTATTTCATGGATGTAGAAATTTTTAGATACCATATGTAACTTATTAACATGGCAGAAGGCTCATCCCATAATGTGGTTGTATGATCAGAAACTTTAGGCCTAATGACATCTTTAATTACTTAAAAGGATGATATTTAAGACTCAATAAAAGTGAGGAATAAGCCAACGGGGTCTAGTCTGGAAAAGGCCTTGACTTGTAAATCAGAAGTCTCACGTTTGAATCCCCGTTGTATCATAGTTTTGTGTGTGTGTATGAGAAATTCCACCCCCTCTAGTTTAGACTATCGCTTGTACTAAAAAAATTTCAAGAATAAGTATGGAATTAACTATCTATTCCCTCATAATCAATCTAATTCCTAGTTTTCCAATATTGGATTACAAATTTTAACGTGGAATTCACATACTCTTTTATTTTGTATGTGTTAGTAAATGCATGGGAAAGTTAAGAACGAGAATAATTCAAATACCAGTAACATGTAAGGGCTCATTTGATAGTGATTGGGGATAGACCAACAATAGCATATGCAATGGTTACGATCAATGCAATTTTATTGCATGAAATTGAACTAAAACAGTAAAATCTCACTTACAATGGTGTTGAACCCTCCATTGAATTGCAATAGGCTAATCATGGGACCCACATGCCAATAAACTGAAGCTATTGAACTGTACCATTGCAAGTAAAATTACAGTTCAATTCAATAGATGCCAAAATAGTTCAATAAATTGAATTGTTGAACAACCATTGCAAATTATCTAATGTAACACCTAAGGTTGGCGTGTTGAGTCACAGATCGGTAAACTACTAGATTGATTTGGCTTCATAGGCAATTGCATGGAGCCTCAATAGTGACTAGTCCTTTTGGGATATAGTGTCGAGGTGGCGTGCAACTAGGTCGTGACATATAGTATCAGAGCCAACCCAACTGGTTTTACTATGTGGGCTCAGGGGAGCACATGTGTGGATCTTGACAAAGATTGTCAAGCTGACTATGGGCCCTGACGAGGACGTCAGCTATTAAAGTGGGAGAGAATGTAACACCCCATGTTGGCGTGTGAGTCCCTTATCAGTAAACTACTGGGTCGATCTGAGCTTCATAAGCGATTACATGGAGCCTCACTAGTAACAAGTCCTTTAGGGGTACAGTGCTGAGGTGGCATGAGTAATTATATGAAGAAGCACATGGGAGGTGTTTCTTCTCATAATCACTTAAAATCACTTAAAGTGATTATATGGAGAAGTGATCATTGGCATATCCAGAATCACTCCCAAACGAGTCATTATATGTCATAATTATAACCAATCCCATCATTTTTCACCACCATCGCCTCGCTCTTCTCCCCACCAATATCGGATGTGGCTTGCATAGAGCCGGTCTCCCATGAGCGTAAGATCCTATCGTCCACACATACCTTTCTTTTTCTTTCTTCTTGTCTTATATAGTTATGTGTTTTCTCTCTATCTTTTTATTCCTCATGCGACCTCGAATTGTGTTAATCGCTAAGAGTCGGGTGAGAGTTTCCAACGACATAATGAGTGTGGCGAGAGGGAAAGAAAAAGAAAAATGATGAAGAAGGTGTAATTTGGAATATTATTTTTGGGGGGAAATGGGGGTGGGCATATAGAGCAATTGGTGGTAGTATCACTATAACATTCCTTATGTAATTTAGTCCTAGAAACAAGCAAACCACAAAAGGAACTAGACTTAGACTTGCAAACCAACTCAAATATGCATTTTTTTCACATTAGGGTTTCCAGTATGGTTCACTAATGTAATGCATAAACACATAATGAATATAAACACAAGAATCACAACTTATCTTAGGACATGTTGATTATCGCAATGGAGAATGTCAATAACAAATCTTGTGTTGATGCTGAAATTTGGACAAATACCTAAATACGAACTATAAGATCATATCATTATAGAGCACTGGAGCGTTCACTAAAGGTGTTTGGTGTTTTCACTTCTGAACAAAAGAGAATTATCACGAGATGTTACTTGATCAACAACTCAAAAACCAGAACTCAATTCCACTAAAGCGCTCAAAAGAGAAATGAATTGAATGAATTTTTCTGAACTTGAGGCCTTTATGTATGCAAGGTGGAGAGTTTTTGTCCTTGTAGGAATACTCTTTATTGTTAGAGTTGGAGTATAAGTTAAGTTTTAGAGTCCACTTGATCCTTAAGAAATCTATTGTGATAAAACTTCCCTTTTTTGCTGGGATTGGAATTTTTGTTTTTTTTTTTTTTTTTTTTTGGAAAGTTCAACATATTAAATAAAGTGAACTAAGAGAGTATCTTTTTATTTTTTTAATTAAAATATTAAAAAAATTATCGCTTGTATTAAAAAACTGGAAGGTTTTAGTAGTTACCTAGTTATGTTATTGTGTAGGGCACGTAACTCGCCTGTAATCCGGGCCTACGATGGAAGCCCATATAGAATGAAAATCGGGCATCGGGCTTCGTTTTCTTTAGCAAAATGGACCGTTTATGGGTTCGAGAGTTTTCGTTGAAAGGCGCCCAAAACGACGCCGTGGAGATGCGAAACCCTTTCATTTCGAGGTGGTGAGAATGCGAGAAGGGCTTTGTTGTACTAGAGAAATTCGAGACTCGCAGTTTGCAGTTTTACAGTAAACACCTTCTACTTCGTTCTCATTCCCTTCCTACTTGGTCCAAAGATCCGATCTAGGGTTTATCTAGGGTTTCTAATCTCTCTCTCAAGCCAAGCACAAATGACTATGTCCTCACAGACCCCCGATATCTTGGGCGACCGTCAGTACGGTCAGGACGTTCGCACCCAAAATGGTACTCTCTCTCTCTCTCTCTCTCTCAGAGTTTTCATTTTTAGGTCTTGTACTGAAATGGTGCTAATTTGTTTGGCTTCGTTTTGGCGAACACAGTGATGGCCTGTCAAGCTGTTGCAAACATTGTCAAATCCTCACTTGGCCCCGTTGGCCTCGACAAGGTATTCCATCCCCTTCTCTCTCTATAAAAACACACATACATACCAGAGATATTTGTATACACATGAGATGTTATGTGTTTATGAGGTTTCAGTTCAGCTACTACTATTCTATCTACTATGAAATGGTGGCACTTTACCTCTTTGCTCCCTTTCTCGTGGGTTTGTGTGTGCGAAATTATCTCTTTTTAAAAATAAAATAAAAAACTTTAAACTAAGTTGCTTGGTGTATTTCACTACTTAAAAGTTTCAACTTTGCAGTTTTTATATGAAGTTTGTCTTTGATAATTATGCCTTATAGTGGAATGGAATTCACTGTTTTTTGTTTTCTTAAATGAATTTTAAGATGGTGAATTAATATGCTTAACCTTACTTGTGGAGTTTACCTTTGTCTAATGTGGCACTGAATCTAATACCCCTTTAATTGTACACTGTTGTAGCTTATGTATGCTAGGGTTTCAGCTAATTTACTCTGTTTATTGATTGGTTATTTCAGATGCTTGTGGATGATATTGGTGATGTGACTATTACTAATGATGGAGCTACTATACTCAAGATGCTAGAAGTTGAGCACCCTGCTGCCAAGGTGGGTAAAATTTGGTTATTTCTTGCTAATATGATACTATAGATGCATTTATACGTGTCAGAATGCTTGTTCCTATCAAATATATCATATAGTTTCATTTAAGCTGTACAGGTGCTTGTGGAGCTGGCTGAGCTTCAAGATCGGGAAGTTGGAGATGGGACAACATCAGTGGTCATTGTAGCTGCAGAGTTGCTTAAGGTAATTTTGTTTGCTTGTTCTTCTCACTTCATATGTTTTTCGAGAAGCTATCTGATGTTCTAAAGCATGGTGACTTGGAAATCTAACTTTTTGACTCTAATTCTACAGAGAGCAAATGATCTAGTAAGGAACAAAATTCACCCAACATCCATAATCAGTGGTTACAGAGTGAGCGCTTTTTCTTTTTTTCTTTTTTCTCTTGTTTTAATATTTAGTAACCGCATCCACGTATGCTTATTGCAAAATGTTTTGTGGCTTATAACATGTTACTTTTTTGTTGTAAACAACCCCTTATGTTTGACCCTTTCTTTGCATTGTGTACAGCTTGCTATGAGGGAAGCTTGCAAGTATGTTGAGGAAAAATTAGCCGTGAAGGTGAGGCTCCTCAAGTGAATTATTCTTTTGAAATTTGTTGAAAAGTAGAAGGGTCCCTTGTTATGGGAATAAGTGTCCTTTTGGTTGTACAGACTGTAGTGCTTCTGTTACATCGTGTAATCTCTTAGAGGTTTTGAAGTATAGTAATGGTGTGGAAAGAAGTTGATAATTTTGGATGTTCAATTGGCTCATACCAAGAAGACTTACTGGTCATACACTCATAGTCATGATAGTCACCAGGCCTTATGCTTTGACATAGACAGAAATTTTATGGTAAAGTTGTAAAATGCTTGATATATAAAATGTTCCTGTTTGATTAATTGATATTTTCTTGATTTTCCTAGGTTGACAAGCTTGGAAAAGATTCTCTAGTAAATTGTGCAAAGACAAGCATGTCCTCAAAGTTGATAGGTGGTGACAGTGACTTCTTTGCGAATATGGTATGCTTATATGTTGGATATGCTGTTCGGAATTTGTATTTACTTAGGAATGAAATCTTATTTGTGAATCAAATATTTATTTTCTTAAGTGTCAATATTGCTGGATTTGTCATTTATAGAATTATTTTTCTCATATAAAATTTGTAGGTATGTCAGGTATTTATTTGTGATTTCTGGAGCAGTAGAAACCCTTAATTTTCTTTTTGTACTTGTATGTTTTGATGATATTAGTATATAATTGGTTTTTGAAGGTTGTAGATGCAGTACAAGCAGTAAAGATGACCAATGCTAGAGGGGAAGTCAAGTACCCAATCAAGGTCGGTACTTCGTAGTTATATATTCACATGTGATTCATGAAGGTTCCATCATGAGCCATTATCTTTCTTTTTATATCATTCTATCTGTTTCTTATTGCCAACATACTATATCTTAATTGCCCTTTTAATTTTCAGGGGATTAATATTTTGAAAGCTCATGGGAAAAGTGCTAGAGATAGCTATCTCTTGACTGGTTATGCGCTAAATACAGGCCGTGCTGCACAAGGAATGCCACTTAGAGTTGCCCCTGCGAGGATTGCCTGTCTTGACTTTAATCTTCAGAAGACAAAAATGCAAATGGGTGTCCAAGTTTTAGTTAGTGATCCCAGGGAGCTTGAAAAAATTCGCCAAAGGTGTGAAGATAATGGACCCTAATTTTCTTTTAACTTGTATATTATACCATGAACTATTTTGCAGACCCTATCTTTAGCATGCCAATGGACACATGCAATTAGTCTTATCTATTATATAAGGTTTTTACAGTGAGATATGTTGAGGGCATGAACACAGTTTAGCATACTGTGGTGATATTATGTAATCTGTTCTCCATGCTGCTAAAAAAAACTTGCTCAATTACACTTTCATCAGTGAAATTGATAGGCCAATATAGAATTATGGCACGTGCCTATGATTTCCATATTGCTATGATGCCTCAGACATAATGGTAACTGCCTCGAATGGATTGGTTTGGGAAATTAAGGATGTCACATATGTTTGGTAATGTACTAACAACACTCATGTCTCTACAGAGAAGCGGATATGACGAAAGAGCGTATTGAAAAACTCCTGAAAGCTGGAGCAAATGTTATTCTGACTACAAAAGGGATTGACGACATGGCACTCAAGGCAAGATTTTTAGTGATTTGTTTTATCAACTGCTTTAGCTAAGTCATGGCTGATATTCGATTTTGAAGTACCAGACTGGGTCAGAAAAACATTGTTATTGTAAATTATAGTTACTGTTAGCTTGTTCATACCTTTTGACGTGGCTGGAATTTGTATTCCTGAAGGCTCCTGGTTAAATGTTTTTCCAATTACCATTTGTAGGTTCTCTTATTGAAAATTCTGCAACACCTTCTTGAGGATATGTTACTTGTATCAACTTCAGCACCTCTTTGAGTTAATAAGATATGCTGTAGTTTAATACAAAAGCGTAAAAGTTTGAGGTTTCAACCTAATGATTTTAGGAAATGAACAAGTAGGTGTTCTCTCTTTATTTTAACTCCCTTATGGTTATTTCGCAATACAAAGGGAGATATACAATACAAATGTGTTTCCTTTTAAATATTGATGATGTGGGTATATGCTGAGTCGGTCTTGTGGGTTCACTGTTATTACAGTGATCTAAGACGTGCAATCTGTTTACAATGAGTTTGTGTATGAATGTTTATCCCATGCACTATAGTAAGTTTGTTGGTTATATAAATTTAATGTACGTGATTGTTATTTCAGTATTTTGTGGAGGCTGGTGCTATTGCTGTAAGACGTGTTCAGAAAGAAGATATGCGCCATGTTGCTAAAGCTACCGGTGCAACAATGGTAATTCCCTCTTATGCTTCTTTAATAACATAATTATCTCGCAGATTTATTTTCCTTTGGAAATTGACAACCAGATATTCAGATGACTAATGATGTTTCGATTTTAAAATAGTTAAAACTTATTTTCAATTTTGCATCTTTCTTCAATCAAGTAGATCCATATGTATGTTTCCAATGATAAACAAGTACAACCTGTATAAGCATGTCATCTTGTTTCTTATTTTATCCCCCTTATTTTCTTTTGGATCTGCAGGTTTCAACTTTTGCTGATATGGAAGGGGAGGAAACATTCGATTCTTCACTGCTCGGATCCGCTGATGAAGTTGTGGAGGAGCGCATTTCTGATGATGATGTAATTTTGATAAAAGGAACGAAAAATAATAGTGCGGTGAGTGATTTTAATACAATTTTCCTCCTTGACTTTGGGGTCTTCTGAAATTTATGCATTTATCTATATGACTTGGATAAGTGCATAACCCTGACCAACCTATGTTAAGAACTAATGAAGTTACACTAGTATTACAATTACTATATTCATATGGTATGGTCTGATTTTCTCAATATATTATTTTCAGGTTTCTTTGATCCTCAGAGGTGCAAATGATTATATGCTTGATGAGATGGAAAGAGCTCTTCATGATGCTTTGTCTATTGTCAAGAGAACCCTAGAGTCAAACTCGGTAAAATTTGGCACTTCCTGTTAATGTTCTGCATTGTTTGGCAATGGTTATAAATTAATGATATTTTTTTCCTTTAATTAGTATGGTTGCAGGGAAATTATGGCATATAGTGGCACTTTGATAAGTTATGTTCTGTTTTCTTCACTGTCATCATATCATTGCAGGAAACTTCTAAAAGTTATATTTGAGTTTTGTGTTGTTTTGCTTAAACATGGTGGTAATTCTTTATCAGCAAATGGAAACCAGAAGCCTTTGTCCCCTTTTACTTGGGCTTTTCCGTAAGAAAACACCTCACATTTCTTTCATATATTAGTGATAGGAAAAGGATCAGAACCATTTTAAATTTACTATCTTCTAAACTAAATCATCTTTGCCACTATTTGCTATTAATCAGGTCTTTTGTCATGCGAAACGGATTACTACTGCTGTTCACTTGATTTATATTAAATTAGAATCTTTTATCAATGTTTTTCCGTATATTATTCCAATCATGTGTATGGTGTGAGGATGTGCAATGCATTTTTCGATGGAAGGAAGAAGAACAAAATGGGAATGTTTCACTACCAAGTTTGGTGTTGTGGTTTGATTGTGAATTTTCGTGTTAACTTTTTTTTTTTTTTTTTTTTTTGGAATAGAAACATTGTGTTACTTATATACCTAACTCATTGATATATTGACCATGCAGGTGGTAGCAGGTGGAGGTGCAGTTGAGTCTGCGTTGTCTGTGTATTTGGAGTGTTTTGCTACAACTTTAGGATCGCGTGAGCAGTTGGCAATTGCCGAGTTTGCTGAATCTTTGTTAATTATACCGAAGGTTCTAGATTTCTGTTGTATTCCTGTTTTCTGCTATTGTTATCTGTTCATGGTGTTTATAGTCACTTTTTATCTGGTTTAGGTGCTGGCTGTCAATGCTGCCAAGGATTCTACAGACTTAGTTGCAAAACTACGGGCCAATCACCACATTGCACAAACCAAGGCACCAACCAGGGCACAAACCAAGGCTGATCAGAAGGATTATTCTAGGTATTTTGATTTCTGACATGGCAAATTCTGCCTGATTTTCATTTTTTATTTTGGGGAGCTCTTACATGAGTGAGAGTCTAAATTCAACATGTGGGTTTCCTTTTTCTTTTTTTTCTTTTTTTTTTTTTCCATCGTCCTCTTTGTTTGTGGTGTGTCTGTATATTGAATTTAGTGGCATTATGATTATACTTGCTCATATCCAATATGTGACAAAGAGATGCCAATATGATAATAATGCAACTGAAATTATTCTGTCTTGGATGCATAGAAATCCTTACAGATTATGTGACTGCTTACTTACGGTGATTGCTCTAAATTATTGCAGCATGGGTTTAGACCTTTTAAAGGGAGAAGTCCGCGACAACTTAAAAGCCGGAGTCATTGAGCCTGCAATGAGTAAAGTGAAGATAATTCAGGTACAAAATCCTAGATACAAATTCAGTAATAATTTATAAGATAAATCTTGTTTAATGACAGTCTTGTGACGTTTGTCAACATGAAACTTTTTTGTTTGGCAGTTTGCAACTGAAGCAGCTATTACAATTCTCCGAATTGATGACATGATCAGGCTAGTCAAAGATGAAAGTCAAAATGAGGATTAAGGTGCGCAGATAGCATTTGACATTGTCCTTTTCTTTTTGTACTCGAAGTAGAAGGAGCGGGAAGTGAATCCATGCCAAACACGACTTTAAGGTTTATATTCCTTCCCTGCACCAAAGAGGATTTGTTGATGTCGGTTGTTTGGGAATTTGTATCAAACTCTTGTTTTAGGTGAAATGGTTTTCTAAGGTTTGGGTGAGAGGTGGAGTTTATTAACCGATGGTGGTTTCCGGCTAGCACTCGAGCTGGAAATGTTTTGTATTGATTAGTAAGTAGATGTTTGTAATGGCCATTTTGGAAACATAAATGTGAAACCTTTTTTCGGCGGCGAAATGGCAATCTCCTTGTTAGCTTTTCCTACTTTTTCTTATTGAATGATTTGGGTCGACAAAATATGTAGTGGGGAATAAGATGAAAATATGGGCAAGTGAAATTGATTGAATTTAGCCCATGAAATTTTTTTGGAAATATGCAGTGCTAATACAGAAGCCGTACCCATAATAGAAAGAAAAAGTTACAGATCGATAGACTCTGGCAGCTGAAACTGAACTTGGATTTGGAGAGCTGGTACGTGGAAAAAGATGAAAAAAAATGGCCTGGAATTCGGTTTTCAAATTTCAAAGGCCAAGAGAGCATGCAGTTGAATCTGTAATTAATGGCAACCCAGTCAGCATCTTCTCCAACATTAAATCCTCCAACCCAGTCAACATCTTCTCCAACATTAAATCTTCCAACCCAGTCATCATCTTCTCACGTTGCACCATTCCAGTCGCCTTGATGATGAGCTTCTTTTCCCTCACTAATTGTGTGATGCATTGAGTTCAAATAAGAAAATACCCATTCCAGTCGCTTTGACTATGAGCTTCTTCTGTGATGCATTCTACTCCTGCAGAATTACAAGCCATGCAATGCATCAACATTCCACTCTTTTAATTTTTTTCAAAAATAAAAAGAGAAAAAGAAGCAGAGCTTTTGAAATTTGAGACAAATGCATCAGCAGCTTCTCTTGATTGCAAGAATTTAAAATAAAATAAAATTTTCGCCCACCGTGGGGCTCGAACCCACGACCACAAGGTTAAGAGCCTTGCGCTCTACCAACTGAGCTAGACGGGCTTGGTGCTGAAGTTGCTTTTAAATTCTATTTCAAGTAAAAGTAAAAAATTCAAACACCCGCTTTATCAAAATAACCAAAAGTGAATGCGCGCCTAAATCCAATTTCATCACTCATCCTCCACCGTTGATCAGAAAATGAGCGGGAATCTTCCAAATCAAACCCTTACACACAAAAAAATCATTGAAAAAATAATAAAAATATGCAAACCCTTTAAAAGGAGAAGACTGAAGGAAGAGCAAATGGACGAAGACGAAAACCCAAACAAACCCCATCTCATATGGACGACAGCTACGAGTACGAGTACGAGAACGACTCGTCGTCTGAGTCCAGCTCCGGCTCGGTGGCCTGCACCGGCATTATTATGGTCTCGCCACCGGAGAGCTCGGAGGACGACGAAGCTCACAACAACAGAGCCTCCCAAGACGTGTTCCAGACCCCACCCGAATACTCATACCCGCCAACCTCCGAAGGGAAAACTCCGTTGCTGGAAGTTAATACGAGCGACGACGATCCTCCGTACGAGGATGTTGGAGACGGGAGAGGCGTAATCGTGGCCTTCGGCGAAGGTACGGGTGCGGTGGATTTGGGAGGGGACACGGATCTAGGGTTTGCAGAGGCTGCAGCGGTGGAATGTAGGGTTTTGAGTAGGGAATTGTCCCCGGAAGGCGGTTTACTGGAACCCCCATTGAAGAAATTGAAGGATTCAGAGCACAATTTGGGAAAATTTGAGCCCTCCTGTAGTTCCACTGAAAGTCTCGAAATTGACGATTGCGATGAGAGTTCGGGTGAGGAAGGTTCGGAGGAAAGGAAGCTGAACTCTTCTGACAACGAGAGCGAGAGTGCTGTCGAAGAAACTCAATCGAACAGTGATGAAAAAGACAGCGTTGTGGAGATGGAGGATGGCGGCCAGGAATGCCTGGATGATGTGATGAGTACACCAAATGTGACTATTGAGGAATTGCGGCGAATAGACAGCCCGTGGCGAGGGCGGGCTCTGCCACGATCGATCGTGCAGCCCGGTTCTAGTGCTATGGATGGGGAGGATATGGTGCAGAATGAGGTTGCTATATTGGATGTGTTGAAACTTCTGAAAGACAAGTATGATGGTGATGGTGATGATGTGGTTGACAATGGTAGTTTTTGGGAGATAAGTAGGCGTCGAGGCATGACTTTTCCCCGGCCATCGTGGTGGCCAGAAGGCGGGTTCTGATTTGAAGAAGAGTCAAGTTTGACGAGCAGCAGCATTGAAACAGAGGTAGGACTTTTGGAATTTGTAAATGGGGGGTTTATTACTAAAGTCAGGATGAAACAGCTACTTTTAGTATAGAAAGTCTTGCTTGTGAATTGGGTTGCATCAATTTCTTGTATTACATTTATGTCTAACCTTCTTGGTCTTTTTGCGTTTATTTAAAAAGAACACATTGCTCAGGCTTTCTTCTTTTGAAGTTTCACAATTTGGAAAAATATATCTTTTGAAAGGAATTGGCCTATGGTTTGAATATGTATTATTTCTTTGTTATTGCTCTTTTATGTCAATAAATTATTATTTTGGTTTGATATATAAACCTCCCCCCATCTTTAGTTTCTCAGTTGATCACCTCTCCAAACAGAAAAATGCCAAAAAGAGAAGTGGTATTTGATGGTCCTAAAAAATTTAGAATATCTCATATTCTACCAATATCTTTAAAAGGGTGTGAGCTCAGTTGAAGACACGTTGAACCTTAACCCCACATGAAGGAAACCCATATCCTAATTCCTACATCTTAGACTTTTAAGAAAAGTAGCAAACCAACAAACCTTAGTATTCTTGAGTGGATAGTTGGATAAGAAAGACCTTATCGTTAAGATATTAGTCAACAATTTGAACAATTCTAGCATCCTAGAAAAAGGCATAAAGGAAGGCTAAATGTCCACTACCTTCACATGCATCACGCAAAGTTTCTCTCTCTTTAATAAGCAACAAACAAGCCACCAAACGAGTATCTGGCTTATTAAGAAAGACAGAAACTAAAATTCATACAAAATTATGGAACTTACCAGTTGTGCAATATAAGCTTATATTACAACCTGTTTGTCAACCTATACAAAAAGCCCCACCCAAATTTCATCCCTTAAGAGTTCCAGGTTCAAAGAGGTAAAGGGAAAAAAAGAGCAACCATCAAACCTCATTCACATGTCTTTACCATTCAAAATACATGAACCCTGTCATCGCTTTAGGCAGAAGGCGTGGTACCTATATAATTCTATTGATCAACATAGCGTTCGACATTTTCACGTTTGTCACGGATGGAGTACGTGTGGGTATATTGAGCTACTACTAGTGCTTGCCTGCTGGGCACCAAAACTCATGGCTGGGTGAAGAAGCTCTGCTTGTGCGAAAGATCCATTGGATGGCAAATGCAGTAGAAGATCCTGATCAGAACTTTCATCAACAAAATTCATAGATTCCATCAAGAAAGAGCTACCATCTGCAGGCAAAGCGAATAGGCTTCTTGGACTAAAGCAAGAACCATCATAGTCCATGAGATCCTTGTTTTCATTGCTACCCTTCACGATTATCCTTTTGGGGCTCTTCATCATCATCTTTACATCTGAAAGATGCAAGATAGTTAAGAACAGTTACAATGTACAATAAATTGAAGGGGGAATTGTGAAAAGATGATAAACTATTTCTCAAATGTTGTTCCATAGGTTTTGAAGTTTGAGTAAATATTAGCAGCTGAAAGTGAAAAGATTCATTTTAGCCTCCTAAATTGTGTTACTAACATTTCACTATCATGATGCAAAGAATTAATCTTATCTTTTGCAAATGCTCTTACCAATATTGCATGTTACACACGGGCGAAGAGAAGTAATGTTATGGTACTCAGATATGCACTCTCGTTTCATCTTTTGTGTAATGTTTCTATTTCGAAAAGACATATACTAGCAGAAACTTCACCATTCAACTAAATATAAGAGAGAACTTTCAGCTAACCTGGAAAACTTTGAGTCTCGCTGTCCCGCAGTCTCTTGACATGTCGAAAATTACTAGATGCCAGGGTGTTAGGCCCAGAAATAACAGACTTTCCAGGGCTAGTTTTACATTTCTGTAGCAAAAAATGGATAGCAACTATTATAAATTCACTTTGAAATTTTTTCTAATAATATTTAGATTTTCGAATAGCTCAAACCTTGAGAAGATGATAGCGTTCAACCCATTTAGATTTCGAAGAATTGGACAATACAAGCCTTTTCAAAGTCTTACAGTCTTCAGTTTTTGCCCCTAGAAAGGAGATATCAAAGACCCCTTCTGCTAGCAGTTGCTGAAAGGAAGTCAAATTCTCCCTGAATTGAGGACTATCGAACATGCTTTTGAGGCTGCACATACAAAACAAACAAACCACCATGAATGTCATATATAATGTCCAACTTCTTAAATTCTCTTATGTAAGGTAGACTTGATAGTTAATCTATCCTTCAAACACACCATACTGAAATTCCAAAAGAAATTGTATTCTATGTTTTCAAGCACACATGGTGATAATTTACCAACATGGCTCCATGTTCATTATGGGCCTCTGGGCAATTTCACTATGTGCAAAATAGGATGGTTCATTTCTGTAGGACTAGGTAACATATCTATCTTGCAACTGTGCACCCAGTGACATATTGCTTAAGTAATACAAAATAATAGCATGAAGAAGTACATGTTCACTGCCACAGTTGTAAACTTCTCTTGGAATTCAATATTCAGCGGTCAACGATAAAATATTCTATTAAAACATGAATGACAAGGCTTCTAACCTATAAGGAAATTTAACAACATCAACGGGAGGTAGATGTTTCAGTAATTGCTGTTGTTCCTCATTTGTCAACTGCCTCGTAAACTCTTCAAAATTTAAAATATCCTACACCAAACAAGAATTGTAACTATGTTAAGAGCTCAATATTGAAGGAACAACTTTCAAGCAGTGACCAATTATGACTGAATATACTTGAACTCCAGATCAGACTGTTGAAGTAGCATAGAATTAGGTAGAACTTAGAAGTAGCAGGAAATGACTAAGAAAAGAATAATAAACAAAAATTAAAGAAAATAATATCAGCTATTGAAAACCATATACTGTTGCCCGAAGGAAAAGTAGTTGTAAGTTTTACATCCTAAAATGTTTGGTAAATTTGGATATTGGGTTGAGTGGAAAATTGGGCATACATGGAACAATTCACATTCTGCAATAACTAAGCGTTCATTAACTTGTTGAAATTAGGGTCTATATAGATAACAGAGAATCTTATCAGAGGGAATTGCCTTCTTTAGTAACATAAAGCATGGAATTGAGGGAATTGCCTTCTTTTATAACATACAATTCAACTTACATTTAAATCTACATGACACAGTGGTGAATTATGGTTTCCCAAGATCTGGAAGTTGTCATACTGAGACTTATCCCTGCAAATACAAACAACACCAAATATTAGTTACAGCGAGAGAAATCGATTTTACTTCACCTTTCTCCAATAGTATCTTCTATTTTTAACCGCATGCAGATACTTCATTATAGCTTTGTATCACAGAAAAGGAAGTATTTCCATCCAACTACCAGCTACTTAAAAATGATCCATGACTCACATAAAGGTTGGATATTTTGTATTTCTAAGATATGTGCATAACAAAATGGTCCTAAATTTCTATCTGAGCCATGTTGGGCCCAGTACTCATTTTGAATACAAACAGTTATGTTATACAGCACATTAAATACTTTGTAGATCAATATGTGCATTGTACAAAGCATCCTAACTGAGCAGTAATACTCATGTTTGTCGTTTTAGCATATAATTGACGAGTGCATATCACCTTGTTACATAGTTCAGGAGAGTGTTACCTTTTCAGTGGCTCTTGTTGCATCCCTTGTCCTGCAAGGTTATTCATCTTTCCAGTTACAGTACTGGTCATAATGACACCCTTATTATTATGTACATGAAGGGTTGCAGGATGGGAATAAGCCTCATTTATGTGGCACTGTTTGTTATCAACTGAAAGGGAGCTAGCTTCAGATTCCTCTTCTCGTGTTATTGAGCTGGGATGCCTCATGAGAACACTTCCATGTCCTATTTCAACAGAAACCATTGGTGTTTCACATTCAAAAAGCAGATCCTCTTCAGAAGACCCGGAAAAGTAAGAAGACTGTTGCTCATGTAAAATAGTATATAGATCCTTTGTAAGCTTTTCAACAGGAGATGGCTTAGGACGACCGATACAGGTCCTTTTCCTAGAAGGAACCATTGAGTCCCATACCATTGACTGAGCAGGACCTGAAAAAATCAGTCAAAAGAGTGAGAACTGTAAGAATTATTTGGCTACTTTATGAGAAATAATTTCATGAAGATGGTCAAAATCAAATTATTTGGAAGGTATCAATCTTCATAAATATAAAATGATTAGCCTGATATATTATTGATCACTGCATTATATGAAAGACTAAGATGTGCACAAAAGGCTTTGAAGCGAACTGCTTGAATAAGAGATTCTGAAACACCAATGGAACCAAGGAAACCACTCGACTAGCCAAAAAAAAAAAAAATTTTGATCCAAAGGGCTAAGGCCTAAGGAAGGAAGATAAGAGTCGACCTCTGATAGTGGGTGTGGGAAAGAAGTGCTCTACCATTAAAAACTACTTTGGGCATAAGTTCCCTCCTTTTTTAACACATCGAACTAACAATCATTTCCTGGTCCACTCTTCTTCAACTGCAAATGCATCTCCAAATTTCAATCAAAATGAGCAATTTATAAAGGAATTTGCAGCTCTTTGTTTAGTTAATTTATCAACAATTTTGTCACCTTAAGTGTAACAACATAGAAGTAGACTCTCCTCTCATGGATCGAAAAAGCAGAGGAATATTTCAAACATCTATAATTGAATATTAATTGTCTTAAGTGTCCAACCTGTCAAATCACTTGCATCTGCACTACCAAATTGTGCACAGCTCTCAGAGTTAGACACAGCAGACCCAGAACTGGACCTATTACTTGTATCTTCATCAGTTACCCTTCGGAAGCCATGGGCATAATCAGCAGCAACCCCTCCAACCATCACACTGTCAGGATTCTGCTTTCTTTTAACCAGTTTTATTTCTTTGTTTTTGTTTATAGATATGCTCTTCACCCTGGAAACCCTATGATCTTCATAATCATCAGGTTCAGCTCGAGCATGTAGAGGTGTATAATTTGCAAGTGTTCCCTTAGTCCTCCATCGAGATCCACATGCATTGCAAAGTACTGGCTTGTCAGGTGGCCCGTTGCGCCAAAGGGGAGTGCCTGTTGCAATGCTTGGTTGTCAGCATTTAATATGCAGAAAATTACTTAAGCCAGAAGAAGATGTAAAGCAGATAAACATAATTGAACAAGCCTAATTGTTTCTATTAAAATGGAGAAACTAGTGGTTGTCACTTGCCACTACTCACAGCTTAACTAGGCCAAGGCTTAATTTCTGCACCTAAATAACTGTAATAAAGAAAAAAAAAATACACAGCAAACGCTACTTTAAATAATTTCGTAACAAAAGACAGATAAGGACTACTGATGAGTGATGACTATTCTACTTGTAGTATACTGGCTGAAATTCAACTCTTTGGCAGGAGTCTAAACCAAGGCACAACAACTGAGTAACAATCAACAATCAATAGGAGTTGGCATTGATCATGAGTTTCTAATCAACACCCTCATTCTGTGTTTGCAATGAGTAAAAGCCCCAACATTCACTTGGCTACCCGCAAAAAAGAAAAAGAAAAAGAAAAAAGAAGCTAAAGCTACTGTACTTCCCCACACTACTGATTATACATTATTAGAATAAACACAGACAGAAGACGCTTTACAAGTTAAACAATGATTTCAACCACAGAGAAAAGTTGGAATTTCAGAAACAAAATGGATGAGGATTGAATTTCACAAGGCTGAGGCGAGTTGTTAATTTCAAGGGATGAATATCTTGGAAGCCAACAAATGCACTACATACCGAGTTCTGAAACTGGAACTAGAGTGTCCGGGAATGACAAGGAACGGTGTCACTTCAACATTTAAATTTGGTACAAGTTTTCTATTACAATACAAATAACTTTAAGTATTCAATTTATCAGTTTCAAGGTTTAAGCTTCAGAACAAGTAGCATTCGATTAGATTGACTTCACATCAAGAGTGCATGGAAGAACATTTTAAAACAATACACAAGAAGAATGGGATAAAACTAGACCAGAGAATACGGAGCAAAAGCTAGAGAAACCGTCCAATTAACATAAGATGGCAATATGGTTCACAAAGAATGTGGGAAAGAAGACTGTCACTAACTTATGGAAGGGATGAAGGAACCGAAACACGGACATTATGAAAGGTAAATTTGTTGGTAACTGAATCATTTCCTCAGATTACAGACACAAATTATTGCTTCGACACGGTATTTTCAGGATGATAAAGACCTCAAGAGCAATGAGCAAGCATACAAAATCAAACATTACTCTAGGAGTTTTCCAGTACGCAACGGATACAAACTTAAATACGCATTCTGGGACATGTCAAACTTCGAGTGACAGTCAAACACCAATCAAGAGAAAGTAAAGGGTTGAAAAAATGTCATGAAACAAAATCAAACTCAAACCACTACAGAAATCAATAGAAAATAGGATGCTGCTAGTAGTGAATTCAGGCGAACTGAATAACACAAGGCCTCATACGTTTCAAATATTGTTTTTTACTTTTTCTCACTCTTGCTCTCTTCCATTTTGTGATTCAATTTTTTTATTTCTGTGCACATAAAACCCAGTTACAGAATATTTATTCCGAACAAAAATTGAAATGAGGACCCAATTTTTGAAGTACTCAAAATTATAAAAGAAAAAATGGAGAAACAAGAACTCACTTGTAACTCCACAGTGATAGCAAGGTCCTTGCTTGCCCATGTCTCTCTCTTTTCTTCAAGTGAAGAGAACTAAATTCAACGAAAATTTACAGAACCAAAAAAAGAGAGAAAATAATTTATTGGCTAAAAAGTGGGAAAAAAGAACGAAAATTTGTGCAAAATAAGTTTTTTCTCTTCAACTTTTTTATGGCATATACTAGCGAGTATACAAGGCTTTTCTGCAGCAAACCCAGAGCGAGAGTTTGCAGAAGAAAGCAAAAGCCAAAAGACCCAGAAGAGTTTTATGTCTTATAGTCCCAAAAATTCACAAAAAAACAGCCAAACATCACAGAGAAATTAAGGGATTGAGATGGGTTTTTAGCTGGGAATCTGTACAATCCAATGGAAGAGGAAAGACCATTAGAGGAATCTCATAAATGGGTGTGAAAAGGGAAGATGAAATGTGAGGGAGAGAGAGAGAGAGAGAGAGAGAGAGAGAGAGAGAGAGGGATGTTGTGTTTTGTGTCTGTGTTGTTGTATTGTATATGAAGTAAATGTTCAGCTTTCTCTGCTTTATTTTTGATGTCATTGAAAGATTTCTTCAACCCCTTTTTATTATTAATGTTAATGTAAAAGAATTTAATTAGTTTTTTAACCTGTTAATTTGTGAATGAGGTAAAGGAATATTATTGCATATATCCTGTTGACTACAGACTTTTCTGCTCTGTGCATCATAAATTTTCCAAACTCCATAAAAACGAAGCCATTAAAATCAAAGCACTGAACCTGAAATTTTGAGAAAAGAATTTGACTATAAATAAAACTAAGGCAAATGGAAAAGATTAGCCATAGCCAATAAGAACAAAATTTTGAAGACAGAAACAAAGAGGGTTAGTTTTCCTTTTTATTTTTCTTCTTATTCCTTTTCATCCCTTTTCTGTTTTTACATTATTTTTTTTCCTTTTCTTTTTGGGTATTATTCTATGTGTATGTGATGACATGATGTTGTTGATAATATTTGTTGGGTTTTTCAAAAAAAAAAAAAAAAAATCAGTAAATTCCAAAGTCACCTGTCACAGAACCATTGGTAATGACAACAGTAATCTCTACCTTAAATTTAGGGGAAAAAAATGTTAAGTGGGGCCCTTTCGGATGTTTGCCACGTGGCATAATCTATGATCCTGTGGTGATCAAGAGTCTAGAGAGAGGGATTGTCAGCTGTTTTACTGTATTGTGATGGTCACAAAATGCAATCTAGACAAGCAAAATGCAAAGCACTCCATGAAAGGGAAATTTCAATTTCTTTCTTCCTTCTCTCCAAATTTAATAATTTTTATTTTTATTTTTATTATTATTTTTTTTTTTATGAAAGAAAAATTTATATAGTTCCATGATGCATAGTGGGTATCTCATGAATTTGACTCATTTGGTGCCATGTGGCCTCTTTTATTTAATAATTATTTTTTTGTTTGCTCACCTAGGGCCCACCCAGACCCTATGAAATTTAGACCTTCATGGTCAGCCGCAGCATAACTGCATACTTTGGCCATCAAATTGCCTGGTCCTTTCTTCAAAAGATTTTGACCTGTAACCAACTAATACACAACTCACATCCTCTTCAAATCTTGTTCTAATCCGACGGCTAAGGATCATCCATCTTCTAGGCTGCTTATAAGAGAATGAGAAATTCAACTCTTGAAATCTTAATGATCAATTCTACATAAAGTTTTCTCTCAAATCAAAAACATCAACCATTCAATCAACCCCTTCATCTGTCTTAACCCCTCCGAAAAAAAATCACTTTCATAGACTATATAAGTATAAAGACGTAGAGAAAATGTTAACATGTCCTTTAAAAAAAAAAAAATCATAAGAGTTACTCACAATTAATAATGTGTAGCGTCAAAAATTAATGGTGTGTGGGCAAATGTGTTAGTCAATTTTTACATATTAAAACTTTCGTTTTTGTTGCCAACGTGGTCTAACTCAATGAAAAAGGATCTTGACTTGTATTGTTTGTGTGAGAAACTCTCCTCCACCTTATAGTTTAAACTATCGCTTATTTTTTTTTTTTTTAACTTACAATCATGTTAGCATACGTATGCTTTAGGTTTTATTTATTTTTCTCGTAATCAAATGTCTTTTTTTAGTCTAATACAAGAGGGATGGCGGTTTCTCACATACACATCATGGATGTTCGAACCTGAGACCAATAGTCATTTTCTACTAGGCTAGACCATGTTGGCTAACCATATGTCGTTTTAGTTTAGTATACACCATCAACTTTTTAATCAATTTACACTACCTCTTCATTTAGTGGTAGTTCTCTCCAAAGTTGGAACAAATTTCAAGTTCGAATCTCACCCGGTTAGTAAAAACAGAAAAAATGAAAGGAAAAAAAAAAAAAAAAACTTTGTAATCACTTTAACCCATCCATCAAGGCCGTTCATTTTATCAATAGTATTAAACTGTGCCCAATCAGAAAAGCCTTTCCAGCCAAGTCCACAATCCTCACCCTCTGATTCTCAAAGCTTCCCTCAACGCAGACATCTTACCTACTCCACGTTTTCACAAGTCCTCCCACAGTATAATTTATAAATAAATTTTTTTAAAAAAAATAAGTAAATGATAACATAAATAAATAGCAAGAATTGGCTAAGATAAATCTAAAAAATAATATATCTCACCATTGACGGTGGAGATTGATAGTTTATTCCACAAACGCCACATCAACGGCCAACGCACCGTTGATAAAATCTCCCATATGACATCATAAATAATATTTAAATATATACAATTATAGAATAATAATAATAAAAAAGGGGGAGAATATAGTAAATATAGTCCAAGTCATTGGTGGATCCCAAGTAGAACGCTGGAAGCCCTTCTTTCTTCATCGACCAATTCTCCTTCTTTTCCTTTCCTTTGTTTTCTACTTTCCTTTAAACGGGGCGTTGTAGGATGTGAGCACTCACACGCCTAGATAGACTTGCAAAAGGGCAGATGGCGGGGACCACAGAAGGATCCAATCTAGTAGATGTGGGCCCTCCAGCGTGACTTATTGTACATGCCAAGTGTAAAGATGAGAGGTAAGGTGCATGTTTGGACCCATGTGATGAGTCACAGGTAAGTCTTTATATGAATTAAAGAAAAACAAAAAAGCCGTCTTTATTAAAGAGTAACGCTACGGGTACCAACTTTTGGATACCAACACATGTGGCACATGACATGGCAACCTATGTCATCTGCCACCTCATTTATTTTAATTACATAATTTATTATATAAATAAAAGAATTTTTTTTTCTTTTTTCTTTTTTCGGTGTGAAATTGTTTTATTTATATAACAAATTATGTAATTAAAATAAATGAGGTGGCAGATGACATAGGTTGCCATGTCATGTGCCACATGTGTTGGTATTCAAAAGTTGGTAAACAAGTTGGTGCCCGTAGCGTTATTGCTTTAATAATAGGGGGAGCATCAAGGCCTACTCTGATGATCTCCGGTATTAACAATGAGCACTCTTTTTTTTTTCTTTTTTCTTTTTTTTTTGTTGAGATTTTTTGTAGTGGCTAAAACAAAAAAATATCCTCTCCTGAGGTTCTGTGTTAAAATTACATCTCTCTTAATATTGCTTATGTAAAAAATAAAAAAATCCGCTCAAGGTCGTGTTAAAATCACCTCTTTTCTAATATCGCTTATATTAAATATATAAAAATAAAATAAAAAATCTAAAAATTCACATTTTCAAATTATGCCGGAATTTTTATTATTCCCATAAATAATGCTCGTTTCATGCCCTTAACCAAACAACCCACGTTTAAATGTTCTGCATTGGTGTAAGTGCTGTCATTAAGGAGAGATTTTTGGATTAATTTTGTGCACATTTGTACATCAAAGTCCTTTTTTTTAAGAGTTAACCAGATTGCATTTCAGTGCCCAAATTCCTAATGGGGTTTCCCCACATGTTCTCTAATGGAACTTAATGAATGGCCAAAGTTGGGCTACATTAAAATATACAGAAGATAATAGCTTACAAGAGCAACTCCAAAACAATACAGAACACACACTTTTTTAACTTATCAAGAATAATTTGGCATGCTCAAGCACTTACACAAAACAGTTTTATCGGGTGCAACGACAAATGCTCTTAACTATTCGACTTATAAGCATATTATAATGTGAATTTTAAACCTTAGATAAAGGGTATAGCAAAATTTTGTTTCATTAAGTTTGGGCGAGAGTTGACAAAACTTGGATTATAACATCAAATCAGATGTACAAGAAGAGATCAGTTGGTGGGATCTCCTCAAATGTGGTGTTGTGAGCTAAATTATAGTGACAAAAGAAAGTCCATATATTATTAGCTGGTTAGATGTATCTTGTAGCCTTGTTTTTTGGCTTCATTGTAGTCATTTTTATTAATCTTGTGTCATTGTTTTATAATACCTACCTTTAATATCTTACAGTTATTTTCATTAGAAATATATATATATATATATTTTTTTTTAAATTAGCAATAATTATATTCAATAATTGGACACAAAGATCAAATATCCATAAAGGATTAATATAAAGATCGATGCACAGTAAGAGATTAATCCAGATATAGGAGGATGCACTGGCAACATCACACAGCTTGTAACTCCACTAATAGCCCTAAAAGACCAAATACATTTCAACGTAACAGTCACATTAGAAATATTTTTTGGTAATTAACTTACACTTCATTTTGGGGCATGTATATTGTCTTCAAAAGTTTAATTGTGCTATCCTTTATATATTGCATTTAAATAAGGATATAAGTTGAAGACTTAACTTATATCAATTATCACATAAGATATGAACGAATGAGATACATTATAAGTGAAGAGTTGATGATATATATACATGTGTGTGTGTGTGCGCATCTCAACAATTCATATACGATTTTATGGTTGATATACAAATTCTCAACCTAGACTCTATTATTCATTATCTTTGTAAATTATTAATCTACCCAAACAATATATTTTTTTTTTAATTAATCAAAAAAATATAGATAACTAGGAAGTTAAATAAATGTAAAGAACTCATATTTAAATGAGAAAGCGATAGTTATTTACACTGATATGTTTCTTACCCATGTGTGTGAGTTTTTTCCCTCCCCTTTTCTAGCTTTGGCAACAACAAAAAATGTTTTCACATAACCGCATTCATATTTATAAATAAATAAAGGAACATCATAATAGTTAAATACATAAATATTTGCTAAATGAAATAGGTAATATTTTTCTAAAGCATCACAGTTAATTAAATAAAAAATTTAGATAGTGATACTTTTCACAATTAAAAAAAAAAATCAAATATCTTAGTTTGAAGATATTGCTAAATCAAATTTTCATATCTAAAAATGTTGTTTGTGATTTAAAAGTGGGTTTTTTCAAATCCTTTATCACTTCTCTCACTTTCTCAACAACCAAACAATGACAACCTTCAACCACATTGTACTCCCCATGAAAACACTTATGGTGCATTTGGATGGGGAAATAAACTTGAGATTTGGACAAAAGTCAAATTTTCTAAATTGGCATACACCAACTCATGTTTCGATAAAAAGACATAGAAATTTTGACATTTCAAGTGAAGAAAAAAAAAAACATGAAATTTGGAGGTCATGAATCCCAACTTTAAATTATATCTAAATAGTTGTCATTTCTAAAATTTCAAGAGGGTAAAAGTTTAAAAATATTAAATTTCATGTTTAAATCCATTAGCCAAACTTGAAACTTTACAAATTTTCACTCATTTAAAGATATTACAGGTTTGATGGAAGTGGTTGGAGTTATTCAAGTTCATGATGTTTATCGTGAACACAAATATTATAGCTAATGAATTAGCATAGGGAGGGACATGATCATAGAAATCTTTGTATTTGGTCTTCTAATTTTGGAATACTAAGGGGATTCTCTCTTTATATATATATATACAGTCCTGATCTCTTGGACTCCTGTAGTCCAAGAGATTTATGGTCACTCACCGTTGGATGTAAATTCAACGGTTGACTTGAATCGGGTAATAATTATTTATGTCATATTGCATTTATATATATAATTTTGAACCATTGGATTAATATCCAACGGTGGGTGACCACAATCTCTTGGACTCCTGTGGTCCAAGAGATCGGGACTGTATATATATATATATATATATATATATATTTGTTGTCATTAAAAAAACTATATAAATTATGCTAAAAAAAGTTGGAATATTGATATATCAAACTACAAAAAGTGTTTTCATGCCTTAAATATAGAATTTATATATAGTAAAAAATTTAGCTTCCTGCTAGCTAGATAGTGGAAACAAAGCCTTTTGAGATAGATTTTCTTACCTCCAATTGTATTAAAAAGATGCACTATATAAAGGGTTGTTCGTCGAGGAAATGATAGTCGATATTCTTACCAAAAATAAATATATAGTAATATATTAAAGTACAAAAGTTGAATCCTTCTCTTCCGTGGGTATATGCCTACCCTTTTTTAAAACTTTATTTCAAATAAAGAAGTTCCATTTCATTTTTCTTTTCTAGTTTTGATTTTGTCGTTTATACTTTGGTCATTTTTTGAGTTATATTGGAGGAAAGAAACTCCACTGGATTCGATGTGCGTTTGTATCTTTTTATTTTCAGGGAATAATAATTTTTCTTTATTTATATAAAACCCATGTAACTATATCTCTATACCTATATAAAGTTCGTATAAAAAAACAATATAATAACATAAAGTTAATATTTAGAGTGTGTGACTTTTTTTTTGGGTCTAAGCATAGATTGGTTGGTTTGTGCAAAAGTAAAATAGGCTATGATTCAAAATGTAAGTTTCAAAATATACACATTGACATTATCTTAAGTTAATCCATCAATGTAAATGATTCATTAGTGTAGTGATTTGGAGCAATCCCTCAAAAAATGTCTTGGGTTCGAGTCCTAAGAGCATTTCTACCAATTTGTCATAGGAAAAAGCAAGGGAAGGCAATGACAGTTACTATTCACATGAATAGTGCATGCCCTAACAATTTTTTTGTTGGATTTCCACTCATTGCCATGTCAACCCAAGGGCAACCACTATTCATATGAGATATGAGAAGATGAATTTATATAGAGTTTTGGCGTGGGAAATGAAGAATATGGATGTATTTATAAATAAAAAAATTCTGTAAATTTTGTTTTTTTTTTTCCCTTCCCCCCTTTTTTTTCTTTTTAATTTTTTGTTATTTAAATTTGTTGTTGATGTCACAATGACTTCAGCATTAAGTCATCTCGCCCAAGCTGGTGGAGCCCAATGCTAGCAAGCCTTGGCTGCTGGAAACGGGATTGGGGGCCACTTGTCCGGACTAACCCCTTCCGCTGAAAATGCTCTAATATCCGTATAGTGTGTTTAAATTTAGTCTATGATACCTCTCAACAGGAAAGATCCTAAAAAAACAAGTTTAACCTATATGTTAGTGATTTGAACCTCTACATTTTTCCCCCAATACCAAAAGTTTCTGCATCCACCAGTGGTCCCAGGTAAATAAATAAATATCCGAAGTTTATATAATTCACTTTTGAATTTTGATTGAAATCTAATTTCCTCGTACATTTTGTGTTAAATGTGGGTATAAAACTATTAGGTAAAAGACCTGTGCGCACTAGAAGCCGACCTACTTTTTTTTTGTATCTTTTCCTTTTCCCAGAATTAAAACCAGTAAGGAAGTATCTTTTTACTGTTTCAATCAAGTGGGCTCGTGACAACTCTTGATAGCTTTAGGGTTCAAAGTCCACACACACACTGGTCGCTGGCTCACTCATGCATGAGTGCTTTTAAGCAACCCAGTACTAATCCGGAAAGATATGACACGTGGCAGGTGATAATTCGTTTAGGAGGACTAATTTTTTTGAGATATTGAGCCACTAGATGCCAATCCACCCCCTTAAGATGACTAAAAGGCCCCATTGATAGCGCTTGGTTGCATCATGGTTCATGCCAGTCCACACCTACCCATGAGCATGGGCAACTCCAAACTCCATAGTTTATTCAAAGTAATAATGTTTGTTTAAATTAATGCAACTATATAACAACAGGTGGTCAGGTATAGATAGATATAATTAATTAATAAGTTGCGTTTGGGTCCGTCACTAACTCTAGAATGATCGACTTCTAATCGTTGATGCATGTAAAGTTCTCATCACATCGCATCAATGACCAGAAGTCCTCTACGTGGTCATGAAAATTTGCTCTTAGCATTAACTACCCAAGCCTAGTGCATGTTTACTTATTAGAAATATGAGAAGTCATGAATCGGGAAACTTATAAAGAGGGGAATTTAAGGAATTGAAATCAAATCAACTACTCCCTTTAGTTAATACAATTCATGATTTTGAAGGTATTCAGTTACAAATTTTAACGTGGAACTCAAATAATTTTTTATTCATTATGTATTAGTAAACATGAGAAAACATGAATTTAACTAATTCAGATACTCATTTCTAGTAAATAAACATGAGTAGAAAATTATGGTTTTGTTTAGCTATGGACCGAACACTAGAAAGAGAAAGGTTTCAATGAAAATTTAAGCACTTAATGGAAAAGAAAAAGAGGTTATATTTGGTCAATATTGTTTGTATATATTGAAGGGTTAGGAAAAATTATACATCTAATAACTGTCAATAGCAAAATGTAAATTCAAAATGTGACATCTTTATCAATAGTGTAGAGAAGCCAAAAGTAAATTTATGTATGCCTTTGATGACTTCATCATCCATTCTTGAATTATTTTTTTTCCACATGGAGGGTCAAAGACTCAAAGTTAGTTTTTTTTAGTAACATCTCCAATCGATATGTCAAGTTGCCACATAGATATGAAATAACAAAAATTGAAGGTTCAAGTTGCTCCAACTGAGTTGTCAAATCATACATGAATTTGAAGGCTAGAAGATATATGTCAAAAATAACATATCAAAAAACTTGATGTCAAATATTATTTTAATATTTTTTTAGTCATAAATCCCATTATCTTTTACTCTCTTTAAAAACTTTATACGTTATATGGACCCCATTTGCTTATAAAAATATAATATTTGGCATTTTGGGTGTAGTTAATTTTTTCTTCAAAGTGTCAAATTGCCACATGAACCATCAAATTCAAATTTAACATTATATTTGACATCTCCTTTCAAGATGCTCTTAAATGCAAAATTTTGACATAAAATTTTATGAATTCTATCCGAATTTGAACCCACCCTTCCACCAAAAATATCAGGCCTAGGATTCTAGAATTTGCAAAATCACTGAAAACCTGGTTTGAATTATTACACTAGGGGTTAGATTTCCTTGATCAGCTCTTTGCCTTTTTCTATAGGTCTATTTGCATTTTCTTTCCCCCTCTCTACGTCTGGCCCTGGTTTCTGCAATTTTACTACTTTGAGCAAAATTAAATCAATCATTTATTATTTATACTTTGTATTTTATTATTATTTATTATTTCATACAAAGGACCTCACCAGTCATGAAAATCTAAAAATTGTACAAAATATAATTTATAACTCTATCATTGAATAGCATATGTGGGGTTGAGTTTCACTCGTCTTTGATGCTGTCTTTGTTGTCAAACTTAAGAAAAATTCCATGAAGAACAATCTTTGTTGGAAAATACTTCCCTCCTTACCGGGTAAGTAGAAACTCCTACATTCCTGTCAATAGCATTGTGACATGTGTGTAGAAGTTTTTCTTTTTGTATTTTTGATGAATTATTTTTGCATATGTGTCAAACTGTGATTCACAGGAAGGAGGAGTATCTCCTTTTCGTTAAGTAGTATCCATCTTTGTTGGCCTTTTATGCAATGTGATCTTTGTGTTAATTAAGAAAAATTCTTAAAGATTTGGTCTAGCTTTCTAAGGATTTTTTTTGTTCTTTTGAGGTAATGCGGGCAAAGTACTCTATGTTTTTTTTTGGGGTCCAAGTTGTTGCTTAAATATGAAATTAGTTTCGCCAATAGAGTATAGCTCAGTGAAAAAGAGTATTGACATATTAGTAGATTCGAAAAGGGATTAAACTTCTATTTTAGTTTATACTATGAAAAAAGTTTTGAATTCTTTTTTGAAAATTGTTGTGATTGTAGAAAGGTCAATATCAAAGAGATCCAATTCTTATTTTGTAAGAGCCCACTACTATGTTTTTTCATCTTTGATAAGGAACTACAATGTTGTAAAGAGGCCCAAATAATTTTTATTTTATTAAAAACCCATTAAAAGACATGCTTTATTGTATTGTACCCATCATTTTCACAAGTCAAAGTAAATTGAGTGTTTGTAGGTCATTCAACCCAACATTTCTCTTTTTTTACCTCAATATTTCTCTTATTGTTCCTTGGAAAATAAATTAAAGTGAAGTTTTAGTGGTGATGAGAGAGTGCGTGTTCCTTTAGAGATTATGAAAAAATTACATGATTTGATTGGCCATTCTTACCACGCATTATGGTGAGGTGGCAGGAGATCTCCATTTCGTGGGAATATGTATAAAATAGAACATTATTATATAGAGGCTTCCAAGAAGGATGTGCGTATTATAATTAAATTAAGGCTTAATTGTAGTAATGGTCCCTGAATTATACCGTAGTTACATTTTGAAACCTCAATTCTAAAAATAGTTGTAGAGATCCTCCAATTATATATCTTGTTGCATTATTGGTAATTCTATCAAACTTTGTTAATTTTTTTTTTTAATCAAAAATAAGTTCACATGAAAAATCATGAAGTGCTCTCTCTCTCTCTCTCTCTCTCTCTCGGATAGCAAGTTTGGTACAAGGGAGGAGGAGAAGCAATCAAGTTGTCTGTTTACCCATGGATTTAACGAAAAAATAGACAGACTTGACGAAAAAGACCAGTAGTATAAAACGATACATAATTGAGAGACCTTTGTAACTAACTTTGGAGTTGAGGGATGAAGGTGTAATTATGAGTATAGTTCAAGGACCGTTGCTACAATTAAGCCTTAAATTAATGATATTTTATTTATGGGATGTGATTTAATGATAATTTAGGTTATTTTTCAAATATTATTCATGCAAAAATCAGATAAATCATAATTGTTTTAGCCATTTATTGTTCACATTCTTTATTTCAAATTTTATCTAACAAATTGTGTTTTTTTTACTAACCTTACAACTTCTGTTTTTTCAGAAATAACCTTAAAGAATGACCTAAAATATAAATAGTTAAGATTGTTAAATATATTGAGGTAGCCAAGGAAGGATGTGTGCAATAAGAATATCCTTAACATAGAAAAACTACTTACATAAAACTACTCTATATATTTTTTTTTAAATGAAAAATATTTTGCTTTTTCTCTTAAACTTTGACCCTTATTTTCCTTTAGGCAATATTTAATTTTTGGTTCACATAATGTGGCTTATTTATCATTTTGGTCCCCGTCATTTTAATTTTGACAATTTCAATCCTATAGTTTAGTTTGGGTAGCAATCAAGTCCTACAAGTGTAAAATTGTACAGAAAACGAATGAAAAAATTACGTTTTGAGTTGATTGCAAATATTTTGGATAGACCAAAATGTCCTCACATGGTGTAGTAGCATATTGCCACATCAAATATCATCAAATAATTTGACGGCATTTAAGATTTGGAGTTGATGAAAATAATAAAGACCAAATTAAAATGGGTCAAACTACGATGACTAAAAATATAATTCAATTTCGACCAAGAAAATTTTAATTTAATTTTTCTCCTTTGCCAAATTTCTCCTAAAAGGTCCGTGCCTAAGCACAAAATTAAAGAAAGACCAATTTGGTACCCAAAAAAAACCTTTAGATAACAAAGTGAAACATTGACCGAAAGCATAATTTTTCACAAAGTATCAAAACCATTTTATCCTTTATGTTCATAGGAGGATTAATTATGCCATGCTAATCTTCCATTGAATTTATAATTCATATAAAAGAAGAATAAAAAGGGAAAAGATTTATGAAATAATATATTTACACTTTTCCAAGAGAATACATACATACAATACAGCAATTTATATAATAATTGATGAAAATCAAACAGTTTCTAAACGTGTCTAAACTATAAGAGGATGAGGGTTTTTCACACACACTCTATCACAGTACCATGAGAATTTGAACCTGTAATTATTAATCTGAAAATTAAGACTCTTTTTCATTGAATTAGACCCCATTTTCAACAGTTCCTAACCTTTTGAATAAGTTCAAACTGAATACATACAAGATTAAGCTAAACATCCATTAGCCCTAAATGCGTGGTGATTAAGTCAGATCACAATGGCCCTGCTTATTAAAAAAAAAATATAAGTATGATCACTAGAATAATAAAATAAAATAAAAAGTAAAAAGGATGGTGGGCTCTTATCAGGATTTGCAGATTGATGAGACACATGGGATATGGGGACAAAGCATATATTAGGATTGCAATCTTTCAGAAAGAAATGGATCTTCCTGGCTTTAGAATCAATGCACAAATCTGGTAATTAAGAAGCCCCTTGTTTTGGACAGTCCTAATTCGAATACATTTTGGGAAAGAAAGAAAAGCCAAGCCAACAATTTCACATTTTTTGCTACTTTTTGCACAATTTAGCTACTGCTAAAAAGCAGAAAAGTTACATGTATACAATTGAACATTGATAGTAGCATATATATATATATATATATATATATATATATATATTTTCCGGTTAGATATTTGTGCAAAGATCCCTAGTTATCGGTGAATATTTGAGTGTATGAACTTATCAAACCCTTGTTCAGATCGAAGCATCAAACGAAATATACACAAAACAAACTTATAGAGAAGTATAAGAAATTGTTTTTATCGAGTCATCAAACGAAGCATAATCTACAAAACAAACCTTTAGAAAAGTATAAGAACCTTTTTATACCGTAAAATCAAACCCTTGTAGGATTGCGGACCAAAACAATATTTACTTAAATGTTGTATGCATGTATGCAAAAATAGTTACCGGCCATATTTCAACAATCCCAACCTTTCAATGGTGATGAATACAAGGTATGAAAAGGATGAGTGGGATTGTTTTTGGAGTAAATACGATTTGGTATGACTTTAAACGAAAGTGACAACAAGAATGAAAGGGAGACATTGAAAAAAGTCTTGAGGACTATAGAATTCAAAAAACTAACTTATTAGATATACTACAGTGAAAATTGAGCAGTAATTTGGGGACTATTGCTACAATTTATTTTTGAATTCTTTTTCAAAATTTAAAACTCACAATTTCATGAAAAGAAAAACTTGAATGTCACGAATTCATACCCTCTCCTTCTCTAGCATGAGCTATTCTTTATTTTTGGTACTACGCAAAAATCTAAACAATTACGAATGGATATATTTGTTATTTTCTTAATCCGAAAAGAAATTGGTTGGTTGTTGTAGTTATGAAATAGTTATGCCCAAAACCCCAAAACTATATGGTATGTGTGGCACTAATCCCCAAGTCATTTTAGTTAAACCCAAATGTTATCAAAGTAAAAAAAAACTTCAAATTTTTATGAGGGACCCCATCTGCTTATTTGAAAGGCATTTGGGATGGATCCAATCCAACACCCAATAGGATAAAAATATGATGGTGATGTATCCCTTCACTTACATGTTAGACAAAGTCCAGTGAATAGACTCCATCAAATTCAATTGATAAGACTTCTCCTGCATACTNTAGTGCACGGGATGTAATTATTATTTTATCTTACTTTTGAAAGATGAAATACATATTGAATAATTTAATTGCTTCTGGAGTTGGCTTTTTGCGTTGAAGGTGGATAATCTTCACATTAATTGAATTGACTTTATCAATTATCATGATGGTGCACAGTAGCACCAAGGCCAACAATACCAAATAAAGTTTGGTAAATTAGCCTTCGTCTTCGTTCTTTGAAAGAGAGTATTTTGTAAATGGAAAAACGTCTTAACTCGTAAATTAGTGGTCTGAGTTTGAATTTTTATGAAATCTTTAGTGATAAGTAGGTGAGAAACCCCTCTCCCGCTTATAATTTTAGACTATCACTTGTATTCAAAAAAGAAATATATTACTTTGCCAGCAAGGGAAAAACAATAATTTTCGACATTATTAATTAGAGGTCTCTATTAACTGTGAGCTTAGGAGAAGGTGGTTGACAAAATATGTATAACAGAGCCTTGGGGCTTTCATAGTGGTGGACAAAATATGTTTACGAATAATTTTTGGTTTGTTAGGCCATCTCCTGCAATGGAAAGCTAAACATAGCCCACCCACAAAATATGACTCACTATTTATAATTTTTTAAGGAATAGTAATGGGCAATATTTTTATCGTCTCAGACATGTAGAGGGCTAAATCGTAGCTCTCAATATTTTATTAGTTTTAGTATATTCTTTAAATATATTGGTTAACTTAATTAACAACAATCGAAAAACAATAACTAAAACATTAATTTAAAAACAACAACAATACATTAATTAAAAACAACAAAGGATGAAAAGAATGTAGAAAATTAGATTAATTTTAGGATCTTTTGGGAAAAAAAAAAAAGAAATCGCTAGAGCTTGCTGGAGATAGCTTTTTTGAGTGTGAAATGGCTAAATTTGAGGATTTAGTCCACTGCTGGAGATGACCAATTTGATCCAACGGTTAAGAGATAAGACCTCATCTAAGCCATATAAGGCCCTCTCACTAGAGAATTCTTGTAGGTTTGGCGTGAGCATATGTGTAGTGGGTCTTGGAAGAAAACACCAAGGCTCTGTTTTGTCTATAAAGCTGTAAACTCCAGCAGAGCCCGTTTCCCTTTTGTTTCAACGCAGCTCACCAATCCCTGGCTTAGGTGACCTTTGTCCTTTCAAAATAAAGGTTGAGTAGAAAACAAGTGAGCCCAAAGAGAAAGAAGAAAATGGACAATGTACTGGAACCACAGCTCCTACAATTACATTCACCCAAATTAAGGCAAATTCCTTTCATTTTTTTGGACAGAATGATACTTCATTAAAAGACCCAAAGCTTAGGTCAAGCAGAAAATACAGAAGCAACAATAAACAGGAAGATTACAAAACACCAAACCAAAGCACAGCTTAATGGAATAAGAAGTAACTCTTCCAAACAAACAAATTACAAAACAGGCAAATTCCTTCATTCATTTATAGTTATGTCAACAATGCACTTCGTTAGGGCCAACACAAAGACAAGGCAAGGTAAGGTAAGATAAGCGCTCGTAAAATGTGGCGGGGCAACGTAAACAATCAAATACTTCATAGCCAAGTCAATGTAGTAGAACTTGTAGTACACTAAGCACTTCTTTTTATATTCATATCAAAGCATGGTTAATGAAACAGCCAAAACTGATAATGCTCTTACAGGAATAATCCTAAAGCTACATTATTACTTATTACAAAATCATCTCACCTAAGCTTTCATGGGGCCGGTGGCAGATGTTGGGTCTTGGGTCTCGAGTCTTGGTTCTTCTGGTTTGTTTCCAAATTTTGTGCTGCTGCTGTTGTTTTCTCCGCTTCAGCTTTCTCAAGCAAAGCCTGTTGATGCATGGCTTTCATCATCTCCTTCATTGTCCTCTCCTCTCCTTCAAGTTGCGTTTTCATTATCATCTCAGCCTCTTTGTCAATCGGCTTGAAGTACTCTTCAATAGCAGCTTCCTTCACGTAAAGAAACTTTGATACATTAGCAAATACAAAGACATAAAAATAAATTAAATTGACACAACACAACAATTCATATTGCAGCCATTAGTCTGATTAAACTAAACCGTAAGGGCAATATGGGGCACTTATATTTTTTTGGTACCGTGTGATATTTCTGTGAATATTCATTCATTTGTTTGACACTTATTATTCTTGGCGTTAGAAATTTTCAGCAGGTTTAATTCTTTCCTTTTAGAAAGGCGGTAAAAATGCCAGAGAGATGCAGTTAGGGTTGAGTAAACCTCAAATTTGAAAATGGGTATGTGTCGTTATCATGAGAGAGAGAGAGAGAGAGAGAGAGAGAGAGAGAGAGAGAGAGAGAGAGAGCATATATCCCAAAACTCTCACTTATGCTGATTTGAATCACAGGAAGTAAAATTTATGAAGTTCTACTTATTTAACCCTTTGTCAAATGGGCTGAGCACCACAATAAAACTCACCGTTTCTTCCATCTTCCTATTTAAAGTTTTCATCTCCTCAACCATACGACGAACCTCCGACAAAATTGTTTGCTCAGGGATCTTTCTTATGGCTAACTTCCGCTCATTTGCCTGGAGACACAGAGAGAGAGAGAGAGAGAGAGAGAGAGAGAGAGAGAGAGAGAGAGAGAGAGAGTCAATCACTTTTAATAAAAGAAATGGGAAAAAGAAACCAGTACTCAAAGTATTAAGGCAAGGAATACCACAGATCATGTGTAAATCCTGTTAACTATAGGTAGTGAATTGGTAAACCCGAATAAGATAAAAGCAACTTGCAAGAGAAATGAAGATACGAATCAAATTCAGTATACATTACCAGCTATTTCAAGCTTATCAATGTAAGACATCCAAATATAAGCTACTGCATGCTGCTTTTGCATCTATTGCATATATTTGAAAGCTCAAAAAAGAAAAAAAAAAAAAAATCATTCTGTTGCTGAAAGTAACCAAGTTGCCTTTGAATAATTGATGAGACAAACACTTTCTACAATTGCATTCCAACTTCCTCAGAATCAGTCAACATGAAAGAGTTGGATTTTCCTAGTTGGTGTACAAAATAGTGTTCCATTTGCTCCTCTATGATTAAAATCCCCCTCATTATGCTGTAACGTTTTCTTGTGCCAAGATGCAGACAGTAGAGAAGGCAACTAGAGAGTTAAAAAAAGGAAGCAGGATCAATGAGTCAAGGCAGCAGTTTATACAATTAAACAAATTCTTATAGAAACATTTTGGGGTAAATTTTCTTGTCTGTCACTCACCCCATTCTTCTGATGGCAACATTGAGGACATACAAGCCATTGGAGAAGTTCTCAGGGTTCGTGAAAGTACTTGAACAAGGCAAGCCTTTGATGCGATTCCCATATAAAAGAATGCCTATGCATTTTCACTTTCGTCATTAACCTCTACATTTAAGAGTTCTTTGACACTGCTAAGTTAGTCTATCTTATTAAACACTGTCCAGAATAAGAAGCCAAGAACACTCCCCGCCGCGCCAACCCCCTTAAAAGCACTAATAATAAAGTAATACAAAAAAATTGGTGGCACTATTTCAGAAAATAAAGAAGTTTAAATGAAGAAAACCACATCACGCATGAATTCCCATGATATAACAAGATAACAGCAGGTACATCAAAAATCCGGAATGTCACCATCTACACTTGTCCAACACAGTTTTGAACACGTATGAAATGCATCTGCAATAATTGTCTCAAGAAATTATCACTGTATTGGGTGCATCAAATATAGTACTGATCTAATAAGGACCTATGCTTAAGGCCTAAGGTAAGTACATGAATGTCAGCCATTTACAGACGGCTGAGATGCATGTACTTCAACAGAACCTAAGGTTGTTATTGGTTGCCAAAACTAATGTAAATGTTCGATTCATTAGAATGAACCTTAAGGAAACAAACCTAAGGCTCATTCCATTATCTGGTTGCCAAAAAAGAAAAATAAAAGATCAGGCAAATGCCCATTCTCCAAAATGATAAAACCAATTCCATTCCCTACCAACTTTCAACTCTTCCTGCTCTATCCTCTCACTCTCTCCACATCCCATTCTTATTTTAAGCGATCATCAGCAATACTAAAAACAGGAGCGAACAATACGAACTTTAACTAAAATTTGCATAAAGATTAACATCATCATTCATCTCAGGCTAACACTGTGTCCATCATTTCATGCCACTATTGAACAAAAAACTGCATTTCTCCAAAATCACCTAACTTTTGACTAACAAGAGCAACAAAATATTAAAACGATGAACTTTAAAAAGAGAAATAGGAAAAAGAAAAGGCTAACCTCTTTCAGACGCTTTTCAACCTCCAACCGAAACGATCGGATTCTCCGTTCTTCGTAGCCCGAAAGAACCCTCGCATAGAATAGAGCTTTCCTTCCAAATTCAATCAGCTTGTTCATTCTTTCTCACTTTCTCATCCACCTTGAAACGCTTCGATTTCAGCTAAAACGCTCCGTTTTCTACCAAATCAGATTAGAGTATTCTCAGCAGCTAAACGAGGATAAATTGAGAATTAGAAAAGAACTTTTCGAATCAGAGAAAACACAAAAACAGGCTTGGAAATTCAATTGGACAACTAGAACTTAAAACCCTGGAATTCCGATCCCTAAGAAGTAAGGAGTGTGTGCGAGAGTGAGTGTGGCGTGAAGTTTTCTTACCTCTACACGCGGGAACAATCAACAATGGCTTGCTTCGACGGAAATGTTGGCTGCTTGAGCCGGTTGGGGCTGGGATTGACAGTGAACCGAGTGGGGCTTTGTTTGGCCGTCTATGGAAAGATGTTCTGCTGTGGGTTACAAGAAGGTCTTAGCGTTATGCAGATCGGGGTGGGGTAGACTTTTATAACCAAACAATTCCTTTTTATTTTTGGGAGTTTTCAATTTAAGAAACTATATAGATTGGTCATAGTTTGAAGGCAAAACTTGTTCTTATTATAGTTTGTTTTTACCAAATTATTCATTAGTTTACCAATATATTAAACCCACTAGTATAATAATTTGGAGCAATTGCTCTCTTGATTAACGTTCTAGGTTCGAGTCTTAAAAATTTAGTACATTATCGCATTTCTAATATTTAATAATATTAAAAAACAAAAATTAATGGTAGCTTGTGAAATTTTGTAAGTTAACTAAACGTACATTCCCTCTATTTATATTGAAGATCATGTCACTGAGCTGTAACTTCTTTTTTTGGTCAGAATTTTATTGAGCTGTATATTATCATATCATTTGGTAAATACGCTCCTAATCCCGTTGCATGAATTCTTCTCCGGAAATGGGAGATTGCAAAAGTAAAAAATAGGAAAAGAAAGACATGAAAGTGGCATCCAAATTCCAAAACATGTTTTCAAAGTAACATATCAACAAGAACTAGACAACACTATCAGTCTACTACCACCTCCCACAAGAAGAGTTGGGGAATATATCTCAAAACAGTTTGTTTTAAAGGTCAGATATGGAAAACTCTATAGACAAAGTGATTTGATTTTTTTTGCATTGCATTCATTGCGTTGTTACTGGAGGAGAAGATGGATCAACCCTTTTCATCATTGGCCTGCAAATGCTCAATCCCTCCTCTTCTTCTTCTTCTCATTCTTCTCAATTGAGTTCTTCAACTGCATAAAACAAAGAAAATTTAGCATCTCAGAAGCAACAGTCTAGTCTAATATATGATTACGAACAAGAAGTCTAGTCTAATAAAGCACTTAGGAAAACTTACCATGATGATGAGTACGCGCACAAAAACAGCAATGAAGTCACTGAAAAGGGTCATGGCATGCTTCACATAGTCCAGGTCACCATTGTGTGCCTTCTCAATCATTTCTTGCGTGTCAACTACCATGTACCCCACGAAAATCAGAAGCCCGAAGTACAACTGCAATTCAATGAAACACAACAGCCTAAGTCAAAATGCAAATAGCTCCCCTCATTTCAGCTTTAAAGAACCAGAGTAAAAGATGACATTGCCAATTTGTTCCTATTACTAACTGATTAATAATTCCTCACCTCAAACTTATACATAGCTGCTGAACCCCCAAAGATAGAAGAAGCAAATTGCAACCAGAGTAGCATGGACAGTCCAGAAGAAACCAAGCCCCCCAGGTAAAGGTATTCTCTGCGCTTTGCCAACATGGCTGCTGCTGAGAAACAACCAAAGGCCAGAGCAGTTCCCCCAAATGCACTGATCAGGACACTGACCCAAAGAGAAAAAAAAAAAAAAAAAAAAAAGTCAGCATGCTGTTCAAGTCTAATTGGCCAAACAGAGAACACAACGCATTCCCTAGAGGGGAAAAGGAAGCAGTTATGAAACCCAAACATGTTATTGCAAATCACTTAAGGTATATAAGTACATACACTGCACATGACGGGAAAAGAAGGAACTGCTGCAGTTGAAAGAGACCTAAGTTCCATAATTTATCGTGCAGTCTCATGTTTACTGAACTTGAAAGCTAATACTTAATAACAGGAATATGTACCTTGGATTAATCTTAATGGCCAGATCAATCAAAGGACCAAGAGTAGCTCCCTCAAGGAGACCAGCAGCCATAAGTAGAGAAACCCTCTTTTTCTGCTCAACAAAAACACAACAATTCAATACAGGAAAATACATTACAACAGATGGGACAACACAACATACATATGGGTGCATAATCTAAAGAATGGTCTTTCAATAAACTCTACCTCTTCATAATGAGGGGTGGCGAGTACCCAGATCATACATCCTACGCAGCCAAGTAAAGTTACAATGCCTCCAATGTTCCATAGGATATGCAGGTAAGCTCCAGCAGCTGAAGCGATGAGAGTACAGCATAAGGTGAGGTAGACCTGCAAAATTAAGAAATTAAACAGTAAATCAATCGTCACAAAACCCTTAGTTTGAACCAGGAAATCACATGAGCCAACCCACGACTACATCAATCGAGGTTCAACTAAGATTAAGCAAAAACCTAACAAGAACAAACCATTCAACCAGAACATTCAGCAAAGAAAGTTAAATTAAGAAAAAAGATATAGAAATCCACACTTCTTACTCTGTTATCCGAGTAGCCAATGAAATCAAAAAAGCCAAAAAAGGAGAGACGGGAGATAGAAACAAGAAAGACGAGACAGAGGTGTTCTTTCTAATTTATCGTCCACCTCCTCCATCTCTTCTCCTTAAATTTTTTCAATTCCCCTCTTTCTTTAAATTAAAAAGGAAAAAATTACAAACAGACTATGACAACATTCACTAATTGCAACACCACCACAACAGCATATGAATCTATCCATTTCTCTTCCTTTCTTTTGATTTTCTTTTTTTTAAACATCAAAATTCTCGGTAACCAAACAAATGAAAATCCACTGAGAGTTTTAAGATACAGAGAATCGAACATAAACGAAGCCCTAAATATATAAACCAATACCTCCAGCACGATTTTTTTGGCAAAAAAAATTATCAGCAAGAAAAACGAAACGAAGGCAGACAAAAACCCGAGCAACTCTCACACCTTGCGAAATACGTTAATTACTCAGTCTAATACACAAAACGGGCAAGAAAATGATCAAAATGAACAAGATCATAAGCAAATTCTCTCTTCTTCCTAAATTTTCCCGGTAGCCAAACAAAGCCTAAAACGAGAGTACAATTCACTTCCGAGGAATAGTGTTCGCGAAATACGTAAATTGCCGAGTATAATACACAAAACAGACAAGAAAATGATCAAAATGAACAAAATCAGAATCAAATTCTCTCTTCTTCCTAAATTTTCCCGCTAACAAAACAAAGCCTAAAATGAGAGTAAAATTCACTTCCAAGAAATAATGTTCGCGAAATACGTAAATTGCCGAGTATAATACACAAAACAGACGAAGAAAATGATCAAAATGAACAAAATCTTAATAAAATTCTCTCTTCATCCTCAATTTTCCCGGTAACCAAACAAAGCCTAAAACGAGAGTGAAATTCACTTCCGAGAACGAGCGTTTACCAGCTTGAGATGATTCTGAACAACAGGAGAGATCTGACGGAAGTTCTTGAGAGACTCGAAGTTCCAGCGGTTTCTTGAAGACGTTTGGGAATCGAAGAACGATGTGAACGCGTCCATATTGCTTGGTTACAAGAAAAGGCAAGAGAATTTGCTGAGAAAGTAAAAACTGAAAAGGGTTTGCGAGGTGGGATCTGGAATTTATAGGGGCCGAAGGTCTTCGGTTTCGTGGAAACTTCCAGCTGTTTTATGAAATATTTTTTTTTTTGGGGTCAAGAAGCTGTTTTATGCTTTTATTACTGAAATGAGACTAATTAATAGAGAATGGACTCATTTACCTTTTTGCCCTTGTGGGATTGTGATGAGATCCAGAAACTTTTGCCTCGGAGTCGGATCCGAAAACTTGGCGACTCTTCGCAATGTAGTTTTTTTGCCTTAATTTTAATTTTAACTTTAAAATAAAGAATTAAAGAGATATTAATTTGTGTTTAATTTCTCAATCCATATAATACAATTTTTTTTATAAAGAAACCTCAGCGATATAAGAGAGAACTTTATTGATCAACAACTGACAAAACAAAAGGGGAAAAATACATTCTGTATAATGTCTGGTGGTTCCTCAAATCACTCTACTCTATACTTGATATAATTTATAATCATAGTTTATTTGTATTAGTGTTATGTGCAAAATTTAAGTTTTAAATGATGTAGCATGTGTACATCATGAATAGTTAATGAATTAATTTTTAGTTTGAATTATGATTTAATTAATTTATTTTAGGAGAAAAAATAAAATAAAAACTTTGCAGCTTTAGTTTCCATAAAATGAAAACCTCGCAACTAGCCCTAAACTATCAAACTTGTCGTCATCCAACCATATTTTTTTAAAAATAATATTATGTGTTTACGTTAATAATCATTACTATGCAGAGATCAAAATGTGTCATTAACACTTCATCCAAACACCATATAACAACTTTTTTCTTAAAAAAACATAAAATAATATCATCTTAACATCACCTTAATTTTGACATTTTCCTAACGTTTTCATTGCACATATCTTATTGATTACATTATATTATATAAAATTTGTGTTCTTGTATGACTTTGAGAAATGGAATAAAGTATATACTTTTTTTTATAAAAAAAAGTAATAAAGATGGGGAATTTTAAGAAGGCCAGTAAAATGTTGTATTTTAATATTTTCGAAAAGACCATTTAGGATGGTGACGACAAGAACCATGAGTTTGGGTTTTCGGGTCAGGCCAAAATCAAGATGAATGTCATCTTAGCAATTACATGCCTCATATAGGGGCATTTAGGGAAATAAGAACAGATGGTTCTGGAGGGTTCTCGTTTGGCGGTTGACTGATATTTTAATTGCTAATTGTTTTTTGCAACTTGAATTGAGATCGCTTTCTCACTAAGCAAAATTATCAAACAAACAACTGGAATTTTCTACAGTAATCCAAAAGCCTCCGTGAAAGGGCACACAAGCTGACACGTCCTCTCGCCAATTAAACCTTGCCACATCAGCAACTTGACATGGTTTGTTCCCATTTGTCCAAGTTCATGTTCAAATTTTTTTTTTTTCTTTACCAAAAAACAAATATGCTCTGACCCCAAATTCCCCTTATTTAAGAAAAAAAAAATTTCAACGTAAAATATTAATATTAAAACTTTAAAAAAAAGAAAAAAGAAATTTAATCATATATTCATTCTTAGCACTAATAACATAGATAAACCCTATACCATTTAATTTCTATAAATAAACCTAAAAAATGACAGCTTGCCCTATTAAATTTAATTTTAATTATTAAATTACTTTGATGCCCTATTGAGTGTTTTGAGATTTTTTTATGAGGTTTTAGGGTTGAGTTTGTTTCAAGAAATCAATGGCAATTTTGTAATTTAAAAAAAATTAAAAGTTTTTTTGTTATATTGTAAATAAGATTTATGTGTGTTTCTAAAGTCCATTTTATTTAGGTTTTTTTAATATATAATTTGAACTCCGATATTGGGTATAATAATGAATCTTCCAAAAAAAAAAAAAAAAAGGAAACAAGAGTGTATGTCCAACAATAATTTTCTATGAATACTAATAGAAGAAAAAAAGAAAAGAAAAGAAAAAAGACCTATTTCATGTACATAATTTTCTGATTTTTATATTATAGAATCCAAATGGGTATGTTTTAGAAGGTATACAAAGAATAAAGTAAAAGGGCACCAGACAACAAGGCTGCAACTATACAACATTTTTAATCAGTGCAAATAAACAAAGACAACTTTGTCTAAGAGGCTAAAACCCTAATGAGACTGATTAGCCCTAATGATGTGTTGTCCATGTGAAAGAGGAACCCTTTCTTGAGTTCCAAGTTATAACACCTGCCTCTGGAGCCTTTGCTTTCTCAGCACTTCATGGCATGGGGCAAAAAATTCATGTCTAAGGGCTTCCTCTGCACTTATCCTAACCCTAGGGTTCACTGTCAAGCATTTATCCACTAGATCGAAAAGGGGTCTAGGGATTTCCTTAAAGAAGTCTGGTCTCTTTGTGCTCCTTCTACACCAATCCTGTAGTTTAATAGATGGCAAAGACTCTGTACTATAGAGGTCCTGTGACAAAATAATACCTCACAATTCAATCTATGTGCATATTAAAATATCATGGCCAAATTGCACGAATCATCCGTGTGGTGTGGGTCATATGTCAATGTTATTCTTGTGGTGGAAATTTTTCAATAATATTCTTATGGTTGAGCCCGTTACCAGTCTCTATCCAATTCAAAATTTCCGTCCAATTGTGTGTATTTTATATGCCTCAAATGCTTGGGTAAAAAAGTCCTTTCAAGAAATGGACACCCATTTTTTTTTACCCTTAAGTCAAGCTTGAAACGACCTTTTTATCCTTACACGCGATAGGCACATAGGTAAAATTAGACGGATATTTCGATTTGGACCTTGGTAACAAGTTTAAGCACAAGGATATTATTCAAAGTTTTCTCATCACATGAGTAACATTGAAGTGGACCTACACAAGGATGATTCGTGCAATTTAGCCAAATATCATTTACTAGATCAAAGTTATGGAATGATCAATACCACTGGAAATGAAGATTCACGGTCGTGTAGCTTGGCAACTTCCCATAATTCTTCACTGCCCCTCAACTTTGCTATGTCCTTTATGTTCCTGATAATGACCATATGGTTTGCAAGACGAAATGTGAGAATAAAGAATCTGAAGAGTAAACATAAACCTTTTGGATCAAAGCAAGGATATTTACTGTTCAGGATCTCCAAAAAAGGGTGTTCTGCCAATTATTAAGTAGAGTAATGTGACTCCAGCAGACCAGATATCAACCTTGGGGCCTTGATGTGGGGATCTCAAGAGAACCTGCATAAACCACACATCCAAACAAGGGATCATGACCAAATATAAAAAAATATGAGTCAAGAAACGAAGAACATAATACATGCTATAATGTTAGTAGTGAACTTAAAAGACTATTTTCTGTGCTTGGCTGCAACAATCTTCAGAAAGTTTTAACTTTGAGTTACATGAATAATGATATTTTGCAAGCAACAGACTGCATCTCTCTTTAATCCTCAGATTCTCACCATTCATGGCTGTCACACTCACAAGTAATATGTTGGTTATTACTTGGCGAATCAGTATAACTCCGATCATACAGGAATTTGAAACAACTTTATGGAGTGTAAACCAGCATCAAATTGAGGATATAGGGATTAAAAGTAAGATAATTATATAAAACTAAAAGTTAACAATAGTTATGAATCCTCACCTCTGGAGCCCGGAAGCCTTTAGTTCCAGCACAAGGACCTTCTTTCTTCTGCTTTCCACCCCCTAAGATAAAAAATAAAAATAAATATAAAGAAAGAAAAAAAATCATGGCAAACACAAGTAAAGAAATTTGCTAGTCAAACCACATTGTCCAAATCACAAGAAGGAACAAACCTCTGTTTCTAATCAAGCCTGCACCACCTATACCATTGCCAGTTGAGTGCAGAGGCATAGGAGTGATATAGAAAAGCTTGCCATCCTCATTTCCAGGAGGGGCAGGAACCCTCTTTCTCATAGGAGCTGAAACACCTGATGCTTCATGATTTGGACTCTGCCTTGCTTCCTGTACTAGGCTGATGAGCTCTTTCCTTCCTTGGCATGGCAAAGGTTCCCTCAGCCTTTCTGCTGGAGGAGTCCTGGCACTTGTCACATCCTTTGCTGACGTTATGCCTGAGCCATCTGCACCTTGACTTTTCATAACACTCCAACTACCTGAATCATTATAGGCCTTCACTTGACTGAAAGCCTTCTTTTTCAAGTCCTTGGGATCAAAAGTGGGTTTGAGACCCTTTTTGGTCTCTCCATTGGCCTTTATTGAAGATTTAACAGTTGACATCCTAACCGTGGTTCGAGGAATAGATTTCGCATTGGTAAGTTTCTCATCAAGGCTGTTTATATCATATCCAACTTTTGATTTGCCTGTGAAATATTGGTTGTCATTTCCCAATCTTTTTATTTCATAATAGTAAGACCAAAAAATTCAGACAAAGCCATTTAGCATTTATAGGCAGAAACTTTTATTATTGTTGTTTAATTTTAATTTTTAATTTTTTAATTCTCGAAGTATATTTGGTCTGCAATGAGAGAGGGTTTGAACAAAGAAAGTGTACTGAAAAAAAAAAAAATTGTACCTAGGCGAGCAATAGATTGAACTAAAATATCATGCAATACTTATTAACACTAATCAGTATCACAACAAAACCGAGGTTCAATAACTAAAATCACGTCAACAGAAAATCTAGTGAGACAGAAGAGATGAAAACTTACCGCTTGTTCCATACTTCTGATGCAAATCCTGTCAAACATAGAAGAAGAAAAAAAAATAAAGAAAAAAAAATACCAGTCATGGACTAACAAATTGCAATATGTTTAAAAAAAAAGATAAATAAATGAGTGAAACAGTCTAAAAAGAAAATAAAAAACTGGGACAAGTATAACCAACCGTGGCAAGATTGAAATCAATGAGGTAACCCTTGCTGGCCTTACAAGAAAAAAGGAAGTTACCAGGTTTAACATCTCTATGCACTATGCCCTGTGAATGTTGAAACAAATATTTTAGAACCTTTTATGAAATGCTCTTGAATCCTAATATAATATACATAGCAACTAGGCCTACCTGTTTATGAAGGCTTGCCAGCGCTTTAAACAAGCAATAGCCATACCATTGGAGATGAAAAAGATCTATCTCTTTCTTTAAAACCTAAAGGTAAAATCAACATTAAATAAAAGGCTCAAAAGGAAGAGAAGAAAAAAGGAAGCTAGAGAAATGTCCAAAAATCACCTCAGGCCTATCATGCTCAACGTGCTGCAATACAAAGCAATTCGAATTTCCATTCGTGATACAGCCTTCATATTTTATCACGAAGTTTTTGCCCCTAAATTACAAAATTCACTGGGATGTAAAATTTCACCACTTCGTGTCTCTAAAGCACAAAATTTCTTCAAGTGAAACTTAAAACACTTACCCAAACCTTTCCAGCATCCTTAACTCATTGTTAACATGATGCTTATGAGCATTAGCATGGGGGCCTGCGGAGCCGTTAAAGCAATATGAGATCAGGAACTTCATTTTGGGTTCAACTCAAAGGGGTTTGAGTAACACAATTCATAATTTACAGAGTTGCATTCTACCTAAAAATATAAGGAAACTAGTCTACACATGTTTATATTGACAGGACAGTTTAAGCCCAATTGGTTCCCAACTTATGCCAATTAAAATATTAAGCAAAAAATTATCAATAATAAACCAAGACCTTAGGTACATGCTATCAATGACAACAAAGTTTTAGATTTTAGTTTTCGTTTATTAACTTTTTATAGGTAGAAGGTAGCACATATTTACATTGCACAGGTATGTGTTACTTACATTTAATAGCAACCTTTGTCCCGTCATTCTTGCTTTGTGCCCTGTAAACAGTGCCATAACCTCCTACCAGTTTGGGAAACAAACAAAATCCATAATGACAAACAGGTTGATGGGGATGTGAAAAATCCAATATATAATCAAAGCTTTACATACCTGAACCTTCTTCTTCATCTACAATGTAAGATTCAAAAATAGGAAGTTCTTTTTTCTCTGGTTGATCCTACAAAGCGTCACATGCTTAATAAATATAAGATTGTCAATTAAAGCATACTTGCACACATTGAAACTTAGAGTAGGCATTAATTATTCGTATGTGTAGCATACCTTAGGAGAAATAGAGTTATGGCGTCTCTTTCTTTCATTAATATGCTTGTCATCATAATACTGCTTTGATTTCTGTGCCATGCTGATTGGCTTTTGATCTATTTTCTGGTGCTGGTTCTCTTTCGGAGTGGCAACAGCCTGATCATGCTCTAAGTAGTGTGATTGCAGTCTCGGAGCCATCTTATCCTTGTGAATGGCGATTTTGGCAGAGGGTTTCAACAATTGCTTTCGAGCAACAGAGAATTCAGTAGCTGGACATATGGTAGAGCTCTCATGTCTTGTTGTTTGATTTTTATTCGAAGGCATTGTATCTTTACAATTTGCATTTTTCCGTCTGGAGTCACTTTCAGGCAGCATATCAGAAAGAGCAGTATATGGCTGAAATAAATTTCCTATTTCTCCATTAGGGCTGGAAGGACCTATTAACAACTGTTTGTCCTCACCTCTCACAATTCTTTCATCTTCAACAATTCTAAGATTTGTAACTTTACATCTGCCAATAATATTAACATCCACCTCTGCCGATATATTGCTTTGTTCGACTTTCTCTAGGAAATTTGTTCCCTTGCAGTCTAACTCATGTAAGTTAGCTCCTTTGTAAAGGACCAAAGCATCGGACATGCTGATGGGATTAGCTGGTTCTGCATCAGCTTGACATGCCATTATTGTTTTGTTAACATTCGTTTGCACAATTATATTGGGCCTCATTTCATCTAACATGTTTATGTTTCTGCTGATGTAGTCAGTCATGCGGCAATGTATCTGCAAAACTGATTTGATTTAAAAGCTGTCCAGAAAAGTGATTTGTTTGGTTGCACTTCACTTATACAACACAAAAATGCTTTTGAAATGAAATAGAGAAACCTCGAGGGGGTAGTATTCAAAGAAAAGGGAATATATGAAAAATGCCAAGTGTACATTTCTAAGTCTCAGAAAACAAATAGGTATCTTAGGATGTCAAATTCCATGATCAATTTATTTTACAAACTAAATAAATGAGATAAAGAGGACCCCCAAAATTAACAGAGATCAAATTAGCTTTAAAACCTAACATTAAGTCCAACATTTCTGGTTTGAACACTAAAATTGAAGAATAAAACATCAGAAAAAGCAACCAAATTTATAGAACTACAAACTCTATACAACTTTAATTCAATCATACCTTGGGAGCACTATATCCAACTGATTTCGGCGCTCCAATTTCTTCATTCACTGCAATTCATCACCACAATCACCAACCAAACAAATTAAATCCCCCAAATAAAAACAGAACCATAAAAAAAAAAATTTCTTTTTGAAGCAAACATTACCATTTCCAAAATCCACAATCAATCTCCGCTTGGCCAGAGGCCCGAATCCGCAATCCACAACGAACCGCTTTCGCTTCCCCAAGTAGCTTCTCAGTGCATCACCAGCACCGCCACACGAAACGGACTCGACGAAAGCTTCAAAGGAAGCCAGGGACGGCGTGACGCAGAGAGATTCCGATAAGGCGAGAGGCGAGCCGGGAACGGAGCAGAGGTATTGGACCAAGGGAGGCGACGCCGGGAACAGCGTGCATCGGGAGGCGAGCTCGGAGAGGTGAGTTGGGCGGCCTAGTGACAAGAGGAGGGCCAGGAGGTGCCAGGCCTTCTCTGAGTCGGAGATGGCTGTGGCAACGAGAGCTGAGTCGGTGGGGCGAGTCGCCATTTCCATGTCTGATGAGATTTGGATCGCAGAGAGAGAGATAGAAGAGAGGGAAAAGAGAAGCGCCAATTTCGCACGTGTAGGGTTTGAGATTCACCAGACGAGTTCCCGCCAAATGTTTCCCCTCTCTTTTTTTCTTAAAAAAGAATTTGAAAGCATAAAATATGTGGATGAGGTTTGGGCCTGTCAAGTTCGAATGAGTTCAGCGGCCCAGGGCCAGATTCAGATGGTGAGATCTAATATATGGCCTTTATGTAAGACCATATTTCTAAACTATTAGATCAAATTGGTTAATCATTGGATCAAATTGATTAGTATAATCCAACGATTAAGAGACTGGGTCTCACCAAGAACCAGCCCTCACTATAAAATTCTTGTTGCTTTGATTTGAGCCTTCAAAATGTACATACAGCGTGCTCGCCACTCCTGTACACATCATTGAACTCGGGCATAAAAAGATGAGCAACTGTTTCGGTCAATTGGCTTAACCCACATTTACTTATTTGGTATAACTTTGCAGTAGTTCATGTTGTTAATCACTATAATTATTCATCGGGTACAACGATTGTTTGAAATTTCAATCATATCTCGATATTTATGTTTTTGTCATTTACAGATATTAGATGCAATATTTTTCCAAAATTCTCATTTGGTACGTTGTACTTACATGTCGTTTATAAATTTTTTTGATGTTGATATTGTCATTAATATTTTTGTGATATTTTCTTGTAATACATTTTACATAAATCTATTGTCATTAATATTTTTCTAATATCTTCTTGCAGTATTGGAATTCGATATCAACATTTTGTTGATATTTTTGTATTTTCATACCGCAATATATTTCTTTAGAAAAATGCTAGTAAAATTAAATTTATAGACGAGACCAACTTGTATACGCCTCCAATCTAATAGCATTTACTCTTCCGTTTAATATTGATATTTAATTGCGAGAGAAGTTGGTGGAAAGCCATTTCCTTCCAAAAGTCTATGGTACTGAATTGACCTCTCTTGTAGAGGTATATAACAAAGCCCCATAGTGGTACATCAGTTGTACCGGTACAGCCACTCACATGGGGGTGTTTTTAAAACAAGGGAAAACAGTTGTGTTGGTTAACAAGTTAAAAGCAAGGGGAAAAATTGACGCGCCTCCTTCACGACACTCCTTCCCCTTCTTCTTCTTCCTAATACCTCACCTACCCTTCTCTCTAGTTCATTTTCTTTCTGTTTGGCTCAATTCTAACATAGTATCATGACTGATTTCTCTTATTCACATGCTTAAATCTTGAGAACCTCTTCTTAGAAATCCCAAATTTATTTGATTTCTTCTATTTCCCCAAATCTGATTCACCTTTGATTCATTAAACTTCAACTATTATTTATTATGGCTTGTACTAAATCTCTAGTTGCTGCCCTTCTACTAAATCCAAATGGAGCAGATGCACACAAAGTTGCAGTCATGAACTGATGAAAACTTCCTTCTCCTGCGAAATATGTGAAAAATGGAGAAGCTGGGATGGGTTTGATTGATTTTTGGGTTTAATTGATTTTTCATGTTTGGGTTTGATGGAGCTGTGTTTGATTCTTGATGTCTTGGTTTGATTGATTTTTGATGTTTGTGTTTCTTTTAGACGGGAAGAGAGAGAGAGAGAGAGAGAGAGAGAGAGAGAGAGAGAGAGAGAGAGAGAGCTGAGGGAATGGGGGAGGGGGAGAGGTGTCGGGAAGGGAAGGATGGGATGGGTTAGCTATTTTTGCGTTTTTGCGTCATGGTACGTGCAATTGCATGGTCTTTTTACAATTATCCAATTATTATGAGTAATTACATGTAAGTTCATAGTATGTCTTGAAATTTTATATGCAATTATTTACAATGGATGTGCAATTGCACAACAATTCTAAGACATGCATTAACAACTGAAACATCGACAAAGGCGTAGTCTCTTTGAAATTCCTTCCACTATTTGGAAATTGCATGGTTGTCAATACAAATGCTAACGACACAAATTACGTTCAATTACACATTACTCATATCGCAATTGAATTTGTAACTTACATCCTAAAGTCGAATAAGTATAAGAAATTGTTATTACACTTCATAACTGAGACCCTAAAGCCTAATAAGCATATAATTTAAATTAATTAAAAAAACCCCTTAAATATCAACATACCATCCATAAGTATCACTAATAATCTTATTGCTCAAAATAAGTGACCGATTAATTGGTTCTCCATTTTTCTTGGCAAAAAAAACTGGTTCTCTTTTTTAATTGTTACATATACTATATACTCATTAAAATATTATATTTGACTAAAATAAATTAAAATATTATACAATAATGTATAGATACCCATAGAAAAGAATAATTAGACTATCTATATTATATTTAGACCAAAAAAATAAAATGGATATAACTAATGTAGGGTTTAACATTGCAATTGAGAGCCATACTGTAAATCTAAGCTATTTACTCGAGACCTGAATCCAATTTCTTCACCTCACAGAGGTAAGGCCAAGGATTAAAATATCAGCCATGCAAATAATATTGGGCCTTCAATTTACGGATATTTTGGGGGATATATTGTTATCGTCTTAGGTATCGAAAAAAGAAGAAGACAGATATAGGCATTGAAACACATAATTTTGGTATAAAACTTTCATAAATGTTATGTACATTATCAATGAATGTATTGAACAAATAAAACTCAAAATTTACTAATAATAAGATATACATATGATGAAATATAAGTGTATGTAATGCGTGTTAATGAAAAGTTTGAAAATAAAATGTTGATTAGAATGAATAAACTATGCATAAATCCATAGTTTGTTTTAACATTGGATTACAATTTAGATAAGTGTCCATCTACATAAATGAAGAGCTCCAATGAGGTTCAAACAATGAGGAACAACCATCTAGATTCATACAATAGTCATACCAAGTCACGTAACCCAAGCAGTTTGTAAGCCATGTTAGAACATAGTGCACATAGGTCTCTCTTGAGCTCCCTACTATCTTCCCATATATGAGATAGTTAAGATTAACCCAACTAGTAAGAAAGGGCGGCCCTGAAATAGTGCAAGTGGCTGCCAATGCACAGGGCCCCTGATTTTTGAGGACCCCCTAAATTTTTTTATTTTACATAATTTATATTAATATTATAACAACTGTATATATACTCCAACGTGCAACAAATTGACACAAAAATTTATTTAGTGGAGTTGGTTTCTAGTGCATATCCCTTGGTACAAGGCTTACGTGAAAAATTTTAAGAACAAAATTTTAAATAGTTTTAAAAAAGAAGCACGTGAAAAATATAAGGGGAAAGATCCAATTAAATTAACAATAGTATATATCACACCCATACGCTTTTTCTTTAAAAAATAATAATAAATAATTTCTTCGACTCAAAACAAAACAAAACAACATAAAAAATAAAAAATCATGTCTTCTTCTTTCTCAAGAACTCTTATTTTTTCTTACCGAACATACCAACATTTAACTTTATCAAATGAACGCAACATACT
>NC_047654.1:6041867-6055702 GCF_902201215.1 Prunus dulcis
TGCAAGTGGTGCCAATGCACAGGGCCCCTGATTTTTGAGGACCCCCTAATTTTTTTTATTTTACATAATTTATATTCATATTGTAACAACTGTATATATACTCCAATGTTCAACAAATTGACACAAAAATTTATTTATTGGAGTTGGTTTCTAGTGCATATCCCTTGGTACAAGGCTTACGTGAAAAATTTTAAGAACAAAATTTTAAATAGTTTTAAAAATGAAGCACGTGAAAAATATGAGGGGAAAGATCCAATTAAATTAACAATAGTATATATCACACCAATATGCTTTTTCTTTAAAAAATAATAATAAAAATTTCTTCGACTCAAAACAAAACAAAACAACATAAAAAATAAAAAATCATGTCTTCTTCTTTCTCAAGAACTCTTATTTTTTCTTACCGAACATACCAACATTTAACTTTATCAAATGAACGCAACATACTCAACAAACGCAACCCTTGCATTCGCGTGAAAAAATAGTGCGTTTGTTTGAAAAAGAAAGTTAGCGGGTCCATTTTCCTAAGGAACGGGCAACTTTACTCTACGAACGCACTCCTTGCGTTCGCATGAATAAATATCCCGTTTGTTTGAAAAAGTAAGTTCATTTGGCCCATTTTTCCGAGGAACGGGCAACTTTACTCAACGAACGCAACCCCAGCGTTCGTGTGAACAAATAGCCCTTTTGTTTGAAAAAGTAAGTTAGTTGGGCCCATTTTTTCGGGGAATGGGCAACTTTACTCAACAAACGCAACCTTTGCGTTTACATGAACAAATAGCCCGTTTGTTTGAAAACTTAAGTTAGTTTGGCCTATTTGTCCGGGGAACGGGCAACTTTACTTAACAAACGCAACCCCTGCGTTCGTGTGAACAAATAACTCGTTTGTTTGAAAAAGTAAGATAGTTGGGCCCATTTTTTCAGGGAACGGAGAACTTTACTCAACGAACGCAACCTCTGCGTTTACGTGAACATATAACCCGTTTGTTTGAAAAAGTAAGTTGGTTGGATATATTTTTTTGGCAAATGGAAAACTTTCCTCAACGAACGCACATGTTGCGTTAGTGTGAAAAAAAATACCCCGTTTGTTTGAAAAAGTAAGACGGTTGGGGCATATTTTCGGGTAACTTTTCTCAAGTAATGCACATATTGCGTGCGTGTGAATAAATACCGTGTTGGTTTGAACAAGTAAGATTGTTGGCCTTCTTTTTCAGTGAAACGTCGAGTATTTCTGAACAAAAGTAAACTCTTGCATTCGATTGAACAAACTACCCGTTTGTTTGCAAAAGTAAGTTGGTTGGGCCCATTTTTCGGGGAACAGGTAACTTTACTGAACGAACGCAACCATTGCGTTCGCTAGAACAAACACCGCGTTTGTTTGAAAAAGTAAGGTGGTCGGGGATATTTTATCGGCGAATGGGTAACATTTCTCAACAAACGCAATTCTTTCGTTTGTGTAAACAAAACCCTCATTTGTTTGAAAACGTTAGTTGGCTGGGTTAATTTTTCCGGGTAACCCTTGCGTTAACATTTTAAACCCTCTATTCTATTACAAAAGGGCATTTTAGTGACTGCCTCTTTGACTCTATCCATTACAAATGCGTGGCTTCCTCTTCAAACCAACCTCACGTTGTCAAAAATCCAAAACAGCAAGGTTGGGATCCAAATGATCCCAAAGTTCATATTATGACTAACTTCTGTAACCATGTTCCGCATGATTTGTGTCCATGTGGACTTTGCTAGGATCTTTTAATATGTTCGGCTTATTGCCCCTTACCGTTTCTCATGCTCTGTATTTCGGTTTATTTCGCCTTTCGATTTATAGTTCAAAAAATAGGTCTAATTAGGCATGTACAAAAAATATGATCCATTTTTCCTTATTAGGGGTTTGCGCACAGTCACTCTTGCATTGCATCATCGTCATGCAATTGCATGTGTGAAATGCAAATGCAAACCCGCTGTGCGCAAACTAAACATACCTTAAAAACACAAACCTAATTAATGTATAGCGCAAAGACAAAGAAAACCAAGCAAATACTTTGTTATGACCATATGTCTATTATTCAATATTAGGGTTAATCATATTGTGTTTTACGAAATTTGGGATCTTTTGGAAAATCATGTGTGCTACATAACAATGTCCATTACTACGTAATTTCGATAATAGGCCCATTTTTCCGATGAACGAGCAACTTTACTCAACCACGCAACCCTTGCATTCGCATGAACAAATAGCCTGTTTGTTTGAAAAAGTAAGTTAGTTGGGTCTATTTTTCTGGGGAACATGCAACTTTACTCAATGAACGCAACCTCTGCGTTTGCTTGAACAAATAGTCCGTTTGTTTAAAAAAGTAAGTTAGTTTGGCCCATTTTTCTGAGGAACGAGGAATGGGCAACTTTATTCAATGAACGCAACCCCTGCATTCGCATGAACAAATAGCCCATTTGTTTGAAAAAGTAAGTTAGGTTGGTCTAATTTCCCGGGAAACGACCAACTTTATTCAACGAACGCACCGCCTGCGTTCAAGTGAAAAAATAGCGCGTTTGTTTGATCGGGGAACGACGAGCTTTACTCACCGAGCGCTCCCTTTGCATCTTCGAAGTAAAATACCTTTTTTGTTGAGTAAATCAAGGAGTTCTTTGGGTAATTTGGTCAACGAAAAACATTATTTACCCAATGAACGAGTCGCTTAGCATTCTTTAGGTAGGTTTGTTGGGCATAAATTACTGAATATAACTTTCATGATTTACTACTAATTTAACCCAATGAAGTATTGAGAATAAAATTGAACTTTGTTGATTATCTCCAATTATTCCTATATTGTTAATTTAAAAAAAATTCAATAAAATCAAACATATGATTGTTGGTACAAATATAAATTTAAAAGCTTTCAACAAAAATTATTACTTAATGGTCGATTGATTGAGCCACATTGAATTGACGAAAAAGAAAATTGGACTTTTTCGATTATGATCAATGCCCAATTGATAATATATGACCACGAAGTGAAGTGGAAATATGAGAATTCTTATATCCAATCTCATTGCTTAGCCCACATACGAATCATATTCCAAGGATTGTTGTGTTGTTATGATTGTAGACTAAATAACATAGATGAAAACAACGATTTTGCCCATAAATGATGGTGAAATATCCAAAAAAAGAATGCAATATCACATGTTTGGCTTTAAGGCATATATTTAATATCCTTTAATATAATTTTATTTTACATAATTCAATTATGTTTAACGTATGAAATGATCAATGTGCCCTCATATTTAATGACAGATTGGATGAAATGTTAGGGAATTAAACGGTAGGGGAGACATTGGCGATAAAGAAAATTCATATCCGTAATATTATAAAAAAATGTCATGCGATAAATTGAAAATTGGATACAAGTTCAAGGACTAAATCAACAATTTAACCATGTTAATGGCTTTTGTGGGCATATATCGCATATTTATTAGCACGTGTGCAATTCTCAATTTGCAGTATCCATATGCATATGCCTGTATGCAATCTCGTAGCATCTATGTGCAATCTCATTTTGCAATATGCAATTGCATATATATATATATATATATATACACAATTTCGTAACGTCTGTTTGCAATTTTTAGTTTACAATATGCAATTGCATTCCGCCCAGGTTTTTAACTTTTTTCGTTCATATACTTGTATGCAATCTCGTAGCATTTACGTGCAATTCTCATTTTACAATATGCAATTGCATATATATGTATGCAATTTCGTAACATCTGTTTGCAATTCTTAGTTTACAATATGCAATTGCATTCCGCCCTTCTTTTGGTTTTTAACTTCTTTCGTTTTTACTAGAAGGCTCATTGGCTCACACGCTTATAACGTATGCAAAGATCACCAAATTTCCTCTTTTTGGCTAGAGGGCCTCTTTTTTGTGTGTGTTCATTTGCATGACAATACGGATAATCTACTACTACCTAAAAGCTATAGAAAATTAAATGTCATATAATCTATTTTCTCTAACCAAGACTACATGTCACATAAATAAGAAATAAGATCTCAAAAAAGAAACATAAACAAAGAAAACACTTTACCTAAAATATTTTGTAATACGGTAGAGTACACAAATGTTAGCCCCTAACTATGATAATTGTTATCAATAAATACAAAGATGAATTTAAATTAGTTCTTCCATTTGTTTTAAATTCTTTTCAATATGGTCAACTATGATAATTGATTTATTTTTATAAAGGTTATCAATGAATAGAATAGAACATATGTTACCAAATTATTGAAAAAAAGAACTTTTAAGATCAATTAAAAGTGAATAGAAAGAAAAGTATAAATAAAAGGTATACAAAGGTATCCTTTTAAAAGTTAATATTTTCATTCTACACAACTCAAACTCAAGACCACTTGCGCCACACGTTATATCTTGCTATATTAATTGTCATATTATTGTTTCATATAAACACAAGCCCATATAAACACCAATTCTTAAGCCCAAAGGGTTAGCTAAATGGTGAGGTTAGGTGGTGTAATATATTAGAATCACGGTTCATCAAAAGGTTAAATTTGCTTCCATTATTAAGAACAGAATAAATATAAAATTACTTTGGTTTCTCAAACAGATTTTCCTTTCACAGAGAATAACGCATACCTTGGCACCATCCCTCAGAAGACACAATCAAATAATAAAAACAGATTTGTATTTCACCTAAGCAACTCATGATTTTGGCACAAAGACAAATTATCCAGTACAAATTTCCTTTATTTGTTTTTTCACATGTATCCATATTCCTTTTCAGTAACGAATGCAGTGATGCAAACCTTCCTTCCAATTTGTGCGCCTACAATAGAAAAAATGGAAAAAATTAGACGCAAGAGAAATCGTAAAATTGCACAATCTACAAATTTGAACAGCAAGAAAGAAAAAAAACAGTAATTAGAATGAACTACAACAACCAAATAATGAGAGAACCTCAAAATACAACCAATCAAATTCTATAATGACAATTACCCAAATTGAAGTAAATAATTAAAGTTTCAGAATTCTAATAGTGCAACTAAAAAAGAAAATTATCGCTTTTCTTTTATTAAAAAAAAAAACATTACAATCATGAAGCATGAAACTTAAACTGAATACATAATAGGAAAGAAAAAAATTGCAACCAAATGTTCCTATTATAGGAAAAGGGACTAATATAGGAGTTCAATTGGGAAAATGGAAATATTAGAAGCCTTTAAGGCTTTTTATACAAAGAGAAAACAGATATCACACAAAACATTAACAAATTTCATACGGCAACTCTGTACTTAAACTAACTCTTTACCCAAAAAAGGAAAAGAAAAGAAAAAGTAGAGCTATACTAATTATTTCTCCGCTAAAAAGACAATCATCTGCTATTTCGTGGAATTTGTATGTTTGTCTGCTAAACATGTTTTGTTCTCACAACCTGTTGTGTGTAATCTAACTGCTGGTTGCCTGTGAAGATCCTTTAACTTCGTCAACAATTTCCTCCTGGTTGTGTCCTCCTCCTTTGCAAATAATAGTAATGTATATACCTTAAATGCTTCACAGCTTTATCTCTTAATTGTTCCCCTCTGAAATTTTTTGACTTCATCCATTATGCACAACAAAACAGAATAGATAGTTTAAAGAACAAAACTAATATCAACTAATGAAAACAGGAATAGTGGCTGAATTTATGTTCTATTGCCAAATCACATACCAAATGTATGCTTCGTAATAAACCAAAATGAAGCTATTGATATGGCAAACAAATAAATAAGTTTAAACAAACAAACAAAGGCATAGTCACCCAAAGACTCAATCTTTGGGTTCAAATACTAAAATAATTTATTCATCATATAAAGATCATATAACTTGGATTAAATATCATCCAATTTGTTTCTTTCTTAGAAGATCTGCATTAGAAGGTCAGAGCATTTTTAGTCAAATGAAAAGGGAATTTCACAGAAAGTTGAAATAGAAGTAACTCAAAGAAAGCATTTTCTTCACATTTTCTTCACCTAACTGCTTCTAACCCTTCAATTCCTCTGCCAAAAGAATCCCCTGAGAAAACAAAAGAAGAACAAAAATCAAAGCCTAACCTGGACACAACTCTAAATAAATGAATTAATGAGAAAAGCAGAGATGAAGAGGAGAGCACCGAAAAACTGCAAGCAACTAAAATAAACTGCTGATTATGAATATAACAAAGCTTCTTGAAGCAGACCCATCTAAGCTTATAATCTGCAGTGGAAAAGAGAATGAGAAGAATGCCCAAGCAAGCATCCATCCCAGTACTCTTACATTGAAAAAAAAATTGCATGATCATAATTCTGTAACAGAAATTGACACATTAAATCTAACACAAATAACATGTTATCTAAAACTCAAACAAATTAATACAACACTTGAAAAGCAAAAATACCACTCGACATTCCAAATGTCATCTATAAATGGCACATAACTTGTCCCTCTCAATGTCAGTACACAATCAAAAACTGGAAGCACCGTGTTATTTGGAGTGTAACACAGCATGCGATTGGCCTGTCATGATATCCAGCTTCTTTCCAGTCGGACTCTTTGTGTAAAGGACAATTGCCATTTTCTGAATAAGCACTTGATGTAATCAGAAAAATCCAACTCAAAGGTTGCAAAGATTCATGACCAATGATGTGCGATAATTGGTATAAAACTATGAATAGCACACAATAAACAACAGAAAGAAGAAACCTTGATACAATTAACATGACTATTGCAAATTCAAAAAGAAATAAATGACCAAAACTCTGTTGCACAATCATTAGAGGCTTCTTGAACAGAAACAAAACAAAGCAAGTACAAGTCCTGGCGAAGCTCTGTCATCAACCCTTCAATGAAGCAACTCGTGAGAAACTCACCACCACCATTGTCGCTTCTTGATTAAGATTCTTCAAAGACAAAAACCGAGTAATCTTCTGAATTGAACCGATGGAAAAAGAAGACAACTAAGCAGGCAAACCTTGCGTGGATGGTGATTCCGGAATCGGCGATGTCCGATGACTGTTGCATCTCGGCGTTGGCAGAGGTGAGACGCCCAGATTCTGATTTGGGGACATAGATGAGGATTGGATTTCCAAGAGAGAGAGATCGATCGCAGAGACAAGCAGCTCCAGTGCACGCCAGGGCTTCCGCGCGTTCGTTGAAGCTTTTCACTTGTTTTCTCAGTCACGTGTATGTCACGTGATATTTAATAACAAAGGACTCAACAAGTCTTCAGGTCATTCAATCTCAGCCCTTCATTTTTAAGATGCATAAACAAAGGAAAACAGTTGTGTTGGTTAACAGGTAAAAGCAAGGGGAAAAATTGACGCGCCTCCTTCACGACACTCCTTCCCCTTCTTCTTCATCCTAATACCTCACCTACCCTTCTCTCTAGCTCATTTTCTTTCTGTTTGGCTCAATTCTAACATAGTATCATGATTGATTTCTCTTATTCACATGCTTAAATCTTGAGAACCTCTTCTTAGAAATCCCAAATTTATTTGATTTCTTCTATTTCCCCAAATCTGATTCACCTTTGATTCATTAAACTTCAACTATTATTTATTATGGTTTGTACTAAATCTCTAGTTGCTGCCCTTCTACTAAATCTAAATGGAGCATATGCACACAAAGTTGCAGTCATGAACTGATGAAATATTCCTTCTCCTGCGAAATATGTGAAAAATGGAGAAGCTGGGATGGGTTTGATTGATTTTTGGGTTTAATTGATTTTTCATGTTCGGGTTTGATGGAGCTGTGTTTGATTCTTGATGTCTTGGTTTGATTGATTTTTGATGTTTGTGTTTCTATTAGACGGGAGGAGAGAGAGAGAGAAAGAGAGAGAGAGAAAGGGAGGGAGGGAACTGAGGGAATGGGGGAGGGGGAGAGGTGTCGGGAAGGGAAGGAGGGGGTGGGTTAGCTATTTTTGCGTTTTTGCGTCACGATACATGCAATTGCATGGTCTTTTTACAATTATCCAATTATTATGAGTAATTACATGTAAGTTCATAGTATGTTTTGAAATTTTATATGCAATTATCTACAATGGATGTGCAATTGCACAACAATTCTAAGACATGCATTAACAACTGAAACATCGACAAAGGCGTAGTCTCTTTGAAATTCCTTCAACTATTTGGAAATTGCATGGTTGTCAATACAAATGCTAACGACACAAATTACATTCAATTACACATTACTCATATCGCAATTGAATTTGTAACTTACATCCTAAAGTCGAATAAGTATAAGAAATCGCTATTACACTTCATAACTGAGACCCTAAAGCCTAATAAGCATATAATTTAAATTAATTAAAAAAACCCCTTAAATATCAACATACCATCCATAAGTATCACTAATAATCCTATCGCTCAAAATAAGTGACCGATTAATTGGTTCTCCATTTTTCTTGGCAAAAAAAAACTGGTTCTCTTTTTTAATTGTTACATATACTATATACTCATTAAAATATTATATTTGACTAAAATAAATTAAAATATTATACAATAATGTATAGATACCCATAGAAAAGAATAATTAGACTATCTATATTATATTTAGACCAAAAAAATAAAATGGATATAACTAATGTAGGGTTTAACATTGCAATTGAGAGCCATACTGTAAATCTAAGCTATTTACTCGAGACCTGAATCCAATTTCTTCACCTCACAGAGGTAAGGCCAAGGATTAAAATATCAGCCATGCAAATAATATTGGGCCTTCAATTTACGGATATTTTGGGGGATATATTGTTATCGTCTTAGGTATCGAAAAAAGAAGAAGACAGATATAGGCATTGAAACACATAATTTTGGTATAAAACTTTCATAAATGTTATGTACATTATCAATGAATGTATTGAACAAATAAAACTCAAAATTTACTAATAATAAGATATACATATGATGAAATATAAGTGATATGTAATGCGTGTTAATGAAAAGTTTGAAAATAAAATGTTGATTAGAATGAATAAACTATGCATAAATCCATAGTTTGTTTTAACATTGGATTACAATTTAGATAAGTGTCCATCTACATAAATGAAGAGCTCCAATGAGGTTCAAACAATGAGGAACAACCATCTAGATTCATACAATAGTCATACCAAGTCACGTAACCCGAGCAGTTTGTAAGCCATGTTAGAACATAGTGCACATAGGTCTCTCTTGAGCTCCCTACTATCTTCCCATATATGAGATAGTTAAGATTAACCCAACTAGTAAGAAAGGGCGGCCCTGAAATAGTGCAAGTGGCTCCAATGCACAGGGCCCCTGATTTTTGAGGACCCCCTAAATTTTTTTATTTTACATAATTTATATTAATATTATAACAACTGTATATATACTCCAACGTGCAACAAATTGACACAAAAATTTATTTAGTGGAGTTGGTTTCTAGTGCATATCCCTTGGTACAAGGCTTACGTGAAAAATTTTAAGAACAAAATTTTAAATAGTTTTAAAAAAGAAGCATGTGAAAAATATAAGGGAAAAGATCCAATTAAATTAACAATAGTATGTATCACACCCATACGCTTTTTCTTTAAAAAATAATAATAATAATAATTTCTTCAACTCAAAACAAAACAAAACAACATAAAAAATAAAAAATCATATCTTCTTCTTTCTCAAGAACTCTTATTTTTTCTTACCGAACATACCAACATTTAACTTTATCAAATGAACGCAACATACTCAACGAACGCAACCCTTGCGTTCGCGTGAAAAAATAGTGCGTTTGTTTGAAAAAGAAAGTTAGTGGGGTCCATTTTCCTGAGGAACGGGCAACTTTACTCTACAAACGCACTCCTTGTGTTCGCATGAATAAATATCCCGTTTGTTTGAAAAAGTAAGTTCATTTGGCCCATTTTTCCGGGGAACGGGCAACTTTACTCAACGAACGGGAACAAATAGCCTGTTTGTTTGAAAACGTAAGTTAGTTGAGCCCATTTTTGTGGGGAATGGGCAAATTTACTCAACAAATGCAACCTCTGCGTTTACATGAACCCCGTTTGTTTGAAAAATTAAGTTAGTTTGGTCTATTTTTTCGGGGAACAGGCAACTTTACTTAACAAACATCACCCCTGCGTTCGCGTGAAGAAATAGCCCGTTTGTTTGAAAAAGTAAGTTAGTTGGGCCAATTTTTCTGGAGAACGAGCAACTTTATTCAACGAACGAAACCCCTGCGTTTATATGAACAAATAGTCCGTTTGTTTGAAAAAAGTAAGTTAGTTTGGCCATGTTTTGGGGGAACGGGGAACTTTACTCAACGAACGCAACCCCTGCATTCGCGTGAACAAATAACCTGTTTTCTTGAAAAAGTAAGTTAGTTGGGCCCATTTTTCCGGGGAACGAGCAACTTTACACAACGAACGCAACCCCTGCATTTATGTGAACAAATAGCCGTTTGTTTGAAAAAGTAAGTTAGTTTGGCCCATTTTTCCGGGGAACGGGCAACTTTACTCAACGAATGCAACCTCTGCATTCACATGAACAAATAGCCCGTTTGTTTGAAAAAGTAAGTTAGTTTGGCCTATTTTTCAAGGGAACGAACAACTTTACTCAACGAATGCAACCCCTGCGTTCGCATGAATAAATAGCCCGTTTGTTTTAAAAAGTAAGTTAGTTGGGCCCATTTTTCAAGGGAACGAACAACTTTATTCAACGAACGCAAGCCCTGCGTTTGCCTGAACAAATAGCCCGTTTGTTTAAAAAAGTAAGTTAGTTTGGCCCATTTTTTCGGGGAACGGGCAACTTTACTCGACAAACGCAACCCTTGCATTTACATGAACAAATAGCCCGTTTGTTTGAAAAATTAAGTTAGTTTGGCTCATTTTTTAGAAGAACAAGCAACTTTACTCAATGAACGCAACCCCTGCGTTTACATGAACAAATAGCCCGTTTGTTTGAAAAAGTAAGTTGGTTGGGTATATTTTTTCGGTGAACAGAAAACTTTCCTCAACGAACGCACCTGTTGCATTGGTGTGAAAAAATAACGCGTTTGTTTGAAAAAGTAAGGTGGTTGGGGCATGTTTTCGGCGAACGGGTAACTTTTCTCCAAGAACGCACGTATTACGTTCGTTTGAACAAATACCCTGTTGGTTTAAAAAGTAACTATGTTGGCCTTCTTTTTCGGCGGAACGTCGAGTATTTTTGAACGAAAGCAAACCCTTACGTTCGTTTGAACAAATTCCCCGTTTGTTTGAAAAAGTAAGTTGGTTGGATATATTTTTTCGGCGAATAGAAAACTTTCCTCAACGAACGCACCTGTTGCGTTTGTGTGAAAAAATACCTCGTTTGTTTGAAAAAGTAAGGTGGTTGTGGCATGTTTTCAACGAACGAGTAACTTTTCTCAAGTAACGCACATATTGCGTTCATGTGAATAAATACCATGTTGATTTGAACAAGTAAGATTGTTGGCCCTCTTTTTCGGCGGAACGTCGAGTATTTCTGAACGAAAGCAAACCTTTGCGTTCGATTGAACAAACTACCCGTTTGTTGGCAAAAATAAGTTGGTTGGGCCCATTTTTCGGGGAACGGGTAACTTTACTGAACGAACGCAACGCTTGCGTTCGCTAGAACAAACACCGCGTTTGTTTGAAAAAGTAAGGTGGTTGGGGAAATTTTATCGGCCAACGGGTTACGTTTCTCAACGAACGCAATCCTTTCGTTTGTGTGAACAAAACCTTCGTTTGTTTGAAAACGTTAGTTGGCTGGACTTTGCAAAGATCTTTTAATATGTAACCATGTTCCGCATGATTTGTGTCCATATGGACTTTGCAAAGATCTTTTAATATGTTCGGCTTATTGCCCCTTACCGTTTCTCATGCTCTGTATTTCGGTTCATTTCGCCCTTCGATTTATAGTTCAAAAAATAGGTCTAATTATGCATGTACAAAAAAACATGATCCATTTTTCCTTATTAGGGGTTTGCGCACAGTCACTCTTGCATTGCATCATCGTCATGCAATTGCATGTGTGAAATGCAAATGCAAACCGGCTTGTGTGCAAACTAAACATACCTTAAAAACACAAACTTAATTAATGTATACCGCAAAGACAAAGAAAACCAAGCAAATACTTTATTATGACCATATGTCTATTATTCAATATTAGGGTTAATCACATTGTGTTTTACGAAATTCGTGATCTTTTGGAAAATCATTTGTGCTACATAACAATGTCTATTACTACGTAATTTCGATAATAGGCCCATTTTTTCGATGAACGAGCAACTTTACTCAACCAACGCAACCCTTGCATTAGCATGAACAAATAGCCTGTTTGTTTGAAAAAGTAAGTTAGTTGGGTCTATTTTTCCGGGGAACATGAAACTTTACTCAATGAACGCAACCTCTGCGTTTGCGTGAACAAATAGTCCGTTTGTTTAAAAAAGTAAGTTAGTTTGGCCCATTTTTCTGAAGAACGAGGAATGGGCAACTTTACTCAATGAACGCAACCCCTGCATTCGCATGAACAAATAGTCTATTTGTTTGAAAAAGTAAGTTAGTTGAGTCCAATTTCCCATGAAACGACCAACTTTATTCAACGAACGCACCCCTTGCGTTCAAGTGAAAAAATAGCGCGTTTGTTTGATAAAATATTTTAGTTAGTCCAATTTCTCAGGGAACGACGAGCTTTACTCACCAAGCGCTCCCCTTGCGTCTTCGAAGTAAAATACCTTTTTTGTTGAGTAAATCAAGGAGTTCGTTGGGTAATTTGGTCAACGAACAACATTATTTACCCGACGAACGAGTCGCTTAGCGTTCTTTAGGTAGGTTTGTTGGGCATAAATTACTGAATATAACTTTCATGATTTACTACTAATTTAACCCAATGAAGTATTGAGAATAAAATTGAACTTTGTTGATTATCTCCAATTATTCCTATATTGTTAATTTAAAAAAAATTCAATAAAATCAAACATATGATTGTTGGTACAAATATAAATTTAAAAGCTTTCAACAAAAATTATTACTTAATGGTCGATTGATTGAGTCACATTGAATTGACGAAAAAGAAAATTGGACATTTTCAATTATGATCAATGCCCAATTGATAATATATGACCACGAAGTGAAGTGGAAATATGAGAAGTCTTCTTATATCCAATCTCATTGCTTAGCCCACAAACGAATCATATTCCAAGGATTGTTGTGCTGTTATGATTGTAGACTAAATAACATAGATGAAAACAACGATTTTGCCCATAAATGATGGTGAAATATCCAAAAAAGAACGCAATATCACATGTTTGGCTTTAAGGCATATATTTAATATCCTTTCATATTATTTTATTTTACATAATTCAATTATGTTTAACGTATGAAATGATCAATGTGCCCTCATATTTAATGACAGATTGGACGAAATGTTAGGGAATTAAACGGCAGGGGAGACATTGGCAATAAAGAAAATTCATATCCGTAATATTATAAAAAAATGTCATGCGATAAATTGAAAATTGGATACAAGTTCAAGGACTAAATCAACAATTTAACCATGTTAATGGTTTTTGTGGGCATATATCGCATATTTGATAGCACGTGTGCAATTCTCAATTTACAGTATCCATATGAATATGCCTATATGCAATCTTGTAGCATCTATGTGCAATCTCATTTTACAATATGCAATTGCATATATATACACGCAATTTCATAACGTCTGTTTGCAATTATTAGTTTATAATATGCAATTGCATTCCGCCCTTCTTTTGGTTTTTAACTTTTTTCGTTCATATACTTGTATGCAATCTCGTAGAATTTATGTGCAATTCTCATTTTACAATATGCAATTGCATATATAT
>NC_047654.1:6055712-6143724 GCF_902201215.1 Prunus dulcis
AGAGCTATACTAATTATTTCTCCGCTAAAAAGACAATCATCTGCTATTTCGTGGAATTTGTATGTTTGTCTGCTAAACATGTTTTGTTCTCACAACCTGTTGTGTGTAATCTAACTGCTGGTTGCCTGTGAAGATCCTTTAACTTCGTCAACAATTTCCTCCTGGTTGTGTCCTCCTCCTTTGCAAATATTAGTAATGTATATACCTTAAATGCTTCACAGCTTTATCTCTTAATTGTTCCCCTCTGAAATTTTTTGACTTCATCCATTATGCACAACAAAACAGAATAGATAGTTTAAAGAACAAAACTAATATCAACTAATGAAAACAGGAATAGTGGCTGAATTTATGTTCTATTGCCAAATCACATACCAAATGTATGCTTCGTAATAAACCAAAATGAAGCTATTGATATGGCAAACAAATAAATAAGTTTAAACAAACAAACAAAGGCATAGTCACCCAAAGACTCAATCTTTGGGTTCAAATACTAAAATAATTTATTCATCATATAAAGATCATATAACTTGGATTAAATATCATCCAATTTGTTTCTTTCTTAGAAGATCTGCATTAGAAGGTCAGAGCATTTTTAGTCAAATGAAAAGGGAATTTCACAGAAAGTTGAAATAGAAGTAACTCAAAGAAAGCATTTTCTTCACATTTTCTTCACCTAACTGCTTCTAACCCTTCAATTCCTCTGCCAAAAGAATCCCCTGAGAAAACAAAAGAAGAACAAAAATCAAAGCCTAACCTGGACACAACTCTAAATAAATGAATTAATGAGAAAAGCAGAGATGAAGAGGAGAGCACCGAAAAACTGCAAGCAACTAAAATAAACTGCTGATTATGAATATAACAAAGCTTCTTGAAGCAGACCCATCTAAGCTTATAATCTGCAGTGGAAAAGAGAATGAGAAGAATGCCCAAGCAAGCATCCATCCCAGTACTCTTACATTGAAAAAAAAATTGCATGATCATAATTCTGTAACAGAAATTGACACATTAAATCTAACACAAATAACATGTTATCTAAAACTCAAACAAATTAATACAACACTTGAAAAGCAAAAATACCACTCGACATTCCAAATGTCATCTATAAATGGCACATAACTTGTCCCTCTCAATGTCAGTACACAATCAAAAACTGGAAGCACCGTGTTATTTGGAGTGTAACACAGCATGCGATTGGCCTGTCATGATATCCAGCTTCTTTCCAGTCGGACTCTTTGTGTAAAGGACAATTGCCATTTTCTGAATAAGCACTTGATGTAATCAGAAAAATCCAACTCAAAGGTTGCAAAGATTCATGACCAATGATGTGCGATAATTGGTATAAAACTATGAATAGCACACAATAAACAACAGAAAGAAGAAACCTTGATACAATTAACATGACTATTGCAAATTCAAAAAGAAATAAATGACCAAAACTCTGTTGCACAATCATTAGAGGCTTCTTGAACAGAAACAAAACAAAGCAAGTACAAGTCCTGGCGAAGCTCTGTCATCAACCCTTCAATGAAGCAACTCGTGAGAAACTCACCACCACCATTGTCTTGAATGCCCATATAGTAGCCAAGATCAAAATCAAGAAGTGCAGTACCACCATTGCATACCCAACATGAGTGTGACATTTCAGCAAACAAATGGAGAGCATGTGGTGATATGCCAGATGTATCAACCCCAAAACCCAATTGCTTCCAAGCTTCTTGATTAAGATTCTTCAAAGACAAAAACCGAGTAATCTTCTGAATTGAACCGATGGAAAAAGAAGACAACTAAGCAGGCAAACCTTGCGTGGATGGTGATTCCGGAATCGGCGATGTCCGATGACTGTTGCATCTCGGCGTTGGCAGAGGTGAGACGCCCAGATTCTGATTTGGGGACATAGATGAGGATTGGATTTCCAAGAGAGAGAGATCGATCGCAGAGACAAGCAGCTCCAGTGCACGCCAGGGCTTCCGCGCGTTCGTTGAAGCTTTTCACTTGTTTTCTCAGTCACGTGTATGTCACGTGATATTTAATAACAAAGGACTCAACAAGTCTTCAGGTCATTCAATCTCAGCCCTTCATTTTTAAGATGCAATACTGACCCTTGGATAACTGGCTGCACCGGTACAGCTGAGGCACCGCAGAATTTTCGTATAAGATAAGAATAAGACACATACACAAGCGAGGCCTTCTGTGGTACATCAGTTGTACCGGTACAGCCACTCACATAGGGGTGTTTTTAAAACAAAGGAAAACAGTTGTGTTGGTTAACAGGTATTCTAACATAGTATCATGATTGATTTCTCTTATTCACATGCTTAAATCTTGAGAACCTCTTCTTAGAAATCCCAAATTTATTTGATTTCTTCTATTTCCCCAAATCTGATTCACCTTTGATTCATTAAACTTCAACTATTATTTATTATGGTTTGTACTAAATCTCTAGTTGCTGCCCTTCTACTAAATCTAAATGGAGCATATGCACACAAAGTTGCAGTCATGAACTGATGAAATATTCCTTCTCCTGCGAAATATGTGAAAAATGGAGAAGCTGGGATGGGTTTGATTGATTTTTGGGTTTAATTGATTTTTCATGTTCGGGTTTGATGGAGCTGTGTTTGATTCTTGATGTCTTGGTTTGATTGATTTTTGATGTTTGTGTTTCTATTAGACGGGAGGAGAGAGAGAGAGAAAGAGAGAGAGAGAAAGGGAGGGAGGGAACTGAGGGAATGGGGGAGGGGGAGAGGTGTCGGGAAGGGAAGGAGGGGGTGGGTTAGCTATTTTTGCGTTTTTGCGTCACGATACATGCAATTGCATGGTCTTTTTACAATTATCCAATTATTATGAGTAATTACATGTAAGTTCATAGTATGTTTTGAAATTTTATATGCAATTATCTACAATGGATGTGCAATTGCACAACAATTCTAAGACATGCATTAACAACTGAAACATCGACAAAGGCGTAGTCTCTTTGAAATTCCTTCAACTATTTGGAAATTGCATGGTTGTCAATACAAATGCTAACGACACAAATTACATTCAATTACACATTACTCATATCGCAATTGAATTTGTAACTTACATCCTAAAGTCGAATAAGTATAAGAAATCGCTATTACACTTCATAACTGAGACCCTAAAGCCTAATAAGCATATAATTTAAATTAATTAAAAAAACCCCTTAAATATCAACATACCATCCATAAGTATCACTAATAATCCTATCGCTCAAAATAAGTGACCGATTAATTGGTTCTCCATTTTTCTTGGCAAAAAAAAACTGGTTCTCTTTTTTAATTGTTACATATACTATATACTCATTAAAATATTATATTTGACTAAAATAAATTAAAATATTATACAATAATGTATAGATACCCATAGAAAAGAATAATTAGACTATCTATATTATATTTAGACCAAAAAAATAAAATGGATATAACTAATGTAGGGTTTAACATTGCAATTGAGAGCCATACTGTAAATCTAAGCTATTTACTCGAGACCTGAATCCAATTTCTTCACCTCACAGAGGTAAGGCCAAGGATTAAAATATCAGCCATGCAAATAATATTGGGCCTTCAATTTACGGATATTTTGGGGGATATATTGTTATCGTCTTAGGTATCGAAAAAAGAAGAAGACAGATATAGGCATTGAAACACATAATTTTGGTATAAAACTTTCATAAATGTTATGTACATTATCAATGAATGTATTGAACAAATAAAACTCAAAATTTACTAATAATAAGATATACATATGATGAAATATAAGTGATATGTAATGCGTGTTAATGAAAAGTTTGAAAATAAAATGTTGATTAGAATGAATAAACTATGCATAAATCCATAGTTTGTTTTAACATTGGATTACAATTTAGATAAGTGTCCATCTACATAAATGAAGAGCTCCAATGAGGTTCAAACAATGAGGAACAACCATCTAGATTCATACAATAGTCATACCAAGTCACGTAACCCGAGCAGTTTGTAAGCCATGTTAGAACATAGTGCACATAGGTCTCTCTTGAGCTCCCTACTATCTTCCCATATATGAGATAGTTAAGATTAACCCAACTAGTAAGAAAGGGCGGCCCTGAAATAGTGCAAGTGGCTCCAATGCACAGGGCCCCTGATTTTTGAGGACCCCCTAAATTTTTTTATTTTACATAATTTATATTAATATTATAACAACTGTATATATACTCCAACGTGCAACAAATTGACACAAAAATTTATTTAGTGGAGTTGGTTTCTAGTGCATATCCCTTGGTACAAGGCTTACGTGAAAAATTTTAAGAACAAAATTTTAAATAGTTTTAAAAAAGAAGCATGTGAAAAATATAAGGGAAAAGATCCAATTAAATTAACAATAGTATGTATCACACCCATACGCTTTTTCTTTAAAAAATAATAATAATAATAATTTCTTCAACTCAAAACAAAACAAAACAACATAAAAAATAAAAAATCATATCTTCTTCTTTCTCAAGAACTCTTATTTTTTCTTACCGAACATACCAACATTTAACTTTATCAAATGAACGCAACATACTCAACGAACGCAACCCTTGCGTTCGCGTGAAAAAATAGTGCGTTTGTTTGAAAAAGAAAGTTAGTGGGGTCCATTTTCCTGAGGAACGGGCAACTTTACTCTACAAACGCACTCCTTGTGTTCGCATGAATAAATATCCCGTTTGTTTGAAAAAGTAAGTTCATTTGGCCCATTTTTCCGGGGAACGGGCAACTTTACTCAACGAACGGGAACAAATAGCCTGTTTGTTTGAAAACGTAAGTTAGTTGAGCCCATTTTTGTGGGGAATGGGCAAATTTACTCAACAAATGCAACCTCTGCGTTTACATGAACCCCGTTTGTTTGAAAAATTAAGTTAGTTTGGTCTATTTTTTCGGGGAACAGGCAACTTTACTTAACAAACATCACCCCTGCGTTCGCGTGAAGAAATAGCCCGTTTGTTTGAAAAAGTAAGTTAGTTGGGCCAATTTTTCTGGAGAACGAGCAACTTTATTCAACGAACGAAACCCCTGCGTTTATATGAACAAATAGTCCGTTTGTTTGAAAAAAGTAAGTTAGTTTGGCCATGTTTTGGGGGAACGGGGAACTTTACTCAACGAACGCAACCCCTGCATTCGCGTGAACAAATAACCTGTTTTCTTGAAAAAGTAAGTTAGTTGGGCCCATTTTTCCGGGGAACGAGCAACTTTACACAACGAACGCAACCCCTGCATTTATGTGAACAAATAGCCGTTTGTTTGAAAAAGTAAGTTAGTTTGGCCCATTTTTCCGGGGAACGGGCAACTTTACTCAACGAATGCAACCTCTGCATTCACATGAACAAATAGCCCGTTTGTTTGAAAAAGTAAGTTAGTTTGGCCTATTTTTCAAGGGAACGAACAACTTTACTCAACGAATGCAACCCCTGCGTTCGCATGAATAAATAGCCCGTTTGTTTTAAAAAGTAAGTTAGTTGGGCCCATTTTTCAAGGGAACGAACAACTTTATTCAACGAACGCAAGCCCTGCGTTTGCCTGAACAAATAGCCCGTTTGTTTAAAAAAGTAAGTTAGTTTGGCCCATTTTTTCGGGGAACGGGCAACTTTACTCGACAAACGCAACCCTTGCATTTACATGAACAAATAGCCCGTTTGTTTGAAAAATTAAGTTAGTTTGGCTCATTTTTTAGAAGAACAAGCAACTTTACTCAATGAACGCAACCCCTGCGTTTACATGAACAAATAGCCCGTTTGTTTGAAAAAGTAAGTTGGTTGGGTATATTTTTTCGGTGAACAGAAAACTTTCCTCAACGAACGCACCTGTTGCATTGGTGTGAAAAAATAACGCGTTTGTTTGAAAAAGTAAGGTGGTTGGGGCATGTTTTCGGCGAACGGGTAACTTTTCTCCAAGAACGCACGTATTACGTTCGTTTGAACAAATACCCTGTTGGTTTAAAAAGTAACTATGTTGGCCTTCTTTTTCGGCGGAACGTCGAGTATTTTTGAACGAAAGCAAACCCTTACGTTCGTTTGAACAAATTCCCCGTTTGTTTGAAAAAGTAAGTTGGTTGGATATATTTTTTCGGCGAATAGAAAACTTTCCTCAACGAACGCACCTGTTGCGTTTGTGTGAAAAAATACCTCGTTTGTTTGAAAAAGTAAGGTGGTTGTGGCATGTTTTCAACGAACGAGTAACTTTTCTCAAGTAACGCACATATTGCGTTCATGTGAATAAATACCATGTTGATTTGAACAAGTAAGATTGTTGGCCCTCTTTTTCGGCGGAACGTCGAGTATTTCTGAACGAAAGCAAACCTTTGCGTTCGATTGAACAAACTACCCGTTTGTTGGCAAAAATAAGTTGGTTGGGCCCATTTTTCGGGGAACGGGTAACTTTACTGAACGAACGCAACGCTTGCGTTCGCTAGAACAAACACCGCGTTTGTTTGAAAAAGTAAGGTGGTTGGGGAAATTTTATCGGCCAACGGGTTACGTTTCTCAACGAACGCAATCCTTTCGTTTGTGTGAACAAAACCTTCGTTTGTTTGAAAACGTTAGTTGGCTGGACTTTGCAAAGATCTTTTAATATGTAACCATGTTCCGCATGATTTGTGTCCATATGGACTTTGCAAAGATCTTTTAATATGTTCGGCTTATTGCCCCTTACCGTTTCTCATGCTCTGTATTTCGGTTCATTTCGCCCTTCGATTTATAGTTCAAAAAATAGGTCTAATTATGCATGTACAAAAAAACATGATCCATTTTTCCTTATTAGGGGTTTGCGCACAGTCACTCTTGCATTGCATCATCGTCATGCAATTGCATGTGTGAAATGCAAATGCAAACCGGCTTGTGTGCAAACTAAACATACCTTAAAAACACAAACTTAATTAATGTATACCGCAAAGACAAAGAAAACCAAGCAAATACTTTATTATGACCATATGTCTATTATTCAATATTAGGGTTAATCACATTGTGTTTTACGAAATTCGGGATCTTTTGGAAAATCATTTGTGCTACATAACAATGTCCATTACTACGTAATTTCGATAATAGGCCCATTTTTCCGATGAACGAGCAACTTTACTCAACCAACGCAACCTTTGCATTCGCATGAACACATAGCATGTTTGTTTGAAAAAGTAAGTTAGTTGGGTCTATTTTTTCGGGAAACATACAACTTTACTCAATGAATGCAACCTCTGTGTTTGCGTGAACAAATAGTCCGTTTGTTTAAAACAGTAAGTTGGTTTGACCCATTTTTCTGAGGAACGAGAAATGGGTACCTTTACTCAATGAATACAACCCCTGCGTTCGCATGAACAAATAGCCCATTTGTTTGAAAAAGTAAGTTAGTTGGTCCAATTTCCCGGGAAACGACCAACTTTATTCAACGAACGCACCTCATGCGTTCAAGTGAAAAAATAGCGCGTTTGTTTGATAAAATATTTTAGTTAGTCCAATTTCTCGGGGAACGACAAGCTTTAATCACCAAGCGCTCCCCTTGCGTCTTCGAAGTAAAATACCTTTTTTGTTGAGTAAATCAAGGAGTTCGTTGGGTAATTTGGTCAACGAACAACATTATTTCCCCGACGAACGAGTCGCTTAGCGTTCTTTAGGTAGGTTTGTTGGGCATAAATTACTGAATATAACTTTCATGATTTACTACTAATTTAACCCAATGAAGTATTGAGAATAAAATTGAACTTTGTTGATTATCTCCAATTATTCCTATATTGTTAATTTAAAAAAAATTCAATAAAATCAAACATATGATTGTTGGTACAAATATAAATTTAAAAGCTTTCAACAAAAATTATTACTTAATGGTCGATTGATTGAGTCACATTGAATTGACGAAAAAGAAAATTAGACATTTTCAATTATGATCAATGCCCAATTGATAATATATGACCACGAAGTGAAGTGGAAATATGAGAAGTCTTCTTATATCCAATCTCATTGCTTAGCCCACAAACGAATCATATTCCAAGGATTGTTGTGCTGTTATGATTGTAGACTAAATAACATAGATGAAAACAACGATTTTGCCCATAAATGATGGTGAAATATCCAAAAAAGAACGCAATATCACATGTTTGGCTTTAAGGCATATATTTAATATCCTTTCATATTATTTTATTTTACATAATTCAATTATGTTTAACGTATGAAATGATCAATGTGCCCTCATATTTAATGACAGATTGGACGAAATGTTAGGGAATTAAACGGCAGGGGAGACATTGGCAATAAAGAAAATTCATATCCGTAATATTACTAAAAAAATGTCATGCGATAAATTGAAAATTGGATACAAGTTCAAGGACTAAATCAACAATTTAACCATGTTAATGGTTTTTGTGGGCATATATCGCATATTTGATAGCACGTGTGCAATTCTCAATTTACAGTATCCATATGAATATGCCTGTATGCAATCTTGTAGCATCTATGTGCAATCTCATTTTACAATATGCAATTGCATATATATACACGCAATTTCATAACGTCTGTTTGCAATTATTAGTTTATAATATGCAATTGCATTCCGCCCTTCTTTTGGTTTTTAAGTTTTTTCGTTCATATACTTGTATGCAATCTCGTAGCATTTATGTGCAATTCTAATTTTACAATATGCAATTGCATATATATGTATGCAATTTTGTAACATCTGTTTGCAATTCTTAGTTTACAATATGTAATTGCATTCCGCCCTTCTTTTGGTTTTTAACTTCTTTCGTTTTTACTAGAAGGCTCATTGGCTCACACTCTTATAACGTATGCAAAGATCACCAAATTTCCTCTTTTTGGCTAGAGTGCCTCTTTTTTGTGTGTGTTCATTTGCATGACAATACAGATAATCTACTACTACCTAAAAGCTATAGAAAATTATATGTGATATCATCTATGTTCTCTAACCAAGACTACATGTCACATAAATAAGAAATAAGATCTCAAAAAAGAAACATAAACAAAGAAAACACTTCACCTAAAATATTTTGTAATTCGTTTAGCTCAATTTATAACTTGTAGAGTACACAAATGTTAGCCCCTAAATATTAGGCTCTCAGAAGAAGGTGAGAATCTCACCAAGTATGCATGAAAAGTCCAAGTGAGCATACCCCTTTCTGCAAATGAGAGGGAGGGTAGAGAGAGATTATTCAAACACTGTGATGGTATCTCAAAACACATATTTCAGTGTAACAAAAATGCACTTGTCTTAACTGCTCTTTTCCTGAATCCTTAGCCAGAGCAACCAATATATAGCAGTTACGGCAATCACAACAACCAATATCAATCATGAACATCACATTTAAACCATACACTTACAGATTTAGCAATACAGTCTTTGAAATGGTAATGGCAACCCAAGACACTTCACTTAAAAAATAAAAAATAAAAAAAATCATGTCTTCTTCTTTCTCGTGAACTCTTATTTTTTCTTACCAAACATACCAACATTTAAATTTATCAAATGAACGCAACATACTCAATGAACGAAACCTCAATTGTTACTAGATTGTTAATGGGTAAATAACTCAATGACATAGCATTCAAGTCAAACGTTTCTTTAAACATCACACTATCGCTAATTGCATACAGGGGGTCAAAAATTGCATAAACTGTATGCAATTGCACAAAAATTATATGCAATTGCACATAAGAAATAATATAGCCAAAACCAAAACCAGTTATGAGGTTTCTCAGTTAAAGAACTCATCTTTCTCTTTTGATCACAGCCTCAGTTCTCCACTAACAAGCCCGAAAACTCCAATTGGATTCATCATGACCAGAGTTCTTGAGTAATAAAACAAATCTCAAATTGAAAAAAAAAAAAAGTAGGAAGAAAATTCAAGAATCCAAGACTTTAAAGAAAATCAACAACCTGATTGTTCAAAATTTCATACCTTATTTTGAAGCACAAATCCATAACCTCATACATGGAAGAAAACAAATCCTCCATAAAACGAAAATTACATGGGTTTGATGGAGAAAGGATCACAGTGGGTCTGATGCTGTGATGAAATTAAGAGAAAATATTAAAATATTAAAAATTATTAAAAGAGGGGAAAAAAAAAATCACCAAGATTCAGTCCAAGGCGTTGAATTTTTTCTCCCATCAAAGGCTCTGCAACACAGACATCCTCACTCCAGATTCAATACTAAGTCGTTGAATTTCTACCCAAATAAAGGCCTTTCACACCACCCCCATCGAACTCGACTGAATCACCCCACTTTGTCTCCTCTCCGATGGTTCTTGCATCGCGGCGTCGGCAGAGAGGAGATGCTCAAATTCTGACTTGGGGACAAACATGAGGATTGGATTTGAGAGAGAGAGAGAGAGAGAGATATTGCAAAGATGAAGCAGCTCCCAATGCACGCGATGTCTTCCTCGCGTTCTTCAAAGCTTTTTCATTTGTTTTCTCAGTCACGTGTATTTCACGTGCTCTTTGATAAGAAAGGAGTGAACAAGTCATCAAGTCATTCAATCTCAACCCTTAATTTTTAAAATGAAATATGTACCCTTAGATGATTGGCTGTACCAGTACAGCCGAGGCACCACAAAATTTTCCTACACAAGCATGCTTGATTCTCCAAATACCATTAATGACTGAAAAGTTGTTATTTACTATTTGTTAAAGTTGTTTAGTTTCAGTTGAAATAAACCTTGTTATAAGGAAGTAGATAAGATTTGAATTTTTCGTTAGGAGGATTCCTTGACTTCAGGGATTGTTAGTCATGGGATTAGTCATGGGGTCGTGTTCCTCTGCTTTCTGTTTTGTAAAGGCTATTTAAAAGCCACTTTCCATTCAACAAAGTATTGCATTCTCTCAATTAAAAGCTAGATATTGACAATTGGTATCAGAGCGGGTTAGCCCACGTGTGAAAGCCCAAACCACACGTGCTCAACGTCACCTAAAATGTGTTGTCCACGTGTTAGGCTTGAAAATTCGCCACACGTGCGGGGGCGAGTGAGAATGTGAAGGTAAAGAGTCCCACATTGGAAAGTTGAGAAACCTAGTAAGGGCTCATAAGGAGTTGAGTTACTCCCCCCATTACCAATTGGTTTTGGGGTGGAACTTCAACTTCGTTTATGGTATCAGAGCTCCAAATTGGGGCCTGAAGAGCAAAGAAAAGCAACAACTCTTGCCGTAGTAAGTATCAATGTCGACTGAAGGAAGCAGCTTTGTTCAACCATCAATCCCACGCTTCGATAGTCACTATGATCATTAGAGCATGTTAATGGAGAATTTTTTGAGATCTAAAGAATACTGGAGTCTCGTAAAGAATACTGTAGTCTCGTGGAGAATGGAATCACAGCATATGCAGGAGGAACGGTGTTGACAGAAGCTCAACTCAAAACCGTAGAGGATCAAAAGCTCAAAGACTTGAAGGCCAAGAATTACTTGTTTCAAGCCATTAATCGAGCTATATTGGAGACAATTCTGAAGAAGGATATGGCAAAGGATATCTGGGATTCCTTGAAGAAAAAGTATCAAGGCACGGCTAGAGTCAAACGTGCACAACTACAAGCTCTTCGCAAAGAGTTCGAGATGTTGCAAATGAAGAATGGAGAAACAGTCACTGACTATTTTTGCTCGAACATTGACTGTTGCAAAGAAAATGAGGATACATGGAGATAGAATGGAAGATGTCACCGTGATTGAGAAGATTCTCAGGTCTATAACACCTAAATACAACTATGTTGTATGTTCAATTGAAGAGTCAAAAGATATTGATGCCCTTTCAATTGATGAACTGCAAAGTAGTCTGCTGGTACATAAACAAAGGATGACTTGTCATGAAATGGAAGAGCAAGCTCTAAAGGTTAGTCAAGAGAATTATTCACCAGGAAAAGGAAGAGGTCGAGGCAGTCTCAGAGGTCATGGAAGAGGGAGAGGTCGAGAAGGTTCATTTGACAAATCAACTGTGGAGTGCTACCACTGTCACGAACTTGGACATTTTCAGTATGAATGTCCTCAGAAGGAGAAGGAGTACAAGGCTAATGTGGCTGAGACTGAGGAAGAAATGTTGCTGATGGCATATGTTGAAGACGAAGGTGATCAAATGAGCAGCACCTGGTACTTGGACTCTGGATGCAGCAATCACATGAGTGGGAGTAAGAAGTTGTTTTCGAATATGGATGAATCTTTCAGGGATAATGTGAAGCTTGGAAACAACTCCAGTCTTCGTGTCATGGGAAAAGGCAACATAAGGATTGAAGTCAATGGAGTGAAGCACTGTATAACTGAGGTATTTTATGTTCCTGAGTTAAAAAGCAATCTGATCAGTCTTGGTCAGTTGCAAGAAAAAGGAATTGTCGTTTTGATTCAAAAGAACTCTTGTCAGATTCATCATCCTGACAAGGGTTTGATCATTCAAGCTGATATGACTTCCAACCGCATGTTTACACTCAAAACTGAATCAGCAGCTGAGAAGCAAATGTGTTACAAATCCACAATAGAAGAGGACACGTGGTTGTGGCACTTCAGATTTGGACATCTAAACTTCAATGGTCTTAAAGCACTCCAACAAAAAAATATGGTGAAAGGTCTTCCTCTGCTGCAAGTTCCTTCAAGAGTTTGTGAAGAATGTATGGTGGGAAAGCAACATCGTGAGCCATTTCCTAAGGAGAGCAATTGGAGAGCCACACGAATACTTGAATTGGTGCATTCTGACATATGTGGACCTGTCAACCCAATCTCCAACAGCAAGAAAAGGTATTTCATAACCTTTACTGATGATTTTAGTAGGAAAATATGGATATATTTCCTTACTGAGAAGTCTGAAGCTCTAGTAGTTTTCAAGAAATTTAAAGCCTCTGTTGAAAAAGAAACTGGTGTATTTATTAAAGCTCTTCGAACTGATAGGGGTGGAGAATTTACTTCCAATGATTTTGTTCATTTATGTGAGAAGAATGGTATACACAGGCAATTAACTGCAGCTTACTCACCACAACAAAACGGTGTGGCCGAGAGGAAAAATCGTACCATTATGAACATGGTAAGGAGCATGCTAGCAAGAATGAAGGTGCCAAAGAAATTTTGGCCCGAAGCTGTGAATTGGAGCTCCCACATCTTAAATAGATGTCCTACTCATGCTGTGAAGAGTGTAACACCAGAGGAGGCATGGAGTAGCAAAAAACCTCAAGTGAATTATTTTAAGGTTTTTGGTTGTCTGGCTTATGTTCACACTCCAGACAATCTAAGAACCAAGCTTGATGATAAGAGCACAAAATGTGTGATGCTTGGAGTCAGTGAAGAGTCAAAGGCCTATAGACTGTACAATCCAGAGACTCAAAAGATCATAATCAGTAGAGATGTGGTATTTGATGAAGCTAATGGTTGGGACTGGAACAACAAACAAGAAAAGAGAGCTGGTGTTGATCTTGAAGAAATTGAAACAATGAATGGTGTTGAAGAAGTCACATCTAGAGAAGTAGAAGATGAACCTGTTGGACACAATTCACCAAGAATTACTGAAGCTTCACCAAATTTATTAAGGCAGAGAAGACCCCCTGGTTGGATGACAGATTATGTGAGCGGTAATGAGCTCTCAGATAATGAGAACATTGCTCAAATTGCTTTGACTGGTGGGAATGATCGCACTGCTTTTGATGATGCTGTGAAGAGTTCAAAGTGGAGAAAAGCCATGGACTTGGAGATACAAGCTATTGAAAGGAATGATACGTGGGAGTTGATTGACTTGCCTGAAGGAGAAAAAACAGTGGGAGTGAAGTGGATATTCAAGACCAAATTCAAAGAAAATGGAGAGATTGACAAGTACAAGGCCAGGTTAGTAGCTAAAGGTTATACCCAAGAGTATGGTATTGATTATTCAGAAGTATTTGCCCCTGTGGTTCGTCATGATACCATACGCTTGGTTATATCCTTAGCTGCACAAAATGATTGGTCAATCTATCAACTTGATGTGAAGTCTGCATTTTTATATGGAGAACTCAATGAAAGAGTGTTCATCGATCAACCCCCTGATATGTGCAAAGAGGGAAAGAACAGAAGGTCTACATATTAAAAAGGGCTCTATACGGACTAAAGCAGGCTCCAAGAGCTTGATATAGTCGTATAGAGTCACACTTCTTGAAAGCTGGATTCACCAAGTGCCCATACGAGCACACTTTGTTTGTCAAGCATGGTAAAGAATGTGAGATTCTTATTGTATGCCTTTATGTGGATGATCTAATTTTCACAGGAAATAATGAAGATATGTTCAAAGAATTCAAGAAGTCCATGTTGGAAGAATTTGAGATGACAGACTTGGGAAAAATGCACTATTTTCTTGGAATTGAAGTGAAGCAAACAAGCAATGGGGTCTTTATTGGACAGAAGAAATATGCTGAGGAAATTCTCAAAAGATTTCACATGGAAGATTGCAATTCTGTCCAAAATCCTATAGTTCCAGGAACAAAGCTTAACAAGGATGTGGGAGGAAGAGAAGTCGATAGCACTCACTTCAAGCAAATAGTGGGAAGCCTAATGTACTTAACTGCTACCAGACCTGATCTGATGTTTGCTGTGAGCCTTATTAGTAGGTACATGGAATCACCTACTGAACTTCATTATCAGACAGCTAAGAGAGTGCTTCGCTATTTGAAAGGAACAACAGACCTTGGTCTATTCTACAAGAAGGAAACTATAAACAAGAAGGAAGCTGGGGATGAGCTAATGGGATTCAGCGACAGTGACTATGCAGGTGATCTTGATGATAGGAAAAGTACATCTGGATATGTATTCATGCTAAGTTCAGCAGCTGTCTCTTGGTCATCGAAAAAACAACCAGTTGTCACTCTCTCTACAACAGAAGCTGAATTCATAGCTGCAACTTCAAGTGCTTGTCAAGCTGTTTGGCTAAGGAGGTTGCTAGAAGAACTGTGCTTTAAACAAGATAAGCCTATTGTGATTTTCTGTGACAATAGCTCTGCTATTAAGCTGTCCAGAAATCCAGTAATGCATGGGAGGAGCAAGCACATTGATGTCAGATTCCATTTTCTTCGAGATCTTGTCAAAAATGAAGTAATTGAGTTAGAGCATTGTCCAAGCAATATGCAGGTTGCTGATATCCTAACTAAGCCATTAAAGTTGGAGGCATTCGTAAAGATGCGGAAATTGCTGGGGATCTGTTCAAGTTTGTCTTTAAATTGAAAGCTTTATTGCCTTTCAATTTACGGGAGGGTGAAAAGTTGTTATTTACTATTTGTTAAAGTTGTTTAGTTTTAGTTGAAATAAACCTTGTTATAAGGAAGTAGATAAGGTTTGAATTATTCTTTAGGAGGATCCCTTGACTTCAGGGATTGTTAGTCATGGGATTAGTCATGGGGTCGTGTTCCTCTGCTTTCTGTTTTGTAAAGGCTATTTAAAAGCCACTTTCCATTCAACAAAGTATTGCATTCTCTCAATTAAAAGCTAGATATTGATAATGACCAACTTAAATCCTCTCAACTCAATCTGAATTTCTACTAATGGAGTGTGAGTTGAATTGACCCACGCTTTTGGTATGCTCTCAAGTAATTCTGAGTTCAAATCAAATCCCAATGGTACTCTTCTGTGCGAGTATCCCCATTCCCCTTCCTAACTTTGGCGAAAAAACCTGAATATGAATTACTTCCTTCAAACTTTCACTGGTATTAGCCCCCACTATTTCCACACCCAACTTCGAATTGCCCTCATAAATTTGAGGGCATTGTAAGGCCACCTCCACCGCAGCCCATTTTGCCAGGGCAAGAGGCCCCCCAAGTGGGGTTTGGACCTCCAGCGCAGGAGAAGCAGCCCGGGCAAGCCCTAGGTCCCACCAGCCCGAGCAAGCCCAATGGCAGATCTTGCCTGGGCTTCAACCCGAAGGCGGTGACGTCAGCGAGCGTAAATCTAAATTTTTTCTTACTGTTGGCACGTGAGTTTCACCCTCCAATGGTAAAAAAAATTGACTTCCGTTCAATGACGTCAGTGCGACATCAGTGTTGACAGAACCCAACAAGAAGACGCCACGTGGCGCTTCCCGGACTCTCTGATTTTTTTAATTTTCCAGAAATCCGACGGTCCTATTTTTTTGGCTAAAAAAAATGCAAAAAATTTTGAAAAAATTCAGGATTTTTTCCCTATAAATACCTAACAATTTTATTCACTTTCCACACCAAATCTTCATACAACCTCTTCTCCTTCCAATATTTTTTACTTTTCATTCACATTTTTCTACTACTTTCCATTTGTATCAAAAAATAAATGACATCTTCTGTTGAAGCCGGAGAAGCGTGGACAGCTCAGAAAGATATTGCGTTGTGTCAGTCTTGGGTGAACGTTAGTCATTGCCCTGTCACGGGCAATGACATGAAGTTCTCTCATATGTTGAGCAAAATTCATGTAGAATTTTGTCAAAGATCAGGTTCTATTCGGACCGAAATGGCCTTGTCTAGTAGATGAATTTTTTTGAATAGAAAGTTAGGAAAATGGAGAAATGCCTTGACAAAAGCAAAGGAGAACATTCGAAGTGGTCAAAATCTATCCAATGAGGTAAAATATTTCTAATTGCCATTTTAATCAATTTAATTTAACTTTTTTTTTTAATTGCATGTTCTATTTCTTTTTTTTTTGCATACACTTTTTTTTTTTTTGCATTTCCAATTTGGCAACCGAGATTCTTATCAGAAAATCTTTTCTGAAAAATGATGGACACGTGGCAACTAAAAATCTTATCCGAAAATGTTATCTGAAATTTTAGGTGATAACTTTATAATAAATAGTGACACGTGGCAACTGAAAATATTATCTGAAAAGCTTATCAAAATTAATAGTTTAAAGTATAAAAAAAATAGGAAATAAAGTACAATTAATAGTAATTGCCTTAGTCCTAACCTTTTGGGATGGAACCAAAAAAGACAAGGCTGCCACTATTCGCGTGAATAGTAACAGCCCTTTCCTTGCCCTTGCCTTAGCCTTGGCCTTTTGGAGTGGACATGCTCTAAAAGTAGAAAGGAAAAGGCCATCGTTAATTTCGCGTGGGTGCATGATGCTTTATCAGCCAGTGAGAAGTGTGACCCATACGGGTCACATTGACTCTCACACTAGAAAGCGTCATGCACCCTCAGGACCCCTCAAAGTAGACGAGGTGCTTTCAAGCTGCAAACGAATTTGCCAGACGGGAAGCAGCTCCCCAGAAATGTCAAAAATGTTGCACCGTTTAAAATTTGAATATAAAAGAATTCGTTGGCACACTAAGGATAGAACAAGATGGTGAAATAGAACATATTCAATAAATCAACTAATCACGATGCAAATTTGCAACAATCATCATCAATATACAAAAAAAGGAAGTTAAGTAAAGTTTCCATCAAACAGAAGATAAAGAAATTATACAATGAATTTGTCAAGAAAATATTTCCTGATGTCCTGAATAAACGTGAAGTCATTCTGTAGATGGTGAAGATAATGAAAGGTTCAAGAGGAAGCCAACCATGAGTCCAATGAGTCCCACAAAAATTGCAAAGGTGAAGGAGAAGCCTGGGTCACCTTTCCGAAATCTTCGCCTCTTCAGTATATCCTGTGGTGAAAAAAACCAGAGAATGTCAGTTGGTGAGAGCTGTAAGTAGTTGGAGCATCCACAATGGAGGCTCTAAATGCCCTGTTGAAAATAGGAAAAAATGAGAAGTCGAACTCCCAATACAGAGAGATTATGTTATTTCAGATACCAGGTCCTTAACTTCTAGTAATGTTGTAATGTTGTACTGTTCTGTGATTTAATTAGCCACAAAAAACTCCTATTCAACTTTTTTCCAGAAACTCCTGAGGTCACCTAATAAAAGTCCTTTTCTTCCTGCTTTATATGGTTGTGACAAATTTTTCTCAATGTTGGATTACATTTGTGTATAGCTAATCGTGGATCCTTATATCCAAGATTATAACATTTCCATGGTTAGGATTAAAGCACTAACTTTAAATATCAGAAAAAGAGCAAACGATCTAGGATAAGCTACTTAACTACTTGAGTCTTTTTGTATGCGTGTGTGTTGAGAAAGCAGAAGAACAACTATACACTGACCAGTTCCTGTTGAAGTTGCTGTGTTTGTCTAACAGCTGCATCTCTTTCATCCTTCAGGCGCTGGAAAGCCTGATTCTACATGTAAAAGAAATATTAAAGAGTAGGAATATGACAAGAATTCAAATATACAATGAATTACTGTAATGAGCCTACCAAGACATTTTATAATGGACTTTTACAAGTTTTCAGTATGCATGAAAGAAGGTAAACTAAACAAATGGAAACACACCGCTGGGTTCTGGCAATTGGAGTCTCTTCCTAGAATCCTTTTGTTATCTTATTATGATTCTAAATACACGTTCAAATCGTACACATGATTTCTATACTAAATCACTCGCTATATTCATAGACCACTATTAATCAAAGTCCCAAATTGGAGTTTCTAATTACGCATTCTATTGCAGAATGTAACACACAATACATTCTTGGATTAAGTTTGTGAAGTAGTGGAATGAATAACTACCCTCAGAAAACCAGAACTATAACATGCACAAGCATGATTGCATTGTTACACAAAAAGACAAACATGTTCTAGAAAACACCACAAGGAAAGTACAACAACACTCACTGAATTAGTATCAAGACCGCTCATGGAGCTCCTCAAAGCTTCATCTTCTGAGGTTCCTTGAGCTAAACCAGGAGTCATATACACAACTCTAAGCTTGCACTCCTCTAATGCCCTTCCACTTTCCTTGGTGAACTGGATGAAACATTAAAGTGCTTTTCCAATGTCATTGTTATTTCAAAATGATAAATTAAGCAAGTCAAACAGAAAGAATAGTGCCCAATTTAAAACTCTTACAGTATCTTGCGGGAGGTCATCAACATCAGTATTTGGAGGCACTGTTGTACTCTGTAGGAGAAATTTATCTTTGCACTGCATATCTGGAGGATATTCTCGTTGGGCTTGGAGGGTAACTGCAGACCCAGCAGTTAGTTGGAAGCCATTATTACAAAAGCTTTTAAAGAAATAAAGGAGAATATAATAAAACTAATAGAGAATGTACAAACAATTACATTCTTAGGATTGGCCAAAGCCAGAGAGTGTAGACTTAGATTCAAAACTTGCCATTTGAAAATAAATATATTGCCTAAGAATCCACAAATCACCACTTAGCTAATTTGCTCATTAAAAAGTAAGATAAAGCACCGGGATATGATTTCTGGGGCGGGTCAAAAGTTTCATACAATTGAGGTGGTGATAATAAAATTAGAACAATAAAAATGAAAATTTGTAATAACATAATGAGTAGCACCTCTGATGACACATGAGTCCCAAGCCTGTATAACACCAGTGTTGGGTCGTACAAAGTACTTCTTAGGTGAAGTGGTTTTAACCTAGAAAAAAGAGAATAAAAAAGATAATGAAAATTGTAACAATGAAACCAAAGAACATGCACTAGCAATTTCCAGATTGGACAAAAGAAAAATACACGCTCAGCAACAAAAATCATAAATACATTCACCAACAGAATTGGTACCTTAAAAGCAACATGGTGTTCTGTGTTGTTGACAACTTTTAGATCACAAAAGCTTTGCTTCTCCAGCTCAACTGAACAATGAATGTCAAAATTATAAGTCCATTAGTACTTTATCTAACAATATTATACACGGAAAGAAGAAATTTTTTAAGCCAGACTTTGAAAAGAACCTGCCCAGATGTGGCACTACAATCAAAATCATGTGATGGCCCAATGTGTTTATCAGATTACACCCTATTAGTCAGAATTCTTTGAATTTTAACCATTCCAAAGACCAACCAGAGTAGTGTTGGCATCAATTATCATATGCATTGGTGTAGGCATAAGCATGTCTTTTCTATACATATACATGCACACGCAAAAGATAAGTTTGAAAACTCGGGTCAAGTAAGTGGGTTCATGTTGTCCAATGCTAGCACTAGTAATTCAAGTTGTTTATAGTGTATTCATCACATTGTGTATTTACACTTGTTTTTAACAATTCCCTACTCAGCTATTCTTATATGGCTTCCAAATTTAACAAGAACTCTTAGTGATATAATCACTAGTTGCCATTACATATATTACCTATTCTGAATAACTACACCATAGCCCAGAGACCTAAAGGAGTACAACTGCTAAGGCGGCCATGGAGTCCAGAGACTTGAGGGAGTAATCCCACTCTTTATACATGGTTACCTTCAAAAGCTTTCTATAAGCAAGAGAAACAAATACCCAATAAACCAAGATTCCCACCAAAATCTAGGTTGTATCGTGGAGGTGATATAAAGCCATTCAGCAATTATTAATAAAATTTCACTTGGCTTAAAGAGCGTGGATGTGAATTAAGAAAAGGTTACCAAGTGGAGCTCAAAAACCTAAACGATACAAATCCAGAGGCCCTGGAATACCCAACAAGAGAAGCAAAATAAAATTAAATACAAAAGAACGAGTGTCTGATTTGAAGTCATAAACACATCTATATTATAGCAGTTAAACTAATTCTCCCTCAACTTTGAACTTAATACACGTTTGACTTCAATATGTTTCGTATGCAATCATCTTTGATCACATTCCACCTTGCCTTGGCACCCACCCCCATCAATATAAGACAATCATTTCAACCACATATCTACCATCAATATAAGATATAAGAAATTATATGTGGCCTAATTAGCTTTGCTTCTAGATCATAAACCTTGCCGAGCTATTAAACTAGTCGAATAATTTAATTTGAACTTTAAAAAACAGTAACAATGATGGTTTCTTCCCTTCAATTCACTAAAAACAAAAAACCATTATCAAAGAAATTCCTACTTTTCCTTGACTATCCTCAAATTCTCCAAAAAACAATCTCTATAATTATTTTTCAAGAACAATTTCCCACCATAATTCAACTGCATCCCCTTTTGGTTACCCAAAGCCTGTGTGTGTGCAAATAGATAAGGGGGGAGGGAGAGAGAGAGAGAGAGAGAGAGAGAGAGAGAGAGAGAGAATACATTGGAATTTGAGCTCATCCGGAACAACAGAGATCATCTGATTACCACCACCAGCACTCATGATGGCCCACCGCCAAAGATGCAACAATTTCCTTTATTTTCTTTTTCTTTTTTCCCAAAAATTCACCAAACAATCTCAAACCCTGCCATTCACATTACCAGAACAAACCCTAGCTCAGAAAAACGTAGAGAGAGAAACACAGAATTAACGCCTCTGCTAGTACATGACTCACAAAGAGAGAGAGAGAGAGAGAGAGAGAGAGAGAGAGAGAGAAGAAGGAGAAGAAGAAGAAAAGGAAGAAGAGAGAAGGTGCAAATTAATTGAATTGTGAAAGAAAATGTGTTTGTGTTCGTGAGAGAAAGAAAGAGAGAAATTGAATTGGAGACTAACACATGGTAGAACGTACGTAGAGGAGGAGGTACGGATTGCTCGGTCCAATTGCCAACCTTCTCTGCTTCGAATATTCAGCCACCAAGATCGGGTTCGGGTCCGAGCGATCTTCAAGACCAACCGAGGAAGAAAGAAACCAAACTCCACCTCCTAATTTAAGCTTCGAATTTCAACGAGAGGGACAGAGGTAGAGAGAGAGAGAGAGAGAGTGAAGGACATGTGTCAGTAGGAAGGGAGTGGTGACGCCCGCTTCAAAAGTGAGAGAGACGACGACGCTGAGGAGGAAAGGACAGGCAGGAGACGCTTTTGAGTGAGGGAGTGCGCAGCATAAAACCTGTCTCTAATAAGAGACTGGATGTGGGACCCTCTGACGTGTCGCTCAAAATGATAAAAATGGTAGGTTGACGTGTCCCCTCCGCTTTTCCAATCCCCTTAATTTAAGGTCGGACCAAAAATCTACAAGAAAAGAAAACAAAAATCTATCCCGCCCACATCATATATTGAATGCGAATGCGTTTGGGGTAGTAGCTCATTGGTAGGAAAAACCTTAGGTGTCACTGTCACAGAATGACACTGTTTTATTATTTTCAGCTAATAATATTATGTTACGTGAAAGGGCTAGATTAAATATATATTTTTTATTATAAAAAAGATGTATTATAAGCCTATTTTCTCATAAAACAAAAATGTAAATAAAATTTTATAAATCAAACAAAGTCACATTACATCCAAATATAACACGAAAAAGTACAAAATATGAATAAATATCAAATCAAACACATTGTTCAACTTCAAAAAAATATGTTGGAAGAATTTTTTTGATGTTTGTTCTCTTATTAATAAGACTTTACTAAATTGAATCAAAATGGAAAAATCTAGTTAAAAATAACTAAATTGAAACTTATTTAGTCATTTAATTACTATCAACATGATTTGTAATAGGTGATGCTTCTACTTTATCTTAATTATTCTTTTACTTTTGCTCGTGGGTTAAATGTCTCTATACCTTGAAGTTTCAGATTAAAAGTTGGGTTGTCTCACTGTCACATAATCACACCGTCCCTTGTATGCAAAACAATTTCTACCATCCGAATGTAATTAAAGCGTAGGTAAGGTAGGAAACTGATAACCATTTTGGACCTGTTCTGACCTTATTATTATTATTTTAAAATCAGGTAAATGCTTCCCTTCTATTGTTGATAAGAGAAGATAACAAATTAAACACGGTTATTAAAGAATTATAAAATTTAGGGAGATTCACTATTATACCCAATATGGGGGCCCAAATTATAAAAATACCCTATATAAAATGGACTTTGGAAACACACCCAAAGCCCATTTACAACATAACAAAAAAGCTTTTAACTTCTTATAAATTACAAAACTGCCATCAATTTCTTAAAACAAGCCCAACCCCAAAATCTCATAAAAATACCCAAAGCACTCAATAGGGCATCAAAGTAATTTAATAATCAATATTAAATTCAATAAGGCTAGCTATCATTTTTTGGGTTTTTTTTGGGTTTGTTTATAGGAATTCAATTGTGTAGGGTTTATTTATAATATTAGTGCTAGAAATGGGTATATCACTAAATATCTCTAAAATTTATCATGAAAATAGGGCAAATTGACATTTATGTATCATAATACTTTACTATTGATCGATCACAAAAGTTCAACAAGAATAAACAATAAATAACAAGTGGTTGTGCCATAAAAAAATGTGTGCCCTAATTGCCTGTACTGGGGAAGAAAAATGAAAAAGAACAAAAAATCATATGTATTGTTACGTTTGATTTTAAAAAACGTGTATTTTAGTGAGTTTTTCATATGCGTAAGGAATCAGAAGTATATTTAAATGAATTTTTTATACGCACGTGTATAATACAGGAAAATACTAACTAGGGTCGGATAAACTTTTATTTTATCATATTTTTGAAGATTACTGATGAAATGATTCTTAAGGTAAGGGAGATTGGTATAATTTATTGAATACTTTTTTTTTTAATATTCCTATTATTGTGTTGTATCTAACTTATATGAAAATGACACTCCAGATTTTGAAGCGATTTAATTTCTTGTCTTGGAAGATAACCAAAAAACAACAGAAGGCTGATCTAATCTAATCAGCTGACAAGAATCAATATAGCAATGCATGTGTTTGTAGCTATATAAGGAAAGAATCATAAACTATTGACCAGTGCAGAATCATAAACCAATAAAGCGGCTTAACAAATATATTCACCGAATGATGTTGTTGTATACACCTAACTGTTTTACATATTATAAATAAATTGTCCAAATAATAGGCCAAAATTTGAAAGTAAATTTAGGTTTTAGTCATAAAAAAACTTTCATTTTTGGAAAAAGCCAAAACTTTTTTAAAAAAAGACAGAAAAACCTCTCAACTTTCAAACTAAAGATATACAAATGTAGATGATTCTTTAGAAAATCCAAAAATAAATAAGATTTTGTCCATTTTGGCTTCTTTTAAAAAATTTCTCTCTCCTTTGACTTTTTCCAAAGTGTGGTAATACTTGTTATAATATAGATACATGAGCTTCTATAATGAGAGGCTATGTTGAGGAGTTCAATTTGGCCGTTAAGGACCTCTCATTACAATCTCTTTGATATAGATACTATTATGATATACACATTTGGTGGCCTAAACAAGACATAGATATTCCAATTAAATTGGACTAGTGTTACATTCCACTTCTAGCGCTCTTATATAAGAGGAGATTGGACTCCTTAAATTGGACAGTAGTCCTACTTTTTAAACAAAATAAGTCTAAATTTATAAGGATTTGTTTGATTCGAGATTTATGAGCTTGAAAATGAGTTTGAAATTTCCTTCCCATGTTTGGTAAGTACACTCTTGGGAATGCAATTTAGAACTCATGGATATGGACTTCCCATGTAAGGGGATTTCATACCCTTGGTTGAGCTTGGGAATTTTTTTTCCCCCACCTGGAAAAGCATTCAATGTAAATTTGTATGACTAACATACCACTCTTCTATTTTTAAAATACCATGTTTTACCCTAAGAAAAACTTTTTGTATTTCTTTCTTTTTAATAAAAAAAGTTAAGGGAGTTGGAAAATGGAACAATTTTTCAATCCTAATACTGCACAAAACCATACATAGGAATAGATAAATGTCATCATGTTCCTCATTTTCCAACGTTTCCAAAAATGAGAATGAACATCCTTAATTCTCATGTCATGGGATTAGATTAGACATGGAAAGTTAAATCCCAAGAAGTACAATCAGCGAACCAAATGGGCCTTAAGTTTGGGACTTTATGGGACATTATTCAAAGCCCAATTCAGTACCGTCCAGGCTGATCCACCAATATTGGGCTTGTGTAGAAATTTCCCCTTGGAAGCGGCCACTAACATGACGTCATATAATCTCTCTAAGGCAATATTTTTATTTTATTTTATACGAATCATTACATCCCAACCTATATAAAATATGAAGGTATAATGCTTCCCATGACAGAAAGAATGAAGCAACTTCCTGGTAAAATGATGCTTTACCATGAAATTTGGAAACCCTGCCCTAAAAAATGATTTAAGACATTTTCTTGAAACAAAGCTGTATTTTTGCCTCTCATCCAAGTACACAGATGTTTATATCTCCAAACTTAAGTTTGGTAGGGAGGTTTAGTTTTACCTAATAGGGAAGAAATCCAGCAGGGAAGGAAACATAAAATACATGCATTACTGGAAGCTTGATGTCGCAGTTGTTGGAAACATTTTTTTTCCTAATTAATTATGAACTGAAACAACAGAAAAAAAAAAAAAAAAAAAATAGATACAACAAAAAATTGGAGAGAACTGATACGCCTATCAGATTAATGGATTCCAGGGTATAATAGTTCTTACAATGTGAGTATTCCGGGGACTCCTCTGACAGTGAAAACAACCAAACAAGAGCCGTGTACTATTTCTCATTTGAAAGTTGAGAACCTTGGAAGCTTGTCTCTCAAATAGTATAGCCTTGCCCTCCTAACCTTCCTGTGGCTCAGTACCTTTAGCTCCTTAATGTTTGGTGAGTACCTGAAATAATGAGTAAAGAAGATATCAAATATTCTTTGCCTTTCAAACTTGAATGAAGGCTTTAGGGGGTGAGAAATAGCCAGTAAGCTTAAGAACTTTAATTGGAGCCTGAACATCATTATCAAAAATCAAACACAGTAAGAAAACTGACACATTCTGCTGGAGAATTTTCTTTTCCCGTTTCTTTTATTAAATACGAAATACACTAAAAATAAACCATTTTCAGGTGGTTGTGGATGGGAGGAATCCAATCACACAACTAGTGTAAGTTTGCTTGCTCAACATCCTCCCAGCTCATACATGCTTCTACAATTCTCCATCTTAAGTTCATAAGAGTCATGTCATCAGAATCAAGGGAATCACATAAAGCCCAACTATTTATTTGTGAAAGGTTATTGAACCATAGACATGATAAATATATATGCTCTAGCAAAATCAAGCTGAACTAGTAATACACAAAAGAAAACTTACAGCGGGAACACAATCTCAACCCCTATTCCAGCAATAATCCTCCGAATCCGAATGGTTGTGTGAATGCCAGCATTTTGTCTTGAAATGACAATGCCTTTATAAACAGACAACCTACGCTTATTTTCAGGAACTTCCTGTAAGTCACACAGAAAAAGAATCACAAAAGATTCACTTCCGAATGGTATTAAAATCTGCAAGAGAAAGTTAGCAGAAACACTATTACCAGTTTGATTTGCACAACGTCTCCAGTTCTAATATCCGGAACTGGCCTTTCTTGCACTGCTGCCTCAACTGCCCTCTTGTTTAATATCTAACCAAGCAGAAGAATTTTGATCAAAATTAAATTTCAATTTTAACAATCACTTATCATAGGATTGAATGACGAAAAAACAAATGACGAGCAAATTAAGAAAGGTTTGTTTCAGCTTTAGTCACAGTGGCCTGTTTAATCCTACATTCAGATAAGCCAGTGAAAGATGCATATTTTGACATCCCACTTTATTTATTTATGTATTTTCTGAAACTACATTCCTAGTAATCTTCTGAGGGAGAACAGAACTCAACACAACTTTGATGTCATTCTTATTTCCTGCATTTTCTCACCAGCCAAACAAGGCTTAGGCAGCAAAAGAGAGAAAATAAATAACGTACCCCCATTATGTCTCCAAGCTTAACCCGAGACTTTCTGGGCGTCTTCGGCTCTTCAGGCTCAGACTCCACAACTGGTTCAGCTTCAGCTTCTACGATGGCCTCCGAGGCCTCTTCACTTCCAGCTGCTTCAGCTTCACCTTCAGTGCTCGAATCTGCTCTCACAACAAAGTCCAGTCTCGACATTGCAGCGACGATGGGACAGAAGCTGGACCCAAATGAGCTCGACGAAACCCTAGAGAGCGAGACCCGGGCGGAATTAGAAGAAGAACGACGAGAGAAGGAAGCGGAAAACCCAAGCTTTACCGGCGGGTGATGGGTAGGGTTTATTGGCATTGTTATCAGAGCCTGCAAACCACAAATTCATCAATTTTCACTCCAGACATTGCTAAAACACACACACAAACACACGCAACATACGCGTTGAGACAGAGAATACCTGAGGCAGGGCTTTGGAGGCCATGATTTGGGAATTAGGGTTCTGGGAAATGAAGATTGAGAGAGAGAGAGAGAGAGAGAGAGAGTAGAGGTAATGGAAGTGTGGATGGATGATGGATGATGGATGATGGATTGGTGGATGGGACGACGACAGAGGTAGCCTCATCTGTTTTATCTTTTTCTCACGTGCGTCGCATGTGATACAATCATGCTCTTATCTTAGCTCGTACACGGTGAGGTCTTCGTGGGGATTCGACCCTAATGAGTCGAGTATGAAGGACATAAAACGGGTATGGGGATGGGTACAGAGAATTTTTTAGATATGGTGTTTGGGGAGAGATGAGGATGGTATTTTAATCCCCAACCCAAACTTTCCCCGTTTAGTGTATATATATGTGTATATATATGTGTATATATATATATTAATTTTTTGATGAGGTATATATAAACTTTTGCAAAAGTAAAGTTAAAGCAGAGTTAAAGCAGGAGGATCTTGCTTTAACCAGAGAAAAAGTAAAGCTAAAGCAACAGGAAAACGTAAAATTACAATAAATACAAATTGTCTTCTTATCAGACAGAATATTACTAAGACCCACCATAAAGATCTGGATAACAATTGTCTAGCATATCTTCGTTAGCAAAAGGGTCCACCTCATCTTATTAAAGTGATTGTACCGACTAAGTTTTATATTTTATATTATTATATTATTGTTATAAAATAACTGGAATATGTGCGAATATTGAGCTGCACGTAAAGTAGATGAGACACGACATTTAACGAGGTTCGGCTATGCCTACATCCTTGGAGAGTAGCAACAGTAACTTTTCCACTATGTAAAATAATAGGGCTACAACTTTAGTGTTTGCAATATATGTGGCTCACTGATTTTTCTCTCTTGGAGAATTTCTCTCTGCTATCTTTTCTTTCCACTCACTCTCCCTATTTCTTCCTTCTCCTCTTTCTCTTTGAGCTCTCTCTCTTCCTTCTCTGATAGTCGTGTGTCTTGCATAGAAAGGGGGAAAGCCTTATTTATAGGTAGAATTTTGTGGCTGCTTATTCATTTTTCTTTGGCTTCACGTGGGTGTTGGCAAGCATTATCATTACCATTTTGGGCTCCACATTCTTGACTTTACAACACTCCCCCTTGGAGACCACAAATGATATGTCAGTTGCATCATTAAAGACTTGCTTGGAGAGAAACCCAGTGAGGTAGAAAACTTATGGGTGGAAGAAGATCACAGTAATCAGTGTAGCATACTTCTAGATGCTCCCCCTGATGTCTTCATGACTATCTTTTAGAGCGAGAATCTTTCAGAGTGAGTGGAGGATGTAGCCATCAACTATTCACATAGTTGGGTAAGTAAATATATTTCCAGTGAGCTATCTCTATATGGAAAATATAATATCCGGTCCAGTATACTTCCGGAAAATTATTTAAGTGCCCAACGGATAATCCACATAAAAATACTTCAACAGCTTCTTAGTATAAGCAAGAATCTCATTGGCATAATGCTCGATCTTCAGGCCCAGACAAGTATTTCTTGAACTCTTCAAGAGTTTTAATGTGTTGCAAAACATATTATAATTAATGTACTTACTGAGGCAATTTATGCATATTTAGAATTGAGTACACGTTTTATGCTTCAGGCACATGTCCTTCAGGGACTTGCTTCATGCAATTTCAATCCTTTCAAGGATTTTGTTTAAATGGATTAAACTTTATGACACATTATATAGCTTTAACCCAGCTATTTATACATCTTTAGGGAATCCCTTCGGGCGATATGCTCTGTGCATTTAATAACCCTTAAAGATAACGTGTTGGTCTCCATAAATGTGCAGTAAGGGGGCACAATTGAATCTGTAAATATGGAGAAACCCAACATTCCTTGTTTCCACCAGAAACATTGTGTCATACAAAGTGGGTATATTCCATTTTATTCCGAACACCCAAGTATAACTTTTAGTATTAACATCTTTTGGGGTTCGTACTATGAGTTTGTTCTTTCACGTTCATTCTCATCTATAATGGTATTACCTCATTCCATTTTGGCCAATGATATTGTCGACATTTAATAATAGAACGTGGTTCCAATCAACACAGCCCATTGATGATTTGAGTAGCTACTCCAAAACTAAAAATTGTCATTCATCAATTCATGATCCCACCACTCTCATGTGCATGCGCATGCATCAATTATAAGCATTTCCTTGCTTTTGGGCACCCAAGCCACTTCAGGGGGCTTTTATTGTCTCTTTCCAGACAGACATCTCTTATCAGATGAACTATGTGATAATGTGGATCATAACCTCCAATGATGGAACGTTATTTTACAATAGGGCGTGGATAATCTCCATTTAGGGAGTTGGAACATTTAGAACCCATATATCTGTCATGCTGCAGGCATGCCACAGATTAATACATACATGTCAATTAATTTTTAGGACTTTAACCCATATAATTTGCTACGCATTAGGCGTGCATCTGTATCAATATTGACATGTTAAAGAATTGTCCGTCCGGGACTTCAATCCATATCATTTGCTACGCAACAGGCGTGCATCATATTGATCACTGCTATACCCATGTTCTGTTCTTATGAGATTTTAATCTATGCAGTGTATCATTAATGTATTCCACTTGCAATCTGTAAAATTTGCATTAATAATTCATGGATACATATCGGAGTGATACAAGCCATTCTTCTAGAATGATCATTTACATGGTGTTCTTCTGGAACGACCTTATCTCCCCATTCGGTTACCTTTAAGGATGTAGTACAAAATATTGAAATAAGAGTACAAATATGAAATAAGACAAGTATTGACAGGACCCGACCCAATTTCCACTTTGGAATTCGAGCCAAGTCCTGTGCGTGTCCAACGTCTGGCGAATGTCGGGCACAATTGACCTTTTTACCCTTCTTACTTCAACTTCTCTTTAAATTTCCTTAGACTTCTGCCGAAAATTCGGCAGAGTCTCCTCTGTATTTTGACCAATCCCAAAATTTTTCACCTGTCAAACAATTTCAAATATTTCACCCAACAGCCAGAATGTTTCCAGTAATCAATTCAATTCTAATCTCCAAATTTTCAACTGGATATCAGAGCATATTCTCAAGTTCTCAAGGTTTAAAGGATTTTCTACAATTCTACCTTACTTGGTGGTGCGGAAGCTCTGACTAGCCCGGTGGTGGATCCCGCGTACCTCTATGGCCTGGGGGCGAAAAACAGTTTGAAAATGTGAGTGGACAAAAATAATGTTCTTCAAAACAATTATCATAAACATAATATCCCCCATTGTAAAATAGGAAATTTAGCTAAATAAAACTGAATACGTACTTTCTACGCCAAGTATATTCAACTCAAGGCATTCTATCTCAGTCATAATCAAGCTTTAAAGTTTCATACTAAACCACTGAAATCAAAGCTCTCATAAAAGTGCTGAAATTAAACGTGTATAAAAAGTTCTATGCTCAAACCTTGCATACTGAACAAAGATAAAAGTATCTATGCTTGAAAAATCAGAAAAGCTGATTTAAAATAGCTGAAAATCATAATTAAATAAAAGAAACTCAAAATCTTTTGAAAATACTACCAGTTCGTACCCCTGTCATTTCCGTCAATTCCCTGGCAGGTCTCGGGCGTCACACAGGCTACCCGAGCCGCAAACTGGCGAAATCAGGGGACTATGATCAGCCTGTCCCGCCGGCAGATTCCTCGGTGACACCAAGTCAGCTCGAGTCGCTCTGGCAGGATGCAGGGGACCGTAGTCAGCCTGATCCGCAATCCTGGCAGGTCTCGGGGACACAGAGTCAGCCGAGCCGCAATCCTGGCAGGTCTCGGGACACCAAGTCTGCCGAGCCGCAAATCCTGGCACTCACGGTCCGAGCGTCCCCGAAACTCGTGAGGCAAAGTCAAGTGCACTGACTGAACTGAAATCAGACTGGATGTCCGTAGACATCGGTCCAACTCTGGGTAATCACCAAAGAAAATGGGTACGAGATGGTTTTAAAATAAATTCCTTTAAAAAAGAAATATCTGAATAATAACTGTAAAACTCAAGTCGTGCTGCGGTCTCAACTGATTCGAAACTCAAACTCTGTTTTTCTAACTGGTAAATAAGCAGCACCAACTTATAGAACTATTACTGTAATAATCGTGTTCGGAACCATAATAAAACTTACTCAAGATCAAATAAGGAAATTTACTCGAAGAAACTCATTTATCAAAACTCTCTTATATAAATTAAAGTAAAATCACTTATAAACTTATTTATATAAAATCGAATCAAATCATCCATAAAATCTGATTTATGAAAGAATGTCAACTCACAGATGGTCCGAGCTACTTCGACCCCTCGAAGGTCTCTTTTACACTTCTGTCGAGCTCCTGGTGCCTGATTATCCCGAAAGATTAAATTAATAAACTGCTGAATAAAACGAAATTCAACTAAACACCCTGCCCCCGGCTCCTAGAAATACAAACACTTATTCCAGTTATTCCTATCCCCGCCTCAGCTTTTTAAATAGTTAGGCCGGCCTCAAGAGACCCAGAACCTCGATAAGCGATGAGTTGCTCGATCGGCCGATCCGGGACCCCGTGGGTCCACGGTCTCCGATGGCCAATCTGAGCTTCCCGGAAAGTTTCTCATAGGGCGGGAACCAAGTTCTGCGAAATTGGTCCGAATCGGACGGTCGGATTGGCCAAAATCGCGTTATCGCTTAAAACCCTAACCCTAGCCCCAGGGTTCGCGATTCCGGAGTATCCGGGACTCCGATTCGGGATCCGTCGAATCCTACGCGATCCTGAAATCACGTAGACCGACATATCCAAAATTCAACGGGATCCAACGATCACACGACACTGCACCCACGGACCGCGCGATATGGAAAATCCGTTCGGGGCTCAAACGGACTCCGAATCGGGATCCGTGAAATCTCACGCGCTCGTGACAACACGAGGACCTCAAAACTGGCCAGAGCCGTGCCACCACCCTGGCCCACGCGCCGCCACACGCGCGGGGCAGATCGGGTGTCCAAAGCGATTCGGGTGTGCCGAAAAATCGTGGAACCGAGACTCCAAACTCCTATTCTAGGTAAAACACCCCATTTGGAGTCACTTTTGTTCTTGGACAACCCCCAAAAAGTGACCGGAAACAGTAGTTTCGAAGGGCCGAAGTTCGGCCAAATTTTCAAGTTCAAAATCGAACCCCTTAGAGCTAAAATAGATCGAAGCCCATATACCCAACAGCTAGAGCACGAAAAATAGCTCAAAAACCATACCTTACTCGATCAATGTGGTGGAGGAACGAGGAAGAATTTCAAGCTGGAAGTTTGGGTAGCTTCGAACGAACCTCCGTCGGAAAACACGATTGTCCGGCCAGCTCAGGGCGGCCCCGGGGTGGATGTCGGTTGGAAAAGGTAGGGGACTCGATGGCGGTTCCAACGCCACCGGTCCCGTGGCCATTGGAGCTCGGAGGCCGCGCCAGCACCCTCTGGAAGTCGGTGGCCCGTTTCGCGCAGAGTCTGGGTTTATATAGATGCAACTTCGAAATATTTACGGTTATGCCACTGAGACTCTTTTGACCATAACTTTTCCGTTACAACTCCGATTCGGGCCCACTCCGTGTCTACGGACTCCTTTCGCCGTGCTTTACGCAATGGCTCAAGCGGAATTTCCAAATTCTTTCTCGATCAAAAAGTCAAATTTTCTCCATTAAAAAAAATGCAAGGGCAATTTGATCTTTTCGCTAAAAGATATTTTCTTTACTTTTTAGATATTTTCTTTCTTTTTAGATATTTTATTTTGGGTTCTTACAAGTATTGCTTACATTCTTATGTGGGAGAAACCTTGCTCAAATATCATTCAAGCTCGTATTGGCTCAGCAAATACAGTGTAATGCTTGATGATCTAGTTATATCCTACAATAGCAAAAATCACAACTCTTTTGTCTCTGTCAAAACAAATAACCCTCAGAGTTAGGATCACTTCATGGATGTTCGTTCTAAAGAAATAAAATCTCTTATGAACAGAGAGTTATAAAAAGAGACAAAGTGCAAAAAAAAATTGTGATATTAATTGCAGGATAAGGTAAGCAATCAAGGAAGGAAGCTGGTGGGAGTAGACAACAAACTCTCATTTCTCCTAGTCTAGAAGAACTTCAGGAGATTAGAGCAAATGGTCGTCTTTACAACTCCCCGACATCGCCGAAACGTGATCATGGATAGTCTCGCTTCTTGAATGGATGATGATCAGAGATAGTCTTGCTTCTTAAGCACATTGAGTGCTCACTAACAGGAAAAATAGGTGGATATTGCATCACTATGTATGGAGAAAACTGGATGTCTTCTGCAAAGAAAATTTCGTTAGTAGCATATTTATACACAAATAAAGGGAATAGTTCAGTCCGGTGAATCTCAAATTAACCACAGAAAATTTACGAAATTCTCAGGGTGCTTTTGAAAAAGTAACTCTGTGAAATCCGCAAGATCGGCTTTGACGAAAATAATCTTTGAAAATGCCGAAAGTGCCTACAGACATTATTGGAGGTCGTATGAAGTTTTGGAATCTGGGAAAGAAAAAGAGAATATGGGGATCAGAGAGAATATTGGGATCCTGGAAACCGTTGCCATATTTCCGCCTATAGATATTGCCTCTGCAAGACATGATTGGAATAACTGCGTTTAAACTCAACTTCTCCATTTTCTGAAAATTCAGCTTCTCTTAAAACTTTCCTTGAAACCTTCTTGAAATGGCTTCCTCTTCTTCTCACCCAAATTATTTCAATTTAAATGATGCTCCCACAACAACCCGTGATGCCAAAGTTTGGCGTCCTTCCTTTGTATCCCAAAATTGTCATATCACATTTAATGATTCTGTGATGATGAATGATGCTACTGCTGTCATAGTAGCTAGGAATTTCCTTACTCCTATGGATGAAATACTGCTAACAAGAAGGTCTGAGGAAGAGGCTATTGATGACTCAATGGCTTTTAGCATTCAGAGTGCTACTTCTGTTTCTAACATGGCTAATCGTTTACGTGCCAGAGGAAACGAGGTTCAGGAGCTGACAACTGAAAATTCGTCTATTTTGAGTCTCAACAGGAGGTTGAGAAACTTAAAGAAGGGAATAATGCCTTGTTGAAATTGGTGAGTTCGTACTCCGTTGATACGCTAAGAAGGCTAGACATGATGCAGGTCTCCAATGAAAAGATTTTGGGAGACCACGAGAGGCTCATGGCTAAGTTTAAGAGGCGCCGTCATCTTCCTCCAGGGGCTTTCAGAACATAATGTAATTTTTATAGATTTTGAAGAGCCTGCCTTTCCTTGCGGGTGGAAAAATTAATCTGTTGTATGCCTTCTTTCCTATTATAATAATTGCGCAAATTCTTTAACTTGCACCTGTAGTTTTCACGTCTTTTCAAAATGATGGTTTGGAACCTTGTGCCTTATAGGTTCAAATAACCACATCAAATCTCTCAAATTACATATTTCAATGCATGTGAGTTCAGAACTGTTGGCCCATGCTAAATTGAGGAACGAAATATGAATTGAGGAAAGTCATGATAATATTGCAATAGAGTAGTGAAGAGCATTAACTACTTTATACCCAAAATTTCAGGTTTGAGATTTTCTCATATATTTGGATTCATGAGCTTCCTGTCCAAATCATATAATATAACAAAATATATGGGGAGCCTCCATTCATCCTTTGAGGTTTATCCTGATATTATCCATTTCATGGTGTATTCTTAACAACCGGAATTCATAAAATATATTTCTTCCTTGAGCTGTCGATTATAACATAATCGAACTTTATTAAATTCATCATTTTCTTATGCCAAAGAAATATGTGGTGTACCACAATTTGCAATAATACCTCAAGGGTTGTCCATTTAACTGTTGGAACTTTAGGTTCTCAACACTGTTAGATTTTGAACTTCATGCAAAAATCACATATTCTCATGGTATTGACATTTTTACAATTTTCTGTACATATTTCGGGACTTCAAGTCCTTACATAATTGTCCATATTTTGAGGAACTTCTGGCATCTCATTCAATTGCTCATCCATGAGTTTAAAGAAATGCAAGTTCCCTTTTGTATATAGTGACAATTTACCCAAAATGGTTAATATATATATATATGTCACGATTCATGTATACGATACTATTCATCAAGTCATGAATACGTATCTATTCATGTGTACAGTACACTTGCTAGTACAGTTATTTTTTATGTGTACGGCATATTAACAAATACGGTACTGTTACATTATCAAGGAACTCTAAGTCTTTATTTACATGTCAGGGATCAATGATCTTCAAGTCCGATCTCTTGTTTACAAGTATAGCACCGGAGAGACTGCCAGCTCTCATATCAATATCATCATCAAGGATCTTCAAGTCCTGATGTAGTTGTATGATGAGGATCAAGGAGCTCCTGGTCCTGATCTGTATACTGTAAAAACTCATCATACCGCACAATTAATCCATAAAATAAATTGCTTGTAAATAAATTGCTGATAAATAAATTGCTGGTATGGACGATAAACCAACACCATACTTTAAATAAAATTAAATGTGCCGTAAAGTAAATTCATAAAGTATGAGGGTTAATTCCATATCATACTTTAAGTAAAAGTAAAAGTGCGATAAAGTAAATTCATAAATTAAATTGCCTCATGTATGGACGTTAATTCCGCACCATACTTTAAATAATAAAGTAAATGTGCGATAAAGTAAATGTGCTTGTATGGGTACTAATTCTACTCCATACTTTTAAATAAGAATAAAGGCAGTAGTTTGGACGATACACCCACGCCACACTTTTAAATAAATACTGTTGTATGGGTAATAAACCTACACTATATAGCAAATAAATTGTGTCGTATGAGTAATAAACATACACCATACAGTAAATAAATTGTATGGATAATGAACCTACACCATACAGTAAATAAAATAAATGTGGGGATAAAACTACCACCGAATAAGAAAAGTGTTAGTATTACTAATGGCCTCCCACTGATATTATGTTTAATATTACCAAGGGTCCATTTTTATTAGTGATTAGTAATACAAGAGCAAATAAATATAATATATTATATTACCATTGATATTATAATTATATATATAAGATAACCATATATAAAAGTAAACAATAATCGAATGATAAGGATGTGTTCTGTGCATATGCATGCTCCCAATTGCATATGTTCTTTTCTTTTTGCCATTATAATATATTAAACCAAAAACAACTTTCCAACATATCTTATCACATTAAATTGGTTTTGTGCATGTTTGAATTCAAGCCTCTGCTTTTCCAATGTCACCAGTACACCTGAGAGCTTCTCGTGCTGTAACGTGTTATAAAATAACTGGAATATCTGCAAATATTGAGCTGCACGTAAAGTAGATGAGACAAGACATTTAACGAGGTTCGGCTATGCCTACGTCCTCGGAGAGCAGCAGCAGTAACTTTTCCACTATGTAAAATAATAGGGCTACAACTTTAGTGTTTACAATATATGTGGCTCACTGATTTTTCTCTCTTGGAGAATTTCTCTCTGCTCTCTTTTCTTTCCACTCACTCTCCCTATTTCTTCCTTCTCCTCTTTCTCTCTGAGCTCTCTCTCTCTTCCTTCTCTGATAGTCGTGTGTCTTGCATAGGAAGGGGGGAAGCATTATTTATAGGCAGAATTTTGTGGCTGCTTATTCATTTTTCTTTGGCTTCACGTGGGTGTTGGCAAGCATCATCATTACCATTTTGGGCTCCACATTCTTGACTTTACAACAATTATATATTTATATAATTTCTACAAATTTTAAGCTACACTACTTATTTATTTAGTTAACTTCCGGTCTATATATAAACATTCTTATATTGTCTTATAATTATATATATATATATTCATTATTTTGCCTTAATGTTTTTTTTTTTTCCAACAAAGTCGTTATATATTGGTTTTTTTCTTTTGTAATGGAGTGGGTTGGAGAACCTATTCCCCATCGAAGGTGGGGATGAGGAATCCCTGATATTGCAGGTATGAAGGCAGGGATGGGGGAAAAAAGCTTAACGGGGATGGGGATGAGAATGGCATATCCACCCCAAATTCGACCAATTGCCATCCCTAGCTTGTAGTTCACCATGTTGTAGTCATTTATAAATTATATCGATGCATATTTTGTCACACCTTATTTCTTCTCAACATGCCGCAATATTTATTTAATGTGTTGTTATTCATATTCAGAAGCTTATTAGAAATTTCTTCTAGGGAACTTCTCCTAAAATTCATCCTCTCTCTTGGGAAACAATTTGTAAGCCCAAATATTTGGAGGTTTGGGTCTATATAATTAAATTTTTGTTAATAATGCCTCTCTAGCTTGATTAGATTGGAAACTAATTAGGGCTAAATGTAGTCCATGGCTATCATTTTATCCTTGTAAAATATTAAATTTTTAAAGGATAATGTAGGGCTAAATTTTTCCCTCTCCAGCCATGCATGGCTATATTTTAAGGCCCTCCATATTTTATTATATATATGTGGTATAACACTCATACATTCCATTATTATGTATTGTTTAAAAAAAGAATTTTATATATACATTTAAAAGGTAAAAAGAGAGAAAAAAAAATAACATTTGGTCAGAACCATTTTTTTATATATATATATATATATATAAAAATGAATTTAAATACATTTAAAAGATTAAAAGGAAATAATAATAATAATAATAATAATAATAATAACGGCTAGCTAACATCATTGTTAATATTAGCGCGCCTTTAATATCAGCCTTTGGATATGCAGTTACACGAGATATTTCATGCTCATGCCCACGCGTGATACTTTCTCTTCTTTAGCACCACATGCTTTGGGCCCACACAAAATTTTGGCCTGGGCTAAAGCTAGGCTTCAAGTGACCTGGTTGGAGGGCTAAATGGCTAAATATGGCCCTTCAAATTTGGCCAAATTTTTTTTTAGCCCCTGACTGGAGATGGATTTTGCATTATTTTAAGGCTATATTTGGCTTAATAATTGATTGGTACAAACTTATGCATACAAAATATCAGGTGGACGAGAAGAAGGGAAGCTTTTTGGTTGTTGGTTAGCCTCTAACCAATTGTCATAGTCAGTGGCTTTTTTTTTAAGCAAAAGAAGGTGCAAAGAAAATGAATTTGCAATGATCGGAGCTATCTAATAAAGATGAACCATAGAAGATAGAGAAGTAGGAGAAAGTGGTTTGACAACATTAAACGACTCCAAAGCATATTGAAAAATGAACTGATGCGGTTCACTAGGCATGACAATTATGCTCAACCATACCTTTATATCTCCATTTCCATGTAAGCCACAAGCATATATTAAAAACCAATGGCCAAGGCAAACTATTATACTCCTTCCTTTTAGCCTGCAAATTTCTTAATAACCATTCTTCGAAAGCCATCCCATCAGGGATAAGCCTATCCTCAACTCGAAAACCATTCCAAATGGCTAGAAAGAGAGAGAGAGAGAGAGAGAGAGAGAGAGAGAGGACAATCCTTAAATATGTGAGCAATATTTTTCATAGGATAAGCACATCTAGGGCATGAAGAAATCTGAGTGACTCCCCTTTTCTTCCTCTGTACATTAATAAGTAACTTCTGATGGCAAACAATCAGAAGGAAAATTTTAACCTTGGGAGGGGAAGCAAATTCCAAATAAACTGCCAATCCCATTTAGCTACAACCTCATTTAGAAGAAAAGAGCTATATGTTGACTTAATGGAAAATGAACCGTTAGGCGTGAACTGCTAAATACATCTATCCACCCCACTACTAGGAAAGCCAACATGAACACTGGAAATCAACTGAATAATATGATCATTTAGAGGCAAATTGGTATTATAATGCCTAGGTTTTTTAATGGTTATGAAGTTCAAAGGTCTCTCGAAAATTGATTAGGGTATCTCCCTAAACATAAATTAAGTTCAAAACACCATAAATTGCTACAGTAAAGCATGCAGTTGAAACATATAGAGAAAACTAAATAGTCGTAAGAATTTTTATTACTTACCCTCCACCAATCGAAGGCCAAGGAATCAAGGGGGCAATGTTTGGGTGTGGTTTCCAATCTCAAACTAAGTCAAGTAGTCCTAATCTCATACCAAGTCAAATGCAAACCCAAAGGCCTAGCCAAAACAAAGATATTGTTATTTATAATAGCAATAACCAAATAAGAAATAAATTGAATGACAAAACCCACAAGCTTGGCTTGGGGTCAGCCAAGGATCAAGGGAACGTAGGATTCTCACCAGCCACCTTGTGGAGAAGAGCAGCCAAGTCTTTTGGTCTTCTTGGATTTGTACATTCTAGTTAAGAATCAAGGTCTTCTGCAAGAAATGACATATAAATAATTGACAAAGAGATAAGATTAGAATAAAGAAAGAGGACAAAATTGGGGTTGAGCTAGAAAAAGCCATTGTTGAACTCCACCTTCGATATATTGTAGTTGGGACACAACCCATCTCTTAGGCACTGAAATTACACAAATCTTGTGGCTGGATTAGAATGGCATGGCAGCTGAAGCTTTTGAAAGTATGAAAGGAGTTTGTTGAAGGAGGTTTGAAGACCCAATAAAAGTACTACATAGAAGCAAGATTTGCTTATATATATAAGTATAAACAAAATAGTCAAAAGAATGGCCTTTTGAGTTGGATGGATAATGGAGGAAAAGTCAAGGACTTGACTGAGAGAACATGTCGAAGACTTGGCTGGGAAAATGGCCAAGGAGTTGGCTGGAAGAAGTCAGAAGGTTGCTGAGGTAAGAAAACCCACGTGGGTCACTTTGATAATTTCAAGGTGGGCAAGAGTTTGGAAACCAAAGATGGTCCTTGGATTTGGGTAATGGTTTTGTGACCTAAGAATGCTTTAAGTTCAAAATGATAGAAGTAGTGTCTAGGTTCCACCTTATAAGAATAATTCTAAAGCTCTTTGTAGCTTAGTCACTCGGCCCAGCCAAAAACAATGGCCAAATTGAATAACCAAATTGGATGGCCAAAATTGGATGATTATCAAATCAAGAACAGATATATAAAGTATATTAAGTAAAGAAGAAATCTTATGGTTAGGGCGTTATTAATAAGCCTTTCATAGCTTACATATATAATTATTAATGATTATATATGTAGTTTTATTAAAATTGGTATATTAAGGGTTTTCTTAATTCAAAGATTTTATGGGCTCGTCACGAGTTGGTCATACGTCAAGAAAGCTCACACAATTCATTGGGCTCTCATGCCTCCCCAACATCGATGGATTATTTTCAATCAAGATTAGGACTCCGGAAGCCATGATGTCTCACCATATGTCAAGCCAAGTCCTTGGAGGTTCAAGCCGAACTCGCAGAAGTAGGCCTAAAACCTCCTGATGTTTTCATGCACATGACAAGATCCATCTAAGGAAAGCAATCAAAGAAAGTGATGTCAATCTGGAACATTCCTAAGGAGGAGAGAATCAAGTGATCAGATTTGCAATCCGATGATCTCATTCAAATTAATTCTGCGGATTTAGGAAGCCACACAAGGAAAGATTTTGAACGAAGTTGATCTTTGTCCATTTAATGGCCAGCCCATGGGCTGACAGATGCCCCTATATAAACCTCATCAAATGAAGGAAGGAGGACCCCGAATTTAGACATAAAAACTTACTTTTTGTCTTCCACTTTTCTATCCCTAGTCTAGGTTTTTATCTTCCAAGCAAGTAGACTAGATCAGTTCTTCGCTTTTGTTAGTGTAAGTTTAATTTCTTGCATTTTCCGTTACGTTGTTTTAAGATTCAATCTTATTGCTTTACTTTTAATTGTTATCGAATTTTCTTGAAGTTTAATTTAATTTCAGATTGCTTTACTTTATCGCCTTTATCATTCATATCGTTCTTGTTTCATTCTTACTTAAATTTACGTTTATTGTTGCTTCGATCTTATTTTTTACATTTATTTTCTTGTTATTTAGTTTACTCGTCTATTAATTTAATTTGCATCATTACTACTAAATATGAAAAAAAAAAATTACTGCATCTTGAATGATGTTGTCAACCACGAGCCATAATTTCATCCAAAAAAAGACGGGCTCAGCCTACAAGGGCTATCCCCTAAGCAGAAGTTAACCATTGTCTTTCGTCTGCTCGTCTGACGTGACTGAAGAGTACTGTAGATTTGGTGAAATCACAACTCTTTAATTACTATGTAAGTTTTCTTCCGCTATTGAAGCCGTGTATGGATAATGGTACCTCAGGTCTCCAAATTCAGCTGACCTTTATAGGCTTTTGCATAAAGTGAGCCATCGAGGTTTCCTAAGCATTTTAGGAAGTCTTGACTGCATGCACTGGGAATGGAAGAATTGCCCATTTGCTTGGGCAAGCCAATTTACCTGTCACAAAAAAAATTCCCACTGTTGTACTAGAGGTCATGGCCTCGTACAACACATGGATATGATTTGCCTTTTTTGGGGCCATTGGACCTAACAATGATATCAAAATTTTAGCTCGTTCCCCATTGTTCAATGATGTAGTGCATCGAGTGGCTCCTCATGTTGAATATATTGTCAATGGAAATCAATGTCATTTGGGCTACTATTTGGCATATAAGATCTACCCTTTTTGGGCTACTTTGGTGAAGACCATATCTTCTCTTGATAACCCAAAGAAGAGACTTTTTACACAAATGCAAGAAGCGTACATGAAGGATGTTGAAAGAGCATTTATAATAGGCTTGATGGGCTATGGCAAGGATAACCTCGACTCAATCATGATGACGTATATAATTTTGCACAACATGATTGTGGAGGATGAGTACGAATATGTTGAAAAGGAATCAGATGATTAGGATACGTGTCAGCAACGATCCAGGGGGCAAGAGCAAGACAATATGAGCTAGAGGCAATCATTACATACGAGTACCACCAAGATAGGCAGACTCTTTATGATTACATGATTCGTCATAGTAGAGTTTGATCTCTACATGTGCATCAGAGTCTCCGACATGAATTACCTCTGGATGAGCTTTGGAGATAGTGAATGAGGTAGACAATTGTTTTAATCCTCCTTTTGTGTTTTAATTATGTTGTTTGTTTTCTTTTGGAACAAAATTATATTTGTGAAATTTCAATTTTTTTGGGACAAATTGTTCAATTTTTTTGGGACAAATTGTTCAATTTTTTTTTAAAATGAAGTTATTTAAAAGGAGGATTCTCTTTTATAACTAATATAGGGGACCAAATTATAAAAATACCCTATATGAAATAGACTTTAGAAACACACCCAAAGACCATTTACAACATAACAAAGAGGCTTTAACTTTTTATAAATTACAAAACTGCCATCAATTTCTTAAAACAAGCCCAACCCTAAAACCTCATATAAAAAAAACCCAAAATATTCAATATGCCATCAAAGTAATTTAGTAATAAAAATTAAATTCATTAGGGCCAGCTGTCATTTTTGGGGTGTATTTTTGGGTTTATTTACAGAAATTAAATGATGTAGGGTTGTTTGGGGGTGGTCAAAATTCACCCAATCTGCCAAGGAGGAATTCTTAGCGGACAAGAATCCCTAGCAAGGAATTCCTAGCAGTGGGATTCCTAGTGGCCGAAGAATTCCTAGCGGCCAAGAAATCCTAGCGGCCGAGATGCCTTCTCAAAAAGGTGGGCTAGGCACTCCTTAAATACCTTGGTCGGCCACTCCTCTTGCAAAAAGTTGGGTTGGGGTGGATTTTCTCCTTGCGCACCCGGGCGCCTTCCTCGCAACACTTGGGCAAGCAAAGTTGGGTTGAGGGAGTTGAAGTTCGGCGGGAGGTATTTCCACCGAGGGAGTTGAAGTTTTCTGCCGATTGAGTTGAAGTTCGGCGGAGGTATTTCCGCCGAGGGAGTTGAAGTTCGGTAGGAGGTATTTCCGCTGAGGGAGTTGAAGTTCGGCGGGAGGTATGTCCGCCAAGTTCCCAATATTCGAATATTTTGAGAACTCAAAGATTGTCCAACATAGGGCCAAGCCCAACATAAAAATATGTGGAGTTCTCATACCACCCACCTTGGCGGATGGTCAGCCAACTCTAGAATTCTAAAAACTCAAAGGGCACAAAGTTTCACCAAATGTCAAGATGAAATCTCGGAGATCCAAGCCCAAGCCACATATTCGTGCCCAAGATTTCTGGAGGTCAGTGTGCACATGACGGAAGAAAGAAATCAAGGAGGTTGATGACGATTCGGAAATTTTAAAAAACAAGATAAAATCAAGCAACCATAATATCTCTGCCGACATGATCCACGGATTTAGAGGGGCCTCGAAAGGAAAGAAATTGTAAAAGAGTTGACATTTGGCCATTCAATAGCCAGCCCATGGGCCAATGGATGCCCTATATAAACCTCACCAAATGAAGACATCAGACACACAACATCAGATAGACAAACTTATCTTTCGTCTCGCAATTTTCTTTTCCTAGACTTAGGATTTTACTTTTCACGCACTTAGTGTAGCGAGTTCTTCCTTTTCCTAGTGTAAGTTTAAATTCTTGTTCAATTTATATTTTCTTGTCATTTAAATTCAAGTTTATTTCCAGTGCTTTGCTTTTCATTGTTATCGCACTTTAATTAAGTTTAATTTCAAGTTAATTTTATTTTATCATTCTTATCGCTTTTATTTCGTTTTTGCTTTATTTATCTCTTTGATTTATTTTATCGTACTTTAATTCTTGTCTTTACGTTTAAACACACATTTAGCTTAAGTGCACGTTTTTCACTTCAAACCCTAAAAATCACAAAAACATCCATACGAAGCCTAACCATCCTCAAGCCCGAGGAAGGGAAAGAACCTATGTAATAACCCAAAACAAAATATTAAGAAAATAACAAAATATCTAAAAAGTAGGAATAATATCTTCTAGCGAAAAGACAATTTTGCCCTCGCATTATTTAGGGAAAAAGTTGACTTTTTGATCGAGAAAGAATTTGGCAATTTCGCTTGTGCGTTGCGTAGAGCACGGCGAAAGGAGTCCGTAGACACGGAGTAGACCCGAATCGGAGTTGTAACGAAGAAGATACGATCAAAATACTGCGAAGGGCAAAATGGTAATTTGGTCAAAAGTCATATTTTTATCTCTTCTCTCTCCTCTCTCCCGTCAGCTTTCTCTCTCCTCTCTCTCTCTCTCCCTCCCGCGCGACTCCAGTGACCTCTCTCCCTTCCGATCGAGACAGCGGCCACCACAGGCCGTCTCGATCTCCGCCGTTGGTCCCAATAGCTCCGCCACTCACCCGCCGTTCTTCTCCGACCAACCTCAGTCGCGGGGACCCCGGAAACTGGCCGAAATCTGCCATTGTTTGCCGATTTCCAGTTCAAACTTCCGGCTCGTTTTTCTCCTTCAATTCTCCACCAAATCGATCGAGTAAGGTATGGTTTCTCAGCTATTTTTCGTGTTCTAGCTGATGGATGTATGGGTTTCGATCGATTTTAGCTCTAACACGTTCGATTTTCGACTTGAAATTTGGCCGAAACTTCGGCCGCCGTGATCTACTGTTTCCGGTCACTTTTTGGGGTATGTCCAAGAACAAAAGTGACTCCAAATGGGGTGTTTTACCTAGGATAGGAGTTTGGAGTCTTGGTTCCGAGATTTTTCGACCACCCGAAATCGTTTTGGACACCCGAATCTGCCCGCGCGTGAGGCAGCGTGTGGTTGAGGGTGGTGAAGTGACTCTGGACAGTTTTGAGATCCTCGTGTCGTCACGAGCGCTTAGGATTTTGCGGATCTCGATTCGGAGTCTGTTTGAGCCCCGAACGAATTTTCTATATCGCGCGATCCTTGGGTGCAGTGTCGTTAAATCGTTGGATCGCACTGAATTTTGGATATGTCGGTCTACACGATTTCAGGATCGTGTAGGATTCGACGGATTGCGAATCGGAGTCCCGGATACTCCGAAATCGCGAACCCTGGGGCTAGGGTTTGAATTTAAAGCGATAACGCGATTTTGGCCAATCCGACCGTCCGTTTCGGACCAAATTCGCGGAACATGATTCCTTTTCTGTAAGGAACCTTCAGAGAAGCCCAGATTGGCCATCGGAGACCGTGGACCCACGGGGTTCCGGATCGGCCGATCTGGCAGCTTATCGCTTAGTGAGGCTTCGGGTCTCTTGAGACCGTTCTAACTATCTAAAAAGCTAAGGTGGGCATAGTAGTAACTTGAAACGGGTGCATGTATTTCGAGGAGCCGGGGGCAAGGTGTTTAATTTAAATTCTTTTTATTCAGCAGATTATTAATTTAATATTCATGGTTAATCAGGCACCAGAGGTCCGATCGACCCACATGAGGGACCTTCGAAGGGTTCAACTAGCTCGGACCACCAGTGAGTGGACTTTCTTTCATGAATGATTTTATATAAATGAGTTATATAAATGATTTATATAAATAAGTTTACTTAAATGATTTTATATTGATTTTATATAAATAAGCTTTTATAAATGAGTTTATCTGAATAAGTTTTATGAACTGCTTCTTCGAGCATGATTTATACTGTTAAGTACTTTGATCTACGTAATGCTTAGATACTGAGGCTCTAGTAATATAAAAAGCAAAGTTTGAGAACTTTACCAGAAGAGATAGCAGTTAAGTTTCAGATTTTACTGAGATGCAGTGAGTTAGTAGATTTTTCTCAAAATAGTTTATTTTAAAACCACCGTGTACCCATTTATTTTTGGTGATTACCCACAGTCGGACCGATGTCTACGGACATCCAGTCTGATTTCAGTTACGTCAGTGCACTTGACTTTGCCTCACAAGTTTCGGGGACGCTCGGACCGTGAGTGCCAGGATTTGCGGCTCGGCAGACTTGGTGTCCCGAGACCTGCCAGGATTGCGGCTCGGCTGACTCTGTGTCCCCGAGACCTGCCAGGATTGCGGATCAGGCTGACTACGGTCCCCTGCATCCTGCCAGAGCGACTCGAGCTGACTTGGTGTCATCGAGGACCTGCCGGCGGATCAGGCTGATCATAGTCCCCTGATTTCGCCAGTTTGCGGCTCGGGTAGACTGCGTGACGCCCGAGACCTGCCAGGGGAATTGACGGATATGACAGGGGTACAAATAGGTGGTAGTTTCAAAGGATTTTGAGTTATTTTATCCCGTTATGATTTTCAGTTATTTTATACCAGTTTCTTTAATATTCGCGCATTTATATCTTTATATATATATTTGTTCAGTTATACGAGTATATTCATCAGTATGTTTTTACGTGCTTATTTGAATACCTTGTATTGAAATATAGACAAACCATTGATTTATATCCTTACTTATTTTTAAATGGGGGTTATTATGGTTATAAATTGTTTTCAAGAACATTATTTTTGTCAACTCACATTTTCAACCTGTTTTTCGCCCCCAGGCCATAGAAGTGCGAGGGATTCCACCACCGGGCCATTCATAGCTTCCGCGCCACCAAAAGAGGTAGAGTTTTGTAGAAAAACCCTTGAAACCTTGTAAACTTTAGAAAATACTCTGACATCTAGTTTTAGTGGAAAACTGGAGCTGGTGAATACTTGGTTATTCAATTCTGGCAGTTGGTGTAGAATTATTTGATTGTTTGACAGGTAGAAAAATTTGGGTTTGGTCAAAATACAGGGGAGGCTCTGCCGAATTTTCGGCAGGAGTCCAAAGAAAATTTTAATAGTAATTGTAGCAGGAAGGGTAAAATGGTCATTTGTGCCCGACAGTTGCCAGATGTCGGATACGTACAGGGTTTGGTTCGAATTCCAAAGTGGAATTAGGATCGGGTCCTGTCAACCTAGGCCAAGAAGAGGTTCCTTGCTTGGCCAATCAATCATTTGATTAGAAGTTAGAAGCGTAACACACCCATCTACTCACATTCCATTCAAGCCCAAATTCGGGGCTTGGTGGTGGCACGCCCCGCACTCAAAAGAAGAAGGACCAAAAGTTCCTTTCGTCGATTGCCTTGGCCGAAAAGAGGGAAACAAGAGTTTATTTATATCATTAGTGCTAAGAATGGGTATATGAATAAATATCTCTATTTAAAAAGATTAAATGAAGAAAAATTAGACTTAAACCGTTCTTAAATAATTTAATAAAGTTGCAGAGTCTAGAGGGTTGGGGAAAAAACAGTTTGAGTCAAGCAAAACCCAAAAATAATTACTTTTTGAAAGGAGAAAATTTGGGTTTAGGACCAAATGGGTTGGAGAACTCTTTACCAAGGGCACTTTTGGGAATTGAATGTTTTACTCTTCCATCCAACCAAAATCCCTTTCCACTTTTTAGGTTGAAATTATTTCATCAACTAACTCCATCCAGCCGCTCATTCCTCTTTCAAAAACAAACACATCCTACTCATCTTGCAGTCGACGGCCTTGTCTCCTGATTAAGGTGCACTCCTTAATCCTACTGCACGCTTCTTCTTTCAAAATCTCCACCAAGTCCCAGATCTCCAACCGACCCGACCCGACCCGACCGGAGGAGGGCAGAGGACCTGGTTGTGTAAACTCATAAAGGCGATGAACGCTTCGATAATCGGCAAGCCTCTCTTTCTTTCTCGCTCTCCAGAGTTCACTTTTAATTGAAAGATTTGCTTTTTCTTTTTCTTTTTCCTTGAATGGGTTTTTGAACAAAGTAAAAAAATAAGTGTGTAATTAATTAATCAATTGTAATTCGTATTTGGTGAAGACCCATTGCAAGGAGATTTCCCAGAAGTGATAGAGGAGTATTTGGAACATGGGGTTATGAAATGCATCGCCTTTAATCGCCGTGGTACCCTTCTTGCTGGTAAAGTTTCTACCTTTCTCCACCCCCTTCGTTTTTTTTTATGAACTTTTTTTCGTTAGAATGTAAGTGCTTTGGGCAATGGGGCAATATGGCAATACGAGTATTTCAAAAAATCTGATTTTCTGTTTGTGTTCTTTTAGTTTTGTCTTGCTGTTTGTGGGTTCCTTTTTGCTTAAGAAATGGCTTATTCATAAATAAGAAGAAGGCTGTAACTTTGGTTGCACATTGGGTGGAGAAACACCATTGTCAGTTTATACGCCACTCACTTCTTCTTCTTCGTCCACAATTTGTACTTTTGAAACGAATATGAGGAGTTGAATCCACAATTTGTGACAAAGTAGAATTGCTAGCTATCCAATTTAAGGATCAAGCAGATGCATTATGGAACCAGAATTTTTTTAGGTGTTGATGCCTTTTAGTGTCAAATTTTGCAGGCTGTAATTTCAGGAAATCTTCAAATTAAATTTATTCTTTGCATTCATTACATTCCTCTTGGCATTTGGTGCACTCAAATCTTTACCGGAGATATTCCAACTATTCTTCTGTGCTGATGCTTCATTTTGATATTCTTGATCAGCTGGGTGCTCTGATGGAAATTGTGTCATATGGGATTTTGAGACCAGGGGTATTGCTAAGGAGCTTCGTGATAAAGACTGTGTTGCTGCCATAACTAGTGTATGTTGGTCAAAGTATGGCCATCGCATTCTCGTGTCTGCTGCTGACAAGTCGTTGACACTATGGGATGTTGTCAGTGGTGAGAAAATCACTAGAACGATACTCCAACAAACCCCTCTACAAGCTCGGCTACATCCTGGTTCCTCTACTCCATCTCTCTGCTTGGCATGCCCCCTCTCATCTGCTCCCATCATTGTTGACTTGAATGCAGGAAGCACAACTGTTCTTCCAGTTTCCATTCCTGACGTTAACCCAGGACTTGCCCCTTCATCACGGAACAAAATTTCTGATGGCACTCCTTTTTCTCCTACTGCCGCTTGCTTTAATAAGTATGGGGATCTGGTTTATGCGGGGAACTCGAAAGGTGAAATACTTTTAATAGATTACAAAAGTGTCCAAGTGCGTGCCATGGTTCCTGTTTCTGGAGGTTCTGTGATTAAGAACATAGTGTTCAGCAGGAATGGACAGTATCTGCTTACAAATTCAAACGATAGAACAATCAGGATCTATGAGAACCTTCTCCCCTCGAAAGATGGACTTAAAGCCCTAGGTGACCTAAATGTGACCCAGGATGGGATTGATGATAGTGTTGAGAAGTTGAAAGCAGTTGGATCGAAATGCTTAACCCTTTTCCGTGAGTTTCAAGATGCCATCACAAAGATGCATTGGAAAGCACCTTGTTTCAGTGGTGATGGTGAGTGGGTGATTGGCGGTTCTGCAAGCAAAGGGGAACACAAGATTTACATATGGGATAGGGCCGGGCATCTTGTGAAAATTCTGGAAGGGCCAAAGGAAGCCTTGATAGATTTAGTATGGCATCCTGTTCACCCAATTGTTGTCTCTGTTTCACTGACTGGTTTGGTTTATATCTGGGCCAAAGATTACACTGAGAACTGGAGTGCATTTGCTCCTGATTTCAAAGAGCTTGAGGAAAATGAGGAATATGTAGAACGAGAAGATGAATTTGATCTGATCCCTGAAACTGAAAAGGTGAGAAGAAATTAAAATCTGGGCAGAGTTTTTGTTTATTTATGTGTGTAATAAAAAATTATTTTTTCAGGTGAAAGAATCTGATGTTAATGAAGATGATGAAGTTGATATTGTGACAGTGGAGAAGGATTCAGCTTTCAGTGATTCAGATATGTCACAGGAGGAGCTATGCTTTTTACCTGCAATTCCTTATCCTGATGTTCCTGAGCAGCAAGATAAGTGCATAGAAAGTTCATCGAAGTTGGTGGATAGCAATAATTCTGGCTCCCCCATTTCAGAAGAGGGCCGACCAAATGGACGTGCAAATAATCATGCATCAAGTCCACTTGAAGGTAAGCTTATGCATTGCATGCATATTTGTGTTTTTTGAGTTTGGTTTTTTTCAATGGCTTAAATTCAAATTCACAACCCCACAACTAACTATTTTTTCTTTTCTTTTTCTGTTTTAAAAAAAAAGCAATTTTTTTAATGAATATGTGAAACAGTACAATAAAGCTAAACCAGTAGTGCGTCTATCAGGCATAAAATTAACATGCCAATAGGGTGATAACAAACAATAACATTTGGGTTTCACCTTTAAATAATAGATGGTCAAGATTCTTGCGTCCGTTTTTCTCATCACACACAAATGAGGTAACAACCAACATTAGGCCTTCTCCTTTGAATAATATCACTAAATCAAACCCCACTAGTCAGCGTAATCTATGAGGTTTTGGCGTTGTTGCTTAAAAAAAGAAGCAAAACACTGAGTTCAAAACTCTGATCTTGAGTTTGAAACCCTTGATTACTAATGTGATCCTGTCACCCAACATATAAAGCTCTAGTGATGATTTAACTACACATTGAGCTTGTAATTAGATTTTAACTGTTCTTTTTTCTTCCATGTTTTACTGGATAAATTGGCTCTTATCCAACAATATATGTCTCCAGTTTTCCTCCCATATATTTATGTGTCTCTATTACAGAGGATGCTGGTGCGACACGGTTGAAAAGAAAACGGAAGCCTTCTGAGAAGGGGATGGAGTTTCAGGCTTAGAAGGTGAGGAAACCCTTTAAAGTCTTCTGTTAGATCATCATAACTTGAACATAAGCCTGTAGTCAGGGTTGTTGTAATAATATTCATGGGGATGATGTAACCAGTAAATGATAGGTTGTTAAAATTTTCTTTTGTATTTTTCTATTTTCTTCAAAGTTAATTACAATCACGTCATTATGAAATTAGGATCTGGTTAAAAGATTTCTAAATTGTAAACCAAAATATATTGGACAACTTTTCTTTTTTGACTCATCAAGTACTAGGATTTTTTCTTTTGGATGCATCAGTGGTTTCTGGGGTATTTAAGTTTCATTCAAAATTTCCACACCTTAACAAGTTTTTGTGGATTCCATAAATTTTTATGATATATTCACCATTCTACTACTTGTTTATGTAAATCCAGACTAAAGATGTTTTCTTAAATCTGGACTGCCGATATATCTAACAATAAAATTTTAAGCTAGACGATGGTGCATCACTGCTGTCATCGCTTTTCTTTCTTTCAAAAAATAAAAATAAAACCTTGCTTACTGTATGAACTTCATTTGAAACTATATGTGCTGGTATTCTAATTTTCATAGATTTGGTTCTGCCATCTGTGTTAGTGATTGTTAGTTTTCTCAAATTTCTGCACACCATGAACTTCATGGTAAGTGGTGAAACTCTTTGTTTACAATCTTCATGCTTGCTCTTTTAACAGTAAAGCTTTTCAGGTTCTATAGGGTTCTAAATTGTTTGTATCTTGATATTGAGTGGATTGTAACCCAAAAAAAAATATATATATATATTTTTTAGCAACATATAGGAGAACAAGACCTGGGAGAAAAAAAGCAAAACAAAAAGTTCCAATTATAGATTCCTTATTGTGGTATTGTACCTTGACAGGTAGCACTTATATTTATATATCCTTCCCAAAGGTAAGGGACCTGTGTTTTATTGATGTCTGCCTTATTTTTATGTTCTGCAGTCTTCAACAACAGCAAAATGACCACAATTAATGTTACAAGGTATGACAATCTCTTGCATCTCCAGACTTGGTACCTATTACAGTGGCAAGGACAAAATATTGTGATGACTCATGGGCCAAGTATTACATTGCTCCAGCAAATCAACGTCGAATTCAATCAACTGGCACCCTCGAGTATTCTGCTCTCTCTTTCCACCGATGGGCACCTTGCTCTGTTTTACAGGGAATTTTAAGCTCCCATGAATATAGTACTTTTTGGAATGAGCATAGCGCCAGGGAAGAGGCTCAGTCTCAGAGTTACTTGCGCCGTGGTACTGCGATTACTTGGACCGGAAGCTTATGAGCTCTTTTGTTCCAAAGAACATGTCAAGCATATGCCTGTCTCTTCACCTCCGTAGCACCCGTGGAAAAATTCCTATTTGGAAAAGTTGATTCGGATTTTGAGCTTTGCGGGCATTTTCTTACAGAATTTAGGGTGATTAGAAGAGCTCTAGATGATTTTTGTGTATGTTGTATGATTAAATCATCTGTGTGTTTGACAAAGCGGCTTACATAAGCTTAGTTCAGTAAAAATGACCAAATTTGATCCTCATAGTATGGGTGTATTTCCGTTAGGGTTTTATCTATGGTATCCTTGTACATAAGCTTAGTTCAGTAAAGAATTCGCCAATTTGTTGGAGTTTATTTAGGTTTTGTTTTCAATTAGGTCTCTCTGCCTTAATGACCTACATGCGCCTCTTTTGATTAATTGATGGATTCTTTAATCATTTCTTATTAGGAAAATGTTAGGCGTATTATATTTTTATACCATATTGTTTACTACCTTTCTAATAATGATGAATCTCATTGTATTAGTGGGTTTCATTTTTATTAAAGATGTATAAAAATGTGGTAAGTTTAACGTTACTCTTCTTTTATTGTTCACATGCGTGATTCATACATCCCAAGACCCACCAGCAACCGCCACGTGTCTTACGCGGCAGAGCAATTACGCACACACTATTCGATAAGCGATCATCCAACGTGGCACAAAAATCGACATGGTAAATAGCGTGGCGCCCAAGCACAGTAGAACGAGTTCGAATACTCACGCTTCGCCACGTATACTCCCCCTTGCTCATGCTCTGCCCCCACCCCGTCCTGTACGCTTTCCCTCTCATCGTCTCGACGATGCAAACCAGTGAAATTTTGGCTCTTAATAGCTTTCACTATGGTTCTTCAATTCAATAGGGTCACGTTTTCTCTCTCAGATGAATGTGGGTTTTCTTGGATTTGAAAGATGAATGTGATATGAAGGTGGTGGCGCAGGGTTTGTGAAAGGAAATTTTTGTTCTCTTTGGTTTTGGTTTTTTCTTGCTTTTTGTGGGGTTTTGAGAGGATGTCTCATAGTTCTGATACAAGGAGAGAAATCCCACCTGGGATTTTGCTTATTAGAAGCATTAGAGGCAAAGATTGGAGTCTTTCTACATATAGATATGTGATTTTGCTTGTTACTTTCATAGCTTATGCATGCTACCATGCTTCAAGAAAACCCAGTAGTATAGTGAAAAGTGTTTTGTATCCTGACCCCAACAAAGGCACAGGCTTAGGCTTGGACCCCTTGTTTGGCAGGGTTTTTGTTAAGGAAGAGTTTGGAGGTAATGGGAATTATAGGTTGATAGAGAAGGGTTGGGCTCCGTTTAATGGAACTGACGGGACGTCGAAGTTGGGAGAGATTGATCTTGCATTTCTTGCATGTTACTCTTTGGGAATGTATGCTGCTGGGCATTTGGGAGATACATTGGACCTCCGGTTGTTCTTGACAGCCGGGATGATTGGGAGTGGCATTTTTGTTGCACTATTTGGGATGGGATACTTTTGGAATGTTCATGTGTTTGGTTTTTATCTTGGGATGCAAATGGTTGCTGGGTTATTCCAAGCAACTGGCTGGCCTTCGGTTGTTGCTGTGATTGGTAATTGGTTTGGAAAGGGGAAGAGGGGTTTGATTATGGGTATATGGAATGCACATACTTCCATTGGGAATATTAGTGGCTCACTTCTTGCTGCTAGTGTTCTGGACTATGGGTGGGGTTGGTGTTTTATAGTTCCAGGTGCTTTTATTGCAGTGGGAGGTGTAATGGTTTTCTTCTTCTTGGCTCCATATCCCGAGGACATTGGATTTTCTTTCCCACAAGGTTCCCCTTCTGATTTGGAGGCAAACCCTAAGGACGAAGAAGCTAATGTAAGAAAAGAAACTACAGAGGAAGATGAAACACAAACTATTAACCGAGCTGGGTCTGTGAGCAGGACAAGTGTTGGGCTTCTTGAAGCTTGTCTAATACCAGGAGTTATACCCTTTGCGCTGTGCCTCTTCTTCTCAAAGCTTGTGGCCTACACGTTTCTGTACTGGCTGCCATTTTATTTAAGTCAGACAGGTAATTTATCCCTCATAGATTTTATAGACAATCTTGATTGACTGGTATGATTTGAAACTGTAAGATTTTGAAATGCTGTCTGGATTGCCAGATAACTTCTGCTTTTTTCTTTACTATTTAATTTAGAATAAGAAGATTCAAAACATTGCAAGCACTATCGGTTGTTATTAACATTCAAGAATATGTTGGCAGAAGAGTGGTGTACTAGGGTCTAGGGCCTCTCTGTTATAAACACAAAATAAACTTCTCTCTGTATCTTATGTCTCATTCTTTCTGATCTTTGCAGTTGTGTGTGTTCATTTGGTTTGCTTGATATAGATTAATGCCCCATTACCTAATAGCTTAAGCTTTTGGAGTCAGACCTCTGGTTTGCATGTGGTCAGGGGTTTCAAACCCCATTCCACACTTTTTTTTTTTGTTGGTTTGCAAGGTGCAAGGCAGGACTGCAGCTAGATGTCTCTCTCTTTTACTGCATTTCTCTGCCTATCCACGTATAGGATGGGGCTGCTGTCTGTTGGTTGTCTAGCAGATTTTACATATTTCCCTTATTTTTGTTTCATTCCAGCAGGTTCTAAAAGTGAGAGTAATAAACTTATTATCTTTAAACATCCTATGAATGGTAGTCGTTGTGATCATTGAAGAATTATTGGTTATAGTAATTAAGGCTGTCTTCAGTAATTATTTTCCAAATATTTAAAGATTAGAAGTTACCTTTTGGCAATAAGTTAGATTTACCGAATCGGAGATGGAAATATGCCATGAGCTTCTAGTTGACAATCTGTATTTTAACAAATAGGTGTTCAGGTGCGTTTTTTGTCCACTTCCTTTGAGGTTCACTAACTGAATACGCAACTTGTTTTGACTATTGCAAAGAATGTAGCCTGCACCAGTTTATGAGTACTAGTTTATCTTTGAGTGGTTTATCTGGTTCTCAACAGTGTTTTGAGTACTAGTAACAACGAGGCAATGTGTCTTATGACAAAGCTGCTATTGTGTATATCGCTATGACGTGTCCCTAAATGTTTATGTTGATCTTATGCATGAGTGCATCTGTACTTTTGTGGATTGCAATTTCCAATTGTCTGTTCGAAACTTACTTGAATTGAATGTCATCGTCCTCCATAAGTGTTGTTCTTTTCCAGACATTGCCATTGGCAATTGATCACTTCCAGGCAACACCAGTCACATCTTGTTTTTTGAGGTATTATTTAAAATCTTCATGCATCTAATATAAGGTTCCCATCTTGTTCTCTCTTTTGCTTTTGCAGAAATAGGAGGAGAATATGTTTCTGTAAAATCTGCTGGAAACCTCTCCACTTTGTTCGATGTAGGGGGCATAGTTGGTGGAATCCTTGCTGGCTACATATCTGATAAACTTAATGCTCGAGCTACCACAGCAGCCAGCTTCATGTGTGCTGCAATTCCAGCAATGCTTTTATATCGCAGATATGGCAGTATTTCACACAATATCAACATTGCACTTATGATGGTCGCTGGCTTGTTTATTAATGGGCCCTATGCACTTATCACCACTGCGGTATCTGCAGACCTTGGTACGCACAGTTCGCTTAGAGGGGATTCTCGAGCACTGGCAACAGTTACTGCCATAATTGATGGTACTGGATCAGTTGGTGCAGCTTTTGGCCCTCTTCTTACTGGTTTCCTTTCAACAAAGGGATGGGATGCAGTATTTGTGATGTTAATGATTTGTGCTCTTATTGCGGCACTTCTTTTATCACGTTTGGTTATGGCTGAAATTGCTGAGAAGACTTGCAAACAAGTTCCTGTATCCGGTGGGCGACAAAGTTCCAGAGGTAATACTTCTTGTATTGTTCGCTTTATAAACAACTTCCTTCCCACCTCATCTCCAGCCAACACTGATGATACAAATGTCTGGATGGTCGGTGTAACCAATTCTATCTATGTTCAAAAACCTTATTTTGAGAAATGGACCAGATCATGATTATTACAAAAAAACTTTTTGACTCTGGATAATCTCCTAGTAACCTTAGAGCATTAATGGTATTTAGCGGTAAGCGTCTCTTACATGATAGAACCATCCTGGTCAGTGGGGATGTGTTCAACAAGTAGTGGATTACAATGATAAATAATTTTCAGTTCGTAGAACAAAATTTTCACTATTTGGATGATAATGCTGATTTTGAACTACTGGTATTCTTTTCTTCTGCAGCTCCTGCATCCCAACCACTTCTAAGTGATCGACGATGATACTAAGGGATGCCCTCAAGAAGCTTCATCATATGCCGGAAATCATGAAAAACAAGCTTCGTTATGTTGATAAATTCAAGCACAACTTGTAGGTGATAATTTGTGGTCTTGAGAAACAAATTTCTTTGGCCATATTACAAAACGAAACATAAGCATCAGTTTACGTCAAAGCTGAAAGGCTTCAGAAGTAGAGCTTTTTTAGCACCCATGTTGGTGTTCATTTTCTGTAATATATGCAAAATAATAAGCAGTTTTTAGATTTTGCTTACTTTGAGTAATTGCTGTCCAATCTGGGTGAATTTTGTTTACAGATAATGCTGAAGATAGAATTCAATATTTTCTTTGAACTTTACCCTTTTGGGTGACAATCCTTTATTTACCGTTTAGAAACCGAACTTGGCGGCAGTGATGCTGTTTGGTTTTCTGTCAAGTTCAAAGCATTTATATTTGTAGGGTTAAAACTTTGCTTTTTATACCAGTCAACATTTTCTCCAAGCTCAATTGTCATTTCTACATATTAATTCAGGTTTGGAAGTAATTGTTTGCCAAACCTCAATAACTCCTTCTGTTGCGTTCTTTTTTATGTGTGTGTGTGTTTTTTTTTTTTTGGAATACAAGCGATAGTATTACAAGGAGGAGGGAGGATTTCTCACACACACTACCAAGGTGCCAAGAGAGTTCAAACTTGAGACCGTTTGTTTGCAAGTCAATGTCTTTTTTTACTGGACTAGACCCCGTCGGCTCCTTTTGATGTTTAAGTAACAAGTAAGTTGTTGAAAATTGACTGTAAAAAAGTTGTTAACTGTGTTACACTTTCAGAGTAATAATGAAAACAAATAGTAATGGGATTAACAATCATGGATCAATTCCCATAAGTCAAGTCAATTGAAAACTTACCTCCCACATTTACTCTGAGAGTTTGATACTTTACTAAATAAAACAAAAAGAAGAGAACAGAAAAGAGAACTAATGTTTACTGAATTAATTTGCAAGCTGTGAAACTAAACGAACACTTTAATAGCAATCATAGAACTTAAAAAAGAAAGAACTTCTGCAATAAAATCACATAAGTAAAGCTAGCTCTGTTTAGGAGACTGAAACTTTACTAAAAATCTAAAGATGGGTGCATAAAAAACCAAACATAGCTCAATCACGATTAATCATATTGTTTTCTGTGGCAAGTAATATTCCTCTTCTTCCCCTTTCAATTCATGAATATGTTCCCTAATCTGTGGCCCTACCATTGTGATGACACCTCATAAAAATGCTACAAACCCTACATTTGGCTCAAAATAACGGGCAGCATAAAAGTTCTTATTCCAACCCAAAGACATAAAGATATATGCATATCTTTGCTCACCCAAAAAAATTCTTAGGATGGTGAAGATGTTGTGAAGTGTAGATAAATACACAATCTCTAAGTGCAGAGGTTCGGAATTATGTCGATATTGCAGATGCTGTCAATATTGTCGATTTTCTACAGTAATAGTTCCTGTTTGAGAACACTCTTGCAGCTTCTAGTGAAGAATTTTTTCAACTTTCCCCTAAATTTGAACAACTAATATTGGCCGTCGTCGGAAAGTTGGGTGTGCCATAATAAAAATCTAAAAACAAGATGCCATTTGTGGGGCCTAGTAGCTACTATCTAGGACTTGATTTGGTGTAAAGTTTTGTGTTGGATCTTGTCTTAGTTAAGTAAAGCATTTTAGTGCTCTTTCATATGCCAAATAGTTAACACAGTATTTCACTCATGTCCTGTGTCTGTAGGCTGTAGCAATAGAGAAAGTATGTCGTTTTGAAAGCTTCAACTCAGACATAGCCATCAATCTCTATCATCAATGTTGGAGATTACAATAAATAAATAAACAAATCATACCCTTTTTTCCATCATTGTATACAATTATTGGTTTTTAAAAATCATTATTTAATAAACTTAATTATATAAACATTATCAAAACTAGCAAAATTACCCCATCCATCACAAATAGTAGTCTTTATAAAACTTTACATGAATAGGGAAATTTGCATCTTCGTAGGGATGTGCCAAATCCAAGTTAGGAAAAAAAACGTTACGATGAAGTGGAGACATGTCGACATGTCGACATGCAGACTGTGTGAGGTCATGCAATTGTCTATTTATTACCGGTTGACATGCCTCTCACAGTACGTCGTCACTTTCTTCTTATTAAAAAGAAAATAGAGAAAACTATCTTATATATTTTAATATATTTCAAGATTGCTAGATTCAAGCTCATGTTGATCATGTACATGAATAAACGGGATGATGACTGTTCTTGATAGAAAGTAGATAAAATGTCAGAATGAAGGCATGGAATTGTTACTGCAGGCTGCAGTGCTTTCCCTTTCTTATCCACTCACTCCTTGCAAACAGCTGAGGCTAGATATCCATCGAATTTCCATATATGCAAATCAAAATCCAAAGCACAAATTTTAATTTTTCCTCAACACCTCCACATGAAAATTTCATTTGGAAATTTTATACCATTGTTGAAAATAATTCGTAAGGTATTCTAAAGGGTGTCCCTCAATAGAAGAGGACTATATACATATATATGATGAGTTCATTTTAATATAATGAAATGTTGAGTAATGCTATATTGTCACATACTTACGTCATGAAATCGTAAAGCCTAATACATTTTTATATGAATCGACGATCTTAATTAATTTATAATCTGACAACATAATCACGGGCAAAACATTATGGGCTGCAGGCCAAAGAGGTTTTTGGGGAAAAAAAATAAAACTTATATTTTGACTTGTTTTATATATAACTTAGTACGTATTAACTTATTAAGGTTCAAAAAAGTCAAATTCTTTATGAATTTAGTTGCAGGGCAACGATAAAAATAGGTACACTTTCAATTCTCGTTGAACATATTTTCATTTTGATAATATATTTTTAGTTGCATTTATTATATTTGGTTTATATAAATATATAATTTTATTTCTAAAAAAAAATTTATAAAAACTGTAAGTACTAAAAAAAAAAAAGATTCCCGTTGAAAAATTCATAGTTCCACCCTTTGTGCATAATATCTACTTCAAGACTACATATCAGAACAGAAAAATAAAATAGATGAAGCAATTAATGATTTATTATATGCCTGAATGAATACTTGCAATCTCATTGATGTGAGTTATATACCAAAATTTAGGGTTTTCCTCAAATTATTGTATGTTGGTGGCTGCTTTTGTCACTGTGATTCCCGTGCAAGTTTGGTGGGACAAAGTTACCCAGAAAGTCTATGCGGTGTGTGCCCACAACACAATGCGCAAGACGAAGTCCCCAAATGACTTTTATAATTTACAGTCTCCCCAACGACAAGTGAGTGGAAACATTAAAAAGAAAAAGAAAAAGAAAAATTATACAAATCAATCAATGTCCACCACAATTTTGCGCAGCTTCCTCTCTGTCTCAGCTCAGTCTTTATTCTGTGATGGGAAATTGCTTTTGGGACAGGTTGGTTCATGGCAGTTTCATGCTTTTAAGTTAATGTCTGGGAAAATAAAATATTTTCTTGTTGGGGAAATGATGCTTGCCAAATTCATACACCTATACGTTAATAATGAACGCATAGGTCCATTCTTTTGCTGTGCAAATTTTGTATCGATATAGTCTCGCTATCATAAGGACAGTTCATCCTTTAATAATGAACGAATATCATGTCTGAAAAAGAATTGATATTTTTAATAAAATATCGCTATATTTACGATTTTATACAGTCCTAATCTCTTGGACTATAGAGACTCAAGAGATTTGTGGTCACTCACCGTTGGATGTAAATTCAACGGTTCACTCATTCTTGCACTTATTTTAAGAAACTTTTTTGAACTATTAGATTAATATCCAACGGTGAGTGACCACAATTTCTTGAACTCTTGTGATCCAAAAGATCGAGACTGTATAATTATAATATCATCGATATCTCTATATTTACCATTAAAATTCTACTCTCGTTATCTCTTATTTTGTAAACTAGTGTCATCAAAATAATTTGTAGACTACTGACAAAACCAAAAAAGGTCATTCTCAATGCATAGGTGTCAACCAGCTGCAATTGTGCTATGAAATTCCAAGCACTCAAAGTTTGCCACAATAAAGATTCTGTACTCCTTTACTCTATATATCAACCTCACCTCTCCAACCCCTATTCCTCACATAATTCTCTCTCTCTCTCTCTCTCACTGTGTCTCAGCTCTTGCTCCATCCAACCTTATTCTCCATTTCTGTGGCACTCCAGTTTCACAGAGCCATGGCTCTCACACGTGCCATGCTCAGCCTCGCAATGTTACTAGCTCTTGTAGCATTGTCCATGGCTCAAGGCCCAGCCTCGGCACCAAAATATTTCAAACCCTCCAAGCCAAAGCCGCCGCCGACCGCCGCCTCACCGACGACCCCCATCGCCTCTCCACCGACATATATGGCGGCAACACCTCCATCAACCACCGCATCGCCGCCACCTAGTACCGTTGGAGCTACTCCTCCCACCACCTCAGCCACCCCACCAACCACCGCAACGCCCCCGTCCATGGTGGCTACACCACCAACTGCTGCCGCCCCACCTATGGAAGCAAGCAGCCCAACAAGCCCAGGCCCAGCAAGCCCAGGCCCAGCAAGTCCAGGCCCATCTAACACACCACCTGCACCAGCTGCACCGGGACCCGGCTCATCTACAGGATCCTCCATTGCAGAGCCACCAGCCCCAGTCCCATCCAGTCCAGACTCAGGTGCTTTTGTTCATGGGATCAGCATGGCCTTGGTGGCATTCTTGGGTGGAGTTGCGCTAGTCCTTGCTTAGAACACAGGCTCTCCTTTGAAATTAATTTATGTAGATTTAGATTAATTAGTATATCTGTGTATTCTTTGTTTTCCTATAATTTATTGTTACCCCCCTTCTTTTCTTTTTAAAATTTTCTTTTGGGTTTGGGTTGGTTTTGTTGATGGTTTTTGGGAGGTCCATTGTGATTTATGAGAGGGTGCAGGGTGTTTGGACACATTTGTTGGATCTACTTAATAGCTCTTCTTTTGTAGCATTTTCATGATGACTAGACGAATAATAAGAGAGATCCATGATTCTTGTTTGTGTTTCCTAAGTTTTAATTAACTCTACATTCATAAATCCGGTGATACATAATAATTCCGATTCACAGTCTAACAATCTAACATATTTAATTAATAGTTGAATTCACGGTCTAATGAAAAAACATTAATTTTAATCTTATGTTGCCACACAATGCTAAGCAGGCTTTAGAATCTAATCTAAGTTTACCCAAATCATTCTTCTTCCTATGTACTTTAATTTTATCATTATTAAGGGTTTTTTTTTTCTTTTTTTCATGTCACAAAAAGATGTTTTTGGACTCCTGGCTCTAGTGGTTGGATGGATTCTTAATGAATTGTAATATATCTTTTGCATAAGACCATTTGATACATACACTGATACACATAATCATACACTAAAACTGTGAGATAAAGGTGCATGGGAGAATATACCAAACAGCTTTAAAAAAACTCAACCAATTAATTACAAAAGGAGAAAAAAAAAGGAGGAAAAAGAAAAAGAAATTTAGATGCCCTAGTAAAAGGGGTAGTTGGCTTGCTGGAATTGGTAGATGGTGAAGTGATGCATTGGTGCAAATGGTGTCATTGGTGTGTAGTGGAATTGGTGGGGAAGGAATGAGGGAGGGAAAGTTTTTATTTTTATTTTTTTTTGGGGGGTTCTTGAGGGGAAAAAAGGGTTAGGTGGTAGGATTATGTGGAAGAAATGGGATGGTGAAATGCTTTTGGGGATAGGATGGTGTCCTTTGGATTTTTATTTTTCAATTTTTGTTATTGTGGGTTAGAAGGGTTAAGGGAGAAGGGGCCTCTGGTGGTGAAAGCATAGGGAATGAATGGTCATTGAAGGTGGGGCTAAGTATGCAAGTGACAAAAGAACATGAATTGGAAAGTGAGATGTGCACATGGTTTTTTAGCCCCACAAACATAATAGAGAGAGAGAGAGAGAGAGAGAAGAGAGTTTTCCAGTTCTAGCTCACATGGCTTGTAAATCGATTCAAATACAGCTTGATGTTGTACTGTGTTTTGGGATTTAGTTATTGTGCATTTTGGTGTATTTATGGAAAATACTTGCTTTATTCTTAGAAAGTAGGAACTCTTACTATTTTTATCAATCACAGTTTGACATGTGTGTAGAAATTTTTCTTTTTATGTTTTTCTTGATTATTTTTGCATATGTGTCAAATTATAATCTACAGAAAGTTGGAATGCCTCCTTCCCAAGCAATGTCCTTTCATCAATACAACTCAAGATCATGTGTTTAGTTCATCTCTTCTTAAGAATTTGAGGTTCTGTTGGGACCTCAAAATTCTGACCTAGAGACTCCAAATCCTAAATTTAAACCATAGCTCGAAACCTCACATATGATTAGATCTTGTGTTTGAATTCTGAATATATATATATATAAGGGTTAAATATCCTTTTGGTCACTAGTTGTACATAAAAATTCAATTTGGTCACTGAGAAAAAAAATTTAGCCAAATTGGTCACTGTGTTTCCCAAAGTTTACAATTTATAGACATTTTGTTATCTTCCGTTAAGTGCAGTTTTTATTTTTATTTTTTTAGGAAGCACGTTCAATATTCTTCCTCTAACTCAACGAGTTAGGGTATGTTGTGCTATTAAGGTTTAACAAATTGGGGGAAAGCTTGGGTTCAAATCAAAATTGTGAGGTATAAGGTCACGGATTGGATGCTATATTGAAGCCTGAATCGATTGAGCGATAACTGTATTGTGACTTTGGATGGCAAGGAAATGTAATGAAGGTGATATAGCACCAAAATATATTGTTAAGTTGTTGATTTCATTTTAATTTGGTTTGGCTTTTTATTTTTGCTTACATACATCATAATTTTGATTTCAACCCAGGATTTACCTCAATTTGTTGACGAAATGCAGTGACCAAATTGAATTTTCGCGTAAAACCCAATCACCAAAAAAAAAAAACTTGTATTGTTCATTACATTAATAATTTCAATTTTTTGCAATCAAACAATAGAATCACTTTCATTCCATTCCCATTCTTCTATATTCTTTCTATACCAACCAAACACCACCTTATTTCTGCAATTTGATTATGGGAAGTACCCGTCATGGTGGAGAAGTTAATTTATATAAGTCACAAGGAAAGGATGCGTTCCATGCTTTGGTGATTAGATTCTTAAAGCAAATATGAGTTATGTCGTTTCATGAGAAAGAAAAAAAATATATTAAGCATTGGATACCATTTGAAAAAGCTAACACTCAAGATTCATCCTTTGCCTTTTTCTAGCTATGAAGAAATAACACCAAAACCAATCGTTCCCTCTAAAAGCCTTTAGAAAACATGTCAAGCTAAACATGCATGGTTTGATTTGGGACCCGGAGTTTCTCCTCACTAAGGTACAAACCAACGTCTCCTTCTTCCTTCCTCTTGTTTGGGACACCATAGCATGGAACCCATGACTAATAGGCATGTTTTCATGGAACCTAAGGAGCTTATTTTTGCTTTGAACATATAGGTCCTTAACTTTGTCAAATTGAAACGTTAAAACTTTTCCAAATGAAACTAGTATGAGCTTGATCCTCTACATGTCACATAGTGCATGTGACAATGCAAGGGTGAGCCTTATGCTAGGTTGCAGTTCACTTATTATATATACTATTCTCTCAATTCGAGCTTATGGACGTGCCAATAAATTTATTTTATTTTTATTCATATAGAATTTTTGTTAAGAAAATGATGCCACAAAGCTCGTACGGTGAGACAGACAACACTTAATATAGTGGCATTTTCAATGTTGATGGGTTTTACTTGGTTGGACAGCAGGGCAGGACCTCACATCAAATAAAGGTGCTCAATGCAATGTTTTTTTGGTCAAAAGGAAAATTTCATTGCCAAGTAAAGAGCATCCAACTCTGCCACGCAGGAGCTCAATTTCGTAAGTCGGTAAAAGAAAAGCAGGTGTTTAATGCATTTACATGTAAAATAGGGATACATTTGCTGAGTTGAATTATGTGATTGGATAAGATTTATAATTCTGGTTAAATATTTAATGGCTTAAAAACAATATTGATCGAAAAATATCAAATTGTACTAAGTTTAAATGTAGTAGGATTATAAATCTCGCCAAAATATTGAGATTAAGTTGGATTGGATTATGTCTGCTAGGCCATGCAATAGTATATTTTAGTTAATTCAGTCCCTTAATCATGAATAGTACCAAATACAGGATTGGATTAATGTTATCTTCTCTAATTCAGTGTACCTCCAATCCAATTCCAATCTCCAAACACGGCCGTAGGAATATCTCGTGGTTTCTGCTCTGAACTGCCAAACCTTCAAAGAGACATTTGGAGGCTTTAAGCTTGGCTACTCTGAGTCATATGACAACAGTCGATAAGCAAGAAACCAGTAATGGTAGGAGAGAGTTTCAAACCACTTTCGCAAACCACTTTATTATGACTAATTATTAATTGAGTAATGTAACACATCCAGTTTTTTTCACAAAAAGTTCAAAAGTATTCAGAATGTTTTCCAAGCCGAATGTCATTTGAACTTGTTCAACATTGCATGTGAGCACTTGTGCTTAGGTTGGGCATGTGTGCATGATGTGTTGCATAAATCTCTCTTTAAGATTCAGGAAACACTCCATACTTGTCGATCACATTACCCTGTCATTTACATGTCGGGACCATGCAGAAAATGAAACCAGCAATATGAATAAATCAGAGATAATACAGTGACATGGTCAGCAAAATTTGGATTTTGGAACCAGCAACATGGATAAAAATTGCCAGCACAGAAAATGAAAGCTGAACTCAATTTACCAAGAAATGCACTCTGTCTGCTGTGCCTCACAAACATGTTAAATGTAAAGGACGATGTAAAGAATAGAGATATCTGAAAACAAGAAGGTTGATTTACCCCAGAAGTTTAACCAGTGCACCTCAACGGGTTTGTATATGTAATGCTTATCTTTTTGAATACATTTCTTTGTAAGGTAACTTGGACTCTACCTGTATCTCTTTAATTAGTTTGTCACCCACTGAACCCAGCTCATGCTCCTCACATGGTTGGGTAACCAAGCCATGAAGGTCCAAACTCCAGTCAAGGGGTATTGCCGTATCAGTTAATATTGTTCTTTTGGTCAAGGCGCTTGAACTCTAACAGAATCATTATACCTCATCTATTTTTTTCTCTGTTTTCTTCGACACTCAAAACAATCTGTACATGGAGATTTGTTTTTACTTGAATAACTTGCTTGCAGCTTGCTAGGTGGTATTTTCAGGTCTTCCAGTAGTACATGGCGAAGCTTCTCGTTTTCCTCCATGAGCTCTTCAATGACTTGCTGGTGTTTCAATATCTGATGCATAGGCAATTTCAATTTGACAATTCTAAGTATAAAAAAAGAAAAAAGAGAAAGGATATTAACATGACTTGAGGCCTCTTAAAGAATGCTTTCCATAAATTTAGACTTTTCCAGTGGTTACTGGTATTTTACCAGGCAATAGCATCATATCAAACATGTATCTAAGATCAATTTTTTAAAAACAAGGAAAACAAAATAAACACAACCAAAAATTTGCAGGAAAATAAACTGGTAGCTATGAGCCGATATTAAACATTACCATTTGAAGCATTTTGTTCTCCGACCTCAAGCGTCCAGCCTACACAGGTAAAACCAAAAATTAGATAATCACAGAAAAGATTAGATAATGAGGGATCAGCCAGCCCACCCACCCACCAACATGAGAAAATCATGGATTCAGTTGAACTTCCCATGAAATGGAAATGCAGTTCTACACTTTTGAACATCCTTTTTAAGGAAAAAAAGAACCACCCATTGCTATGTAGGCAGACAAGTAATTCCCCAAGCTTTTAGATATATTGACTAAGAACTTTACGGTAATCACTGCTGCAAGTGATTATAGTTGGAATCAAAACAAACTACTGCAAACACCTCCCCAAAGAAAATGAAGCAGAAAATTAGAAGACAAACATGCCCCCTGGCTCTCCTGTAAGACTGGAACAAGTTACTTTAGAAAATGCAATCTTCGTATCACACATTTGCATAACAATTTTATATGGTTCTTTGATAAGTAATCATGTTCCATCTGTTACATACCGCTTCATTTGATTCACTTTCCTCTCCTTTCAGAACTGGATTCTGAAGAAAACTGCTGAGAACTTTTTCTGTTCGACTGCCAAAAGGTGTATCAACTGGAGAGCCTTTTGAGGTAAAATTTTCATAGGCTGAAGCAGTACCAGTATTCCCATATCCAGGTAAACCTTGAGATTTATGGTCTGGTGGCTTTGTAGCCAACTGCATGCTACTTCCCATTGGATTTTGGCTTGATGGATCATTTACAATGCCTATGGTCCTTTGCAAAGAACCTGGGATGGCACCTTGACCAATGGCTAAATTGGGAGCAACTCCAAACTTCACCATCATCTTTGTGATTCCTTGCTAGAGAATATAGAGTTAATGAATCAGTAGACTGTAACAAGCAACAACTCATGACAAGAGAAACTAATACTCACTAAAAGATGAAATTGAATTTGATGTAACACCCCTGGCTTCACAGCAAGGCCTGCAATTGGAAATCAACAATTCAGCTATCAAAAACGAATATTGTTAAAATGCATGAATTACAGAGCACTGATGTATTATCTTATAGCATGAGGTCAGAGCATATAATGCCAATTGGATTTTTTAAAGAAGACTGTGCAATTTACATTTTGGAACAATGTCATGAAGTCACTATTCAAATAATTGCAACCAGTAAAAATCTAAACAGAAGAATCTGTTCTTGTTGAAACGTGAATACTGTTCTGTTATGACTCCAGAAATCTGCACCCCTGATCAAATTCCTTCCACTGGACAAAGAGTTTGAACAGTGCTAGACTCCCAAATGTAAAATATGTACTGTTATCAAGAATGGACATAAACAACTACATAGGCTGAAGGGCTGTTGTGAATGCCAGATAGCCTGCCCAAGGAACTCAGCCAAAACTTTCTTTCACATGCATGAAATTGCACTACTTAAATAAAACATGAATCCCTTCTACAACTCATCAAAATATAGTGATAAATCTGTTTGCATCACCAAATATTCTGATTATAAATTAGGCAAGACATATCATACAGGAAATGAAAAACCAAGCACCAGCTATCACAACGCATTTCACCAGGAACTAGTAAACATAAGTCTCCATAATAGTGCATCAGAAAATGCAAATATATGAAACAAAACGTACTACTGAATTCCCTAGAAACGCATAACATGACATACCAACTCCAAAACCATGGCCAATACCAACTCCACATCCAATGCCTGCTTCAATGTTCTTTGCTCCCAGCTTCCTCAACTGAAGAATGATACATGGGAATAAGAGCTTGAGGAAGTCTTTGAGTGTCAGTAATCATCTTATCTTCCTCTTTTCATGACAATGACAATGATACTCACAAAACTGAAAAATGAAAAGAAGAAGATATTTGACTTACAGAGTTATTTACATGTCTGCTAACGCCAGATAATGCATCAGTAGCACCTCGTGTGGCACCCATGACTTGATTTAGTACTGGTATTGCACCTGGTGTACATAATTTAAATCAATATGTGGGTTAACTAATATCTGCTACAACCATAACAACCACAGAAGAGAAATTTGATAGTATTGTTGTCAATAGCATCTCCACTTGAAAAGATACAAAGTTGCACAACTTCTCATCACTTATCAATCATCCAAATACTGAATTGCATGGATCAATATATTATTGCAAAATAGAATTGTCTCTTGCCACCCTATTCCTTTCTCTAGATTTAACTCTTTAAAAACATATGTGCGAAAGCATGCTTGAAAATAACTGATATCTAAAGGTATCAGCTTACAGACAATCCATAGCTTGAAAATGGACACTACTCATGAATACACATTGATTAAGATAACAATGCACAAACTTCAGATTCAGAACAACCAAATTCTAACTTCACAAACATTACACGCATATTAGCAAAAAATCAAATTCAAAATCCGAACCAACCAACCATCCGTGCAGTTGCTGTAAATTATTAGATTAAAATGGTTCCTACTAAAACGATATACCAAAAAATCAAAATGGCAGCTTTATCCCATTTCCTACATTTTCTCAGCAACCAAACAGACCCAAGTTCCAAAAACAAACAACAAGGGCAATGACAGAGAACATGGAAAGTAATACATGGTTTCTTAGCAACTTGTGTCTGATGGTTTTCAGCATTTTTGGGTTTGAAGAGCTTCCCCAAGTCCATCTTCCACATAAAATTAGACTATAGACTGAGAAAGCTGTGGAAGAAAAAGAGATAGTTCAATAGACAGAGCGGTACCTAGATTTATGGGGCGACCAACACCGATACCAACACCGCAGCCTATGCCAAAGCCTGTAAATACTTGACCCACTTTCAAAGTAAACGGATTCTCTATTCGGATTCCCCCACTTGGCCTTCCCTCATTGGCCACCACCAAGCCACTCTTGCTACTACTATTGCTGCTGCTGGCCTCCATTTCTGAATAAGCTTCTCCCTCTTTTCAAAAGCCAAAAGCTTAAAGCTTAACTCTCTCTCTCTCTCTCTCTCTCTCTCTCTCTCTCTCTCTAAAAGCCCAAGCCTCACACTTCTCTCTCACTCCCCCTGAAATCTTCTCTCCTGAAATTTCCTACCTTGCTCGCTCGCTCTAAACTGCAAATCTAAAACATTAGGTACAAGTGATGAGCCATACTTCTCTGCTAACCAGAAATTGTGTAAACTTAGGCCTGCAATCGGCTACCCACTAGAAACATGCCCACTTCAACCTAGGAATTGTTCAAAGTCTTGACATGCTTAAATTACCAAGTTACTCTGAGCTTTGTGGACAATCAGTAATGGATGGATTTAAATTTCATTGGTGGATCCGTGCAGTCGTTTCATAGGATTCTGACTGCGGAGGGGAGGAGTGTTGTTGTACATAAGAAGCGAGGTAACCGAGTATCGAATAAACAGGTAGCTGTCTATGGGCTTGAACAGGTAAGGCAAGTCCACAGGATCCTTGGATTGGTCTAAAGTGTATTCCTCACAAGTTGCCCAAGTCCGAAAGTATGAACAATACATACGCTATCCGAGGCATCTACTTTGTTTTTTTTTTGGTTACATGGAGGGGCAAGCCCCAGGAGAAAAGAAATTAACGAAGAACACTTTGAGGCAAAGCCCGACTTAAGCTATCATCATGCAAAATATGGTCTAGAGAAGAAGGCATATCATCAAAACTATGCAAACCCAATTATAGCAGCAAGGTGATCAACATGATTCTGTTCGCTGTCCGAGGCATCTACTTTTCTCACCAAATGTGTATAGAATATGTTTGTACGCATGTTAAAGTCTTGATAAAAATAAATAAGATCTAAAGTGGGCCTAAGTGAAAAATAAATAAGGTCTACAGTGGGCCTAAGTGTTTGAATTTTATATTATACTTTATGTTTTCAATTGGGCATGACGTTGTTACGTCTCTATTTTGAAGCGTAACAATGTGTTGAAGTTGTTTGGCTCACCATGATGCAGGATAAGGAAGAGGAACCAAAGATTGCAAGAGGAGAGCAGCGAGAGGAGAAGAAGAGGTCGCGGAAAAGAGCAGCAGTGTGCCGATAACCGATCGCTTTATATAGAGAGCTCAAATTGTGTCTTCAACTCCATATGATCGGTCGCCTAACCCTGACGACCGGTTGCCACATGAACAGTGTTGCACGTGATTTAGACGTTTTGACGTGTTTGACTTGATTTTTCTATTATTTTTGGGGTTTTCTAGCCTAATTTGATAGGGTTTTGGTTTACTATTCCTAGTTAACTTGTAGCAAAAGTCATATGCATCATAAATAGGACTTTTAGGGCTAGGTTAATAAGAAGAGAGAGACACACGGGACTTCAAGGGTGCTTTCAAGAGCATCAAAGGGTTTGAGCAAAGGGTGAGAGAAAAAAGAGTTAGGGTTCTTGTGAGAGCTAAGGGGGTTTAAGTTGTAACCAAAATTGTTCTTACGAACTAGTGAATTTATAAGTGGATCACCAAGAGGACGTAGGCACAAGGCCGAACCTCTATAAAGTTTTGTGTTCTTTTGTGTTTGCTTTCTCTATTCGGTGTGTGTATGTGTTTTATTTGCAAAGGGGTTTGTGTGTGTGATGTTGCATAGTACATCAACAACAAGATCATGGAGTGTTTTTGCACAACAAGTGGTATATGAGCCTAGTTCGGCAGGGGTATTGGTTTATGCCCAAGTGCTCTTACAATTTAAAAAGCGGCAGTGTGTTGACAATGACAAGCAACAAGAAGACACCACAACCGATGTCGACTGTGAAGGTCGAGTTGAAGTTGTTCATCGACAAGGAGAACTTTACTCTTTGGCAAAGGAGGATGAAGTACGTACTTAAGAAGCAGGTCTCTGTGTAGTCTTGGCAGGCAAAGAAAAGAAGCAGGACACCATGACGGATGTGGAGTGGGACAACCTAGACTAGCTTGCTAAAGGGTCTATCGAACAACACCTCACTAATGAAGTGTTGTGTAATGTGATGGAAGACAACGCAAAGTAGACATAAGAGAAACTTGAAGAGATGTTTGAGTCAAAATCGTTGTCCAACAAGCTCTTCTTGAAGGAAGAGCTTCATTCTTTAAAGATGGAGGAGGGTGCAAGTCTAATGGAGCATGTCAGCACCTTTAATAGGTGTATTGCGAATTTGCAAAGAATGGATAAGGTTTATAAGTCAGAAGATAAGGTCGTGATATTTTTGACATTTCTGTCTCTGTCTTATAAGCACTTCCGCATGACGCTTATGTTCGGCAAGGGAACTTTGAAGTATAAGGACGTGATGCAAGACATCTTGATGCATGACATCATAGTTCAACATTCTGGAGATAGCTCTCAAGGTGAAGGCCTTGTGGCGAGGACCGGAGAGCGGGGTCATTCAAGCAAGCATGGGGGCAAGTCAAACAATGGTGGAAATTCTAGATCTGAGAACAATGAAGGGTGTTTCAAGTGTGGATCAAAGGACCATTGGAAGCGGAATTGTCTAGGATGATGAGGGAGAAGGAAGAGGAACCAAAGCTTGCAAAATGAGCAACGGGATGAGAAGAATAAGTCTAAGAAATGAGCAGCAGAGTGCCAGCGACTAGTCATCGTTGGACAAGCGACCGATGACTTTATACCGAGAGCTCAGGTCGTCTCTTCAACTCCATGAGACCGATAGCCCAATCTCGATGACCAATCGCCACGTGAGTAGTGCCGCACGTGATTTTGACGTTTTGGCGTGTTTGACTTGGTTTTCCTATTATTTTTGAGGTTTTCGAGCCTAATTTAATAGGGTTTTGGTTTATTATGCCTAGTTAACTTGCAGCGAAAGTCCTATGCATTATAAATAGGAATTTCAGGGCTAGGTTAATAAGAAGAGAGAGCCACAAGGGAATTCAAGACGGAATTTAATGGTGTTTTCCAGAGCATCAAAGGGTTTGAGCAAATGATGAGAGAAAAGAGAGCTAGGGTTCTTGGGATATGTAAAGGGGGGTTTAAATTGTGTTGGATATCTAGTTGTATGGATATGGCTATGGTAGGATGAAAGATGCTTCAAGGCACGTATAAATACTGTCTTTCAGACTTTATTTGACCCCACAACTTGTGTGCAGAGAGGTTGAATAAATAAGCTATTTGGATACAATGAAGCCTTAGCCTATATATGTGGATACAAGGATGCTCAAGAATATCTAGGAGTTAATATTGCAGGATATAACTTCTAGATGGTTTGCTTTTATAGAAATAGATGGAGAAGAGTATTGGTTGAATTGTATATCCTTTGGCAGAGAACCCTCCTCCATTTATAGAGGGGTTTGTGTCTTTTATGAATTGGTGTTATTCAAATTCAGAAATCCATGTAACTCCTGGATTGCACCTCTTTATCAAGAGGTACCACTTCAATGAGAACGCATCTCTTCATGTTAGAGTGTGTTTTTATTTTTGAAATATGTATATGAAGTGTTTCTAACATTCATATATCTAATTCAAATACCTAGGTATCAAGAGACACATCTAAATACTCAAAAGGCACTTCAAAATCGCACGCCAGACAAGAAGCGACCGATCGTTTTTTCCGACGACTAGTCACTTTGCATAGAGAGCAAATATGAAACACTGTGCCAAATATGACTGGTCGCTTTTTAAAGTATCATCATATTTTGAAAAATCTCTTATGAGTTGTAACCAAAATTGTTTTTAGATGTTAGTGAATTTCTTGAGTGGATTATCAAGAAGACATAGGCACAAGGTCAAATTTTTATAAATCTTTGTGTTCTTGTGTGTTTGCTTTCTCTCTTAGGTGTGTGTGTGTGTGTGTGTTTTATTCTCAAAAGGGCTTGTGTGTGTGTCGTCACATAGTCCATCAACAATAAGATCTTGGAGTATTTCCGCACAAGATAGGGAACCAACTTTTGTGTTGTGTCAATAAGAAATTAAAAATGAGATACTAAATAGGGATACCGATAGTGACACAACACCTTATTTATCTTCGATGCTCAAGAGGCCATGTATAGAAATTGGAGTCAATTGTTCAACAATAAGCGCTTTAGCATTGAAGACATTAACTCTCACGCCAGAGAGGTACCGAATTCTGTGAAGAGTATGCTTAACACGTTTTTGATAGTACACTTGACGAGGGTTTAGCTTTGTGGTTGTGAACTTGTGAGGACTAAAGAGCAAGCAAACATTGCCTCACATGGTGTAGATATAGAGATCACAATTATTGAGAGTGAAGTTGTACGTTTAACGTCCCCTCTCCACACTTCAATGCTTGATATCAAAAATTGACTCACCCATTGAGATTTCGTGCACGTCCCATGCATATTGAGAAACTTCACATCCAATTTTATCCCATTATATCTCCATTTGTCTTTGAAAAAGGCGTTATGAATTCATCGCTCTTTTTTACTGCGTGTACACAATTGATTTTATTTCTTTGTCAATTATTTTTTTTTTCCTTTTTTCTGGAACATATTTTGTTACTTCTTTTGTTGATATTTTCGTATTTTCAAATTCAAGATGATGCTTGGATATAAGTCACTATCAGCTCAAGTCATAATTTGGGGTTTTTCCCAATATTCATTTATTTATTTATTTTTCTGGTAAGCAATTTGCCCAATTTTTTGAGTAAGCATTGTGGAATTCTGAGAGTGAAGAGTTAAGATGATATGCTGACGAAAGAGAGAACCATGGCATACTTTACTCCACAAGTTTTCTGCGAGATAGTTAAAGAGCTGTCTCTGTTACTAAATGCAAAGTTGCTCAATTGGGAGACTCGCATTTTCAGGCATGGCTCAATAATTAAATACCCATGGCCCATTATTGAATTAACTTCAATAGGAGAAAGATTTGCATGAGACGGGAATAGCACTACATACGTGATAACACTTCTACGTGGCATAACATTATTGTTCGGAAATAGCAAACCAACGCTATCCTTCTGTTGCAACCAAGTTTTACTCTGTCAATTGAAAGCTGCCCTTTTAATTACTTTGCTCATTGATTCATCAAATGTGACTGGTCACAGACACATAGGGATACGATTAATTTTCTTACCCCACTACCCAACAACTTAGCAAGTACAAAAGGACCAATTTGCTTGGCAGTTTGCTTGTTAAAATATCATTTAGGATGCAGCTCAATTTTGTTTCTGATTTACCATAAAAAACACATGCACTTTTTATATCTTTGAATCTTATTGCACTAAATTATACATGAATTTTGATGGATCAAATTAAATAGAGATACATTTCTTAGATAGAAACACAAATTTACCAGAAACTGTGATTTTGAAGACTGCTAGAATTCATCCTGATAAGGAACTGTGACAATCACTTTCACTTCATCAGGGCAACCCTTTTGATCAGCTGATGGCATTGCCATGACAAGTCCACCGGAAACGAATCCGATCCAATACGAAACAAGAGCAGGCTTATTCCCTTTGCGAAATTCGATGTCATTTGCGCAGAAATCATCCCAGATTGCTGCTGCAATTTGACTCTGAAGGCCTGATTTCGGCTTAATAAGTCCATCTTTTGGAAAGTTCTCAACCTTGATTGAATTGCAGGACTTGGTCTTCAAAAACAAGGACCACTTGGGAGTCATTTTGGTACCAAACTTGCGCTCTGCTTCTTCAACACAAAATTGCAATGCATAATCATTCTCCGAATTCACATGCTCCCCCGGGATATTGAAAATCATAGTTTGGCTAGATTTTTTGCTAGTATTAGAGCTAAATATGCTAGTGGGGGAGCTATCAGTACATTTTGAAGTGTTAGGGAAATAATACATTGGTGCTGCAGGTAGATCATCTTTTGAAAGCATATTGTTGTGGATGTCAGCCCATTTCTTGATGAAGTTTTCCTTCAACAAAATGTCTGCCAGAAGAAGGCTGCAGCTAATTCCTATTGAGCATCCTCCACACTGGAAATTGGTCACCTAAGAAACACAAAAGTATTATAAATAAATAAATAAAAGAGCTTGATCCATAAATTCAACACCAAGCTCCTACGTATGATTTCTTAATTAATTAATTACCTGAACATAAACAAGTGGAGAGTACTGAGGATTTTGTTCATCAATATCTTTCCAAAACACAAGCTCAGCTTCTGCATCCTTTCTGCCTCTGCTGCCCCTGAAATCAAGAAACTCAGACAAGGAAGCTGGGATCCTTGTCTCAAGAAGTCTAATGCCACTGTCATTTGACACAATTTCCATCAATTCATCTCCTTCTCGAAACCGACCAGCAAATATTGGATTCTCCAACAAGGCCCTTGCTAGTGACTCCTTGAGCCATCCAACATGAAACCAACGAGCATCATCTTGGCTTGCCTTTGCGTGGTAAAGAAGGATGTGCAGGCAATGCCTGAATATTCCCGAACCGATAGGGTCTGCCGTCAACACTTGGCGTGCTTGTCGTGGCTCCGTTATTCTCAACGGTGTCACAGTCTGCACAGATTCCATGTGTATTTCTGGGATAAGCTCACTTTTGGACATTGCCATCTTGCACAAAAGGGAATGGAGTTACTACTCTCATATATATATATATATATATATATATATATAAATTACAAAATATGCTTATTGCTTTTTATCATAAATGCTCTCTTTTTCGTCAAACAGTTTGTCATCATGTGATGGTATAAATTCTGAATATAAATCATTTTAGGGCTAAGATCCCCTTTATAAGTTTTCAAAGAGATCTTGGTATACCTTAGTCTTGGAATGAGGTAGCCTCCACTCCCTCTAAATTTTTTGAAACCGTGAATATAAACCATTCTAAATCAAGAAAAATAATAATACGTATGATTACGGTAGCGTAATTAATAATGCGTTAGATATTTAAAAAGACAAAGTTCCTTGTTTCACAATTAATGGAAAGAATTGCATAAGTATTTTAAGAATGGACAAGTCATGCATTCTCAATGCATTCAACTTGGGAAATGTATGACTTTTTATGCAGCTGAGTTAGACGCGCAGGTGGTGGATATGCTTCACCGTCGTCCTCATCACATAAATATATGGTTAGTTGATAAATTTTTCGTTTTCTAATAAATGCACCGTTCATATAACGCGATCAATCAAAACAACTATTAATTGAGCCTAAAAAACGGATTATAGTAGGGCAAACTACCCTCTCCAAGCTGGTCTAGCTCCTCTCGTTTTGGCTATGTCATTCAAGGCAAAATGACAAAGGCTGCCCTACAAGTTAATAACAAATGTGAAATGGGCAGTGCTACGTACGGATTCCCTAGCACATGTTGGGTTTAGCATTTATATTTGTGTTAATGGTTGTACACTTAATATACATATACATATTTCTTCACACAATTGACAGTTGGTAGGTGAAAATATTTGTATTTGTTGATTTTGGTTTGAAGATGCTGTTGGGATTCAACATCTTTATGAGAATTAATTCTTTGTACGAGTTTAAAAAAAAAAATAAAAATTTACAAGATGATGATTACAGATCATCAAATATAGGCACAATAATGTGTGTATATATATATATATATATATATCTATACATATCATGGTGTAGCAGAACATAGGCCCAAAACATACTTGTGATGAGGTATTTAAAGACAATAAAGTTGTAAGGCTTATTTGTTGACATGCCTTCTGTGGTTTTTAAATAGTCTCAGTTTGCCCTCTGACGTTTCAAATGACTCAATTTCCCCCATGAACTTCTATTACGTGACCAAAGTTGCCCCATTCCGTTAGTTTTCATATCAAATTGTTAAATCAGCTGACTTGACACGAATATTTTGATAAATTTAACTATTCAAAATTTAAAATAAATATAAAAAAATGCTTGAAATTATTTAAAATAGAGTTAAGATAAAAATATCTCATTTTTTTCTCCCTCAATCATCAACCCCCACCACTTTCTCCCTAATCTCAACCAACCCCAGCAACCACCTTTCCCATCCCCATTCTGACAAAATAAAGGTACCCAACAAACTTAGCAACCTTCCTCCTCTCTCTCTCTCTGCCAAAAAATCCGCTCTCCACTGTAACATCCCATATCGACCAACAGAGAGGGGGTGATGTGCCTTATATGTACATGCCCACCTCCATCTAGCACAAGGCATTTTGGGAGTTCACTGGCTTCGGATTCCATGGGAACTCCGAAGTTAAGTGAGTTGGGGCTAGAACAATCCCATGATGGTGACCTACTGGGAAGTTGCTCGTGAGTTCCCAGAAACAAAACCGTGAGGGAAGAGAGGGGGGCCCAAAGCAGACAATATCGTGCTATGGTGAAGCAGATCCCGGAATGTGACAATTTGGTATCAGAGTCACTCTGCCGTGTGGTGAGAGTGTGCCGACGAGGAAGTCGGGCTCTTAAGGGGGTGGATTGTAATATCCCACATCGACCAACGGACAGGGGGTGATGTGCCCTTATATGTACTCCCACCTCCATTTAGCACGAGGTCTTTTGGGAGCTCATTGGCTTAGGATTCCATGGGAACTCTGAAGTTAAGCGAGTTGGGACTAGAGCAATCCTAGGATGGGTGACCTAATGAGAAGTTGCTCGTGAGTTCCTAGAAACAAAACCGTGAGGGTGGATAGGGGGGCCCAAAGCGGACAATATCGTACTACGGCGGAGTTGATCCCGGGATGTGACATCCACTCTCTTCGACATCATCAAACCCTAACTAACAATTCACCCTATGTCTCTCTCCTCTCTATTCTCTCTCCTTCTTTGGCTCCCACCAAGGGAGATATGGGCTGCCACATATGCGAAATCTGAAGTCAATTTAGTGATTTTATTTGTGAGTTTTGAGCCTTTTGACAATTTGGGGGAGGAGGTTGAAGAGAGAGAGGCAGAGAGAGAGAGAGAGAGAGAGAGAGAGAGAGAGAGAGAGAGAGAGAGAGAGAGAGAGAAGGGAGAAGGTGGGGTGGATTTTTTTTGGGTGTGGGTTGGTTAGGCAGTGGGGCTGGTTGAGATAAGGGAGAAGGTGGTGGGAGTTGATGATTTTTTATCTTTATTTTTTTATATTCCTATTTTAAATAATTTCAAGCATTTTTTTAATATTTAATTTGCATCTTTTAATTTTTAATAGTTAAAGTTACCAAAATAACCATGTCACTTCAACTGATTTAACTGTTTTTATCTGAAAACTAACATAATGGGATAACCTTGGTCACATAATGGAAGTTCAAGGGGGAGATTGAGTCATTTGAAATATTAGAGGGCAAACTAAGACTATTTGGAAAACATATGGGGCATTTCAACAAATAAACCAAGTTGTAATGCTTCAAGTACTTGTATAAATAAACACAATGATTTCCGACCCTCTCCCTAAACTGTCAGTGGGAATCTTCAAGAATCATAATGTGCCATCGTTTATAAGGTGACCATGATGAGATAAAACTGTCATGTTTTAACAATCGTAAAGGCTTTTTATATTGAAGCATAAAGCAGCTATAAAAAGGAATAAGGTTGCCTAGTTTTTTTTTTTTATAGGTATAAGCCTAAGGGCTTCTAACAATGGAGTATTGAGGGACAAATGGGGTCAGCCGAACCCATGCCAGTTGGAAAAAAAGGGATGAAGTTCTCATGCTACCCAATGCTTGCTGGAGTGCGACCCTAAGGCCCGCACACCAACTATTCGACTAAATGAGCGAGAAGGACCTTGTTCTGCTGCCCTGTGTAGCGCAGGCGAGACTGTTTTTTTTATTTAAAAAAAATGCTTGGCTAAAACGACGTTGTTTTGGTGTAGGTGTGTTTTTTTATTTATTTATAAATTAATTGGCTTTAAAACGGCATCGTTTTGAGCCAAGTTAAAAGAAAAAGGAAAAAAAGGAAGAACCAACATCCTTACTCGACTTCAACAGCCTCCAAATCCCCAAAACCCAATTTCTTTCACATTTTCCCTCTCCTCTCTCAAACCTTAATCCTTAACCTCCATACCGGCGCCGACCAGCCCCTTGCCCACGCGGCGCTACCACCTCTCATAAATTCAAGTGGAGTAGGACTCCTACATAATCATTTTTAGTGTTAATTTTTTCTTTAAAAATTTGGAGACTTTTACACTATGACCCTATGACCATATGAGGTCACAATCCTGCATCCGCCATTAATGGTAACTAGGTGTCTTTAGTGACATTGTGCTGAACTAGTCCACCTAAATTATAATACGTGTATAATTAGTAATATTAATATATCATAGTTAGACCTAAAAAGTGAACCCTATAAGGAAAGAAAGGACCGATATATGCATGCAAGAACCATCTTAACATAATTTCAATACATAACAATGTTAACGTTCCAGGAAACACAAAAATAATTTTTCAGATCTTGAGGCTCTCTATGTAGGATTTTTCCTCTTTGAAGGAGAGAAACTTCATATATTCATCCAAGCTACTTGCCCTATATCTTTCTCGATGATCTTCATCAACAAGCTCTGGCAGGCTCCACCATATCTTCCATGGCTAGGCTAAGAAAGCTACCTACAGAAGCACTACTCATTAGAGGGCTTGACACTACAAAAAAAGTGGCAACAATTACCATTTTGTCATCAATTTTGGTGACTGTTATGGGGGTTGGTGTGGTTTGGCCCAAAATCTTGTTTCCAGCAACAAAAAATGGCTCGAGTAGATGGTGGCACCAGCAGACTGGGCTGGCCCCAGTTTTGCAATGATGTCAGTTGTGGCGTTCAAAATTTTTTTTAAGTTGGCACGTGCATTGCACGCGCCAACGTTAAAAAAAAAATTGCACGTGCTATATAGTAGCCACCAACGGCTAGCTTCCATGTGTCGGCGTCTGGGCTATCCGATAAAATTTTTTCCTCCAATCCAACTGCAGCCAATTTTTGTGCAATAAAAAAAAAAGAAAAAAAAATCAAAAAAAAAACCCAAAAATTAATGAAATTTTTTTTTCTTCTATAAATACCAACCAATACTCTTCACTTTTTACACCAAATCCTCATACATTTTCTTCTTCTTCAACTACTATTTGCTTTCTACTCACTATTTTTTTCACTTTCAAGTTTTATTTTTCTCTATCATATTATGGCTTCTTCTATCGAAACTGGAGGGCATGGAGCATGATGGAAGATGTTTTGTTGTGTGAGTCTTGGGTCCAAATTAGTCATTGTCTCGTCTCGGGTAATGAGATGAAATTCTGTCATATGTGGAAAAAAATTCATGACGAATTTTGTGAAAGATCGGGTTCAACCTGTACGGAAATAGCATTATCTAGTAGGTAGAAAATTCTCAATAAAGATTTGGCGAAATGGAAAGATGCCTTGGCAAAAGCCATGGACTACCATAGAAGCGGGGAAAATCATAGTAATGAAGTAAATTATTTGTAATTTTCGTTTTATTAATTTTAATGTCCTATTAATTTTTATTTAAATGTTTCTTGCAATTTCTATATTTTGTTAATATTTCTTGCATTTCCAATAAATTGTTAAAATTTCTTGCATTTCCATTATTTTATTTATATTTGTTGCATTACCAATATTTTTTTTAAGTTTCTTGCATTTCCAAATTTTTAAATTTATATATAGATTATGCAAGCACAAATGTGGTATGGTGCTACTGGGCAATGCAAAAAAACAAACGATTTGTTGTAGAAGCCGTTGTAGGTCCCTGGGGGTAGGTCTGCGCAGGTAGTCCCTAGTGTACAGAGTTTCGACTGCATCACAAAATCTCACCGAGCTCTCTAAAGTAGTGGACTTCCCCATCAGGACAATCTCATCCACCTGATCAGCAGATGACCCATCGCCAACATTCATATAACAGCTCTGAACTTTTACTCAGGAAGGAGTCCCAAATTTCCAGCACATTTTTCTTTTGAACAAAGTATTCATCATAATTGCAAATATCATGCATGACTTTATTGAACAAATAAGGTTGCATTCTATATCGCGCAACAAAATACCCCGAGAATGTTTATGTTTGTCCACATTCGGGCCACGATCTTCTTGTGAACCATGGCTGCTCTGGTTTTCTTCATCAAGCAAAGCCACTGCCATGACAAGTTGCTGATCTAGGTCTCTCTATGCCCTTTTGCCTGCAACTCGTCTACGCCTTCTTTCTCTAGTTTCTCGCTCTTCCCTTTCCGAGACCTCCTTCATGTCTGCCATTGAGAATGAAGTATGAATTCTAAAATTTGAGAAATGAAAATATAGAGAAAATCTGGTGTGAGAGGTATGAGCTGAGCCTCTGGTTTTATAGAAAAATTTATGCATATAGAGATGACACGTGACGCAATTTTAGAGGGTGAAAATCTTATTTGAAATTTGAAATTTATCTGAATTTTGAATTTTGAAATTTAAAATTTATCTGAATTTTGAATTTTGAAATGTATTTGAAATTTGAAATTTGAAATTTATCTGAATTTTGAAATCGAAAATGTTATCCGAAAATTTTATATGATTATGAGATATGAATAGTATTGACACGTAGGAACCCAAAAATCTTATCCGAAAATATTATCCAAATTAATTGTTTAGGTAAACAAATTTGTGAAAAAACAAAAAAATGAATAGTATTTGCCATTTGTCATGGCAACTGCTGGAAACACACATTGCTTTTTGCAAGGGCAGCCACTATTCACGTGAATAGTAGCTGCCCTAGCCCCCCTTGCCATGACAAAGAGCAAACTGCTGGAAGTGCTCTTAGCCCCACAACAGTCACAAAAATTGGTCATAAAATGGTAATTGTTGCCTTTTTTTTTTTTTTTTTTTTTTTTTTTTTTTTTTTTTTTTTTTTTTTTGTAGTGTGGGGTCACCCTGTGGAAAACACTCTTGTACAACCCATTGCTGAGAACTTCAAGATGATTCCCTACCAGGACCTTAAGGGCACCATCGGTTGCTGGGACAGACTTCCAAGCATTGTCGTCTGTGAAATCCATGATCTCAAGGCCTGACATGTTTTCAAGAAGGATGGTGATGAAACTGTGGTCTGTATGTGATGAAAGTCCGAGCATATTGCTTGATGGGAAAGATTGTGGGTATTTGTTGGCTATTATTATGTCCACTCCTTGCTCAAGCTTGTTCCTCAAGTAAGTTGGACTCAGAGCTAAGCTCTCCACAATGGCTCCCATTATTTCATTGCTTAATCTCCTCACCTCCGCTGCATAATTTCCCAAGTTTCCTCTAACAAAAACATCAAATTAATTTCCTTAGTTACTTTAAATTATAACTAACTATATGAAGGAACTCTCTCCAAAAAAAAAAAAACAAAAACAAAAACAAAACAAACTATGAAGTACCGAGTTCATGGTCTAATAATACCCAGTCTTCACTTTGTTGAATGCCTCAAATTTGAATATGATGAATAAATAGTAAATAGTAAATTTGGCTTATACCCTTTAAATTCAATGTGTCTTATCTACAACCCTTCACTTTTCGTTCCTATAAATAATACCCAATTTTTATAAGTAAAAACCTATGACTAGGATCCAACTCATCAATGTACCTTATTAAGCTCAATATCTAATTTATTATACTTTTTTGATTCCCAAAATACCCCTATTTACAATTCAATGGGTTGGTGTTTTAATTTTTGGTTCCCCAATTTATTGTGGTGATTTCCTTTATAATTTTTGTATGCAATTAATTATCCGCTTTTTTTATATTAAAATTCATTAATAGATATAGTCAGCAACGAGTTGGCCGGAAAGGCTTAGTTTTCCTTATTTGCTTGCCTTTTTGAAATTTTATTCCATCTTTTTTTTTTTTTTTGGGGTAAATACCATGAAGTGCCCCCAACCTGAAGGGTAAGATTAATCCCCGCTTGGGGTTTGGCTTGCCCCTGGTCACAAAGTGGTTTCAACGGGTTTTGAACCTTTGCCATTAAGGCGCCAGGTAACTCGCCAACTGAATGTGGCAGTTTGTCAACCGCACCACATCTTTTCCTTTCTACACATGTTCTTGTTTTTTGGTTCAATAAAAGTGCCTCAAGGTTGATTAAAAAAAAAGAGTACCGCAGGGGATTTCATTTATTTTTTTAAAAAAAAGATTTTGGATTTTGGATTTTATTTATTAAAGTTTTATTGTACCTAATTTTTCATGGAGCCATCTTCTTTGAGTACACAGCTTCTGAACTCATCTAATCCGTAGCAGCAGCAATCCTAGCAAGAACAAGAAAGGCTCAAGACTTCTGCTCTCTCTCAGAATCTGTTTCAGCTCTCTTTATGATGAGAATAGGTTTAGAGACCGTGTTTGATGAGAGCAGGGCCTTAAGCTTATATATAGGGCTAGGTCAAGTCGTCTCTACTCATCATCGAGGGCCGACTTGACTTATCTTCCAAGCCCACTTAATCGGTTCACGCATAAGTGGAAATAAAATAGGACCCCTTAATAGGCCTCAAAACCCTTCCTTATTTCCCTAGGTTTTGGGCCTCAAGGTACAACTTAATTTAAACTCTTATCAAAACCTGATATAACTTAGTATCTAGTGCACCGATCTAAATAGGAAAACATAACACTCATGGCCTGAAAACTTTCAAGAAGGATGGTGATGACACTGTGGCTGGCACTACAGAAAAAAGCCATTTAACAACTCACATTGTGCATTGTTGAACTGTATTGACAACACGCAGCGCATGTTGTTGAAGCCGATGTCGTTAAAAGGTCCAGAGCTTTCGACAACACGCTTTGCATGTTGTCGTCGATTTGAATGCTCGTTGTTAATGCCATTATTTGCAACGCGCGCATGTTGTAGTAGCAGGGGACAACAACATGTTAAGCGCGTTGTCGATGGCCTTAATGACAATGTGCATATGTGTGTTGTTGTTTACGTTTTAACAACAAGCTTTGCATGTTGTGATATTAATATTTTTTTATAAAAAAAAAAATTCAGAATCACCTCATAACAGTACAGTTCGTGCATAAACTGAAAATTCATGAAGTTTTCTTCCTTCCCAATCATAAGATAACCCATTAATAAGGAGTTTTCATTCAAAAAATAACTCCATACATATCGATAGATTCATTGTCAAGTTACATTGATCCTGATTAGTAATATGCATAGTCTAATAACACTTCAAAATCTTTGTCTGATCTAAAAACCTGATTAGTTGCATTTCAAAGTCTTCGTCCAATTGTGGAATAGTACAATGTCAAACACTTTCTACGAAACTTGAAGTTCCTGAAAAGATTAAAAAAAACAAAGTTGCTGTGATTTCAAAGAAATTTCACATATACATTAAGAAACATCTTCTAATAAGTATGAAAACATCTTCTATTAAGTATGAAAGTAAAGAGAATACTCTCAAAACCTTATTCACTTTCAAATTATATATGCTTAGCTTGTGAGATTACAGTTACTATTTAATTGGTTATTAGGAAAAAACAAGTAAACCAATCCTCTTGTCACCTAACATCCAAAAGAATCACAAAAGAAAAAGCAAGTTAGCTGAGATTTATAACTATGCAATACGTTATTTAATGCCATACTAGAATAAAAGAACCATCAAACCATATGGCAGCTGACTTGTCACAAAAAACCTACAAATAATAATAAACCATGGCAGCCAGCAAGAGTCCAGGAAAAGACCCCTCTGAAAAGAACACGAAAAAAGAAACAGGAAGTTAATGGAGCCATAGATATATATAAGCATCAATTCAACGTGGAATGCACATTTTCTAATATTGATTGACCACCTATAGTTTTATCCAGGGTAATGTTCTATCAGATCTATCCAGATTTCTTCTCCCCAGAGAAAATAAAGTTCAATATATTGGTTAGACTTGAACTACATTCATTGCTTTTACAATATATATATATATATATGAAATGCACACCTCTCATGTACAACTCTAGTAAGAAACTTTCACACATTTGGACTACTAGCATCAAATATTGAATTTTTACAATCCCAAATATTTTATCCATTAAAGCATAGCAATGGAAAATAAAATAGGAAATAAAGAGCCAAAATCTTAACAATCAATCCCTGCTCATTAACGACCTCAAGTATACTTATATATATATATATATATATAGATCAGCCTTCTCTATTTCAAAACCTTTAGTGAGAAAAATATCCCTACTAAAGCAAGACCCATTCAAATGAGTCAAGAATTAATGGAATTTTGCAAAATTGAGATTACCAATTTACTAAAAAAGGGAATAATACGTAAGAGTAAGTCACCATGGTCTTGTCCTGCTTTCTATGTCCAGAAAAATGCTGAATTAGAACATGGTGTCTCAAGACTAGTCATCAATTACAAACCACTTAATACTGTCTTAGAATGGATTAGATACCCAATTCCTAACAAAAGAGATTTAATCAATAGGTTAGAAAAATCAGTCATCTTTTCTAAGTTTGATATGAAAAGCGGATTTTGGCAAATTCAAATTTGAGTCTGATAGATATAAAACTGCTTTTGTTACTCCCTTTGGTAATTATGAGTGGAATGTTATGCCTTTCGGTCTTAAGAATGCTCCTAGCGAATTCCAGAATATAATGAATGAGATCTTTAATCCTTTCAGCCATTTTTCCATAGTTTACATTGATGATGTGCTTATATTTTCTGAGTCCATAGAACAACAATGGAAACATCTATATAAGTTCTTACAAATAGTTAAACAAAATGGTTTAGTTGTTTTTGCCAAGAAAATTAAATTATTCCAAACTAACGTGAGATTCCTTGGATTTAATATCTGCCAGTCACAGATTAGTCCCATAGATCGAGTTATCCAATTTGTTGATAAGTTTCCTGACCAAATCCTAGACAAGAGTCAACTCCAGAGATTTTTAGGATCCCTAAATTATGTTTCTGATTTTTACCAAAATTTGAGAAAACAATGTAAGCCGCTATTTGATCGTCTCCAAAATAATCCTCCTCCATGGTCATCTATTCATACTGAGATTGTCAAACAAATCAAAGCTCATATCAAGACTCTTCCCTGTCTTGGTATTCCTTCTGCTAATTCATTTAAAATTGTTGAAACTGATGCTTCTAATATAGGTTATGGAGGTATCCTCAAACAGAGAGTCTCTTTTGGTCAATCTGAGCAAATTATTCGATTCCATTCTGGCACTTGGTCCCAGTCCCAAGCTAATTATAGTACTATTAAGAAAGAAATATTATCTATTGTATTATGCATTAATAAATTTCAGTATGATCTATTAAATCAAAAAATTTTAGTACGAGTTGATTGTAAATCTGCTAAGCATGTATTAGAAAAAGATGTTCAAAACATTGCATCCAAACAAATATTTGCACGTTGGCAAGCTATTTTGAGTATTTTTTATTTTGATATTGAATATTTGAGAGGAAGTGAGAATTCTATTCCTGATTTCCTTACTAGAGAATTTCTGCAGGGAAAACAATGGCAGAAAGAAGAAAAGAAAGATATAAAGATGAGAAACAAAAAAGTCAAATTGGTCAATCCAGCCAACCTAGTCAACCCCAATCACTCCGAGTCCTCCCACCATCAATGAGTCAAGCCAAATATGAGCCTCCTTCCCAGATTGTCCCCTTCTCGGGATGCTTTCATATCCAAATCAGCAACAGATTTGCCAACCTAGGAGCCACAGTCGGCCAGGTTCGCCCTAGTTTCCAGTCTGCTTTAATTTCCAGTCATGATCCTTTTCAGGATATTGCAGTCACTAACCCCCCAGTTGTTTCTTACCATAAGACGTCCCAATACATGATCAAGAGTCACAGTCACCTGTTTGTCATTGAGTCCAAATATAATTCAATTGCTAATCCCATCACCATTGCTAAGTCTTATTTTCCACCCAATAGTCATTTCATTCCCCCAGCACCATTCAAGAACCTCAAATATTATAGAGATATCCTTCATGAGACCCATTCTATCACCATTAAGCCAATTAAAGACAGAGAAAACCCCTATATCATCCTCTATCATTCACTCTGCATTCACCAAATTATAAATGAAAATGAATGGAGTAGTCACCCTTATGATCTCAAAGTTCTCCAATTAGAACTTCAATATAGCTATTATGATTATATCGAAGCATGGTATTCTATCTTGCTTCACCAAACAGTTGATTTCAGTCACTCCTGGTTCTTAAACTTTGACAGCAAATTCAAGAGTTCTTTTCCTTACTGGTTCAATCACCGGTGGGAAAAACATGGTCTAGTCATTGATTTATTTCCTCCCCCCATGCAAGAATTAGTCAATTATTTTACTAATAAAAATAAATTCAAAGAATCTGAGTTGTTCTTCCCCAATTTACTTCATTTTGTTGCCAAATATAAAGTCCCTTGGATCCTTAAATGGTCCTATTAGGTTAATTGGGAAACTAGAGTCCTATCTCGCCAATTTTCAATCAAATGGTGGGATAAATTTAAACTTGAGCGTATTGCATATTATGTTTATGCTGATTTTCCTCCAGTCAGGAATCCACACCATGAGAAAAAGAGTTCCCCAGCCACATTACATTCTTCTCTCTCAATCGAGGGAAGGTCTAAGTCCGAATTACAAGATCTTGCTCGCCAACTAATGCTCCAAGCCTCTCAGATGAATGATGATGCAGACTCTGATGCCTCTCCTGCGTCACAGACATCTACTAGTCAGCCCAAGCCAGCCAGTCAACAAGCTCCAGCCCCAAAAATGCGGTGGAGTGATTATCCTAATGAACAAGACCCCTATGATTTTGGTCCTTTCAATCTAGGGGCCCATTAAAGTTTAAAGTAATTTTAGTGCCTGCTATAATTTTCATGAGCCCTTCAAAAGTTCTTGGATCCCAACCCATTCATCAAGTGGTGAAACTAGGATTTTGTAAGTGTTATTTGCATTTCCCCAATCAATATTATTTTGAGATATTTTGAGCTTTATTTTGATTAATGCTTATTTTCATTGCATCTATTTTCATATTCCTTGGTTCTAGACCCCTTCTGGTAGGAAACTTCTGCGAACTATACGGTTTAATATCTATTCCTCCGTCTAGAAAGAATAAGTCCAGTCATCACAGCCGACAGTTTAGAAAAACCCGCCATTATTCACGTAGAAAACAGTCATTCCCATATAATCATGAAGATAAAGAATTTTATAATAAGAAAAGATTTTCCCCTTGGAAAAACTGGAAAAAGAGTCACAATAAAGAAAAGAAAAATAGCTTTAAGAAAAAGACCGACAAAAGAAAAGTGAAATGTTATAAATGTCAAAAGTATGGTCACTATGCTAATAATTGTAAAGTAAAAAACACAATCAAACAATTAAAAATCACGGATGAAGAAAGAAACAAATTAATCCAAGTCCTCGAGTTAAAAAATATTGAGTCAAGTGAGAATGAAACCATGG
>NC_047654.1:6143824-6163409 GCF_902201215.1 Prunus dulcis
ATATTGGAATTGAGTAGTACGAAATCGTGTGCATGAATGTGAACTTTAATTTTGCAATGGTACTATCTTGTGAAAGTTTGCTATATGAAGAATTGGGTCATTTAAAAAAGCCAACAATCTGTATGAAGATAGGATTCTTGAAGGTCGTCCTTCACTGGAGAAATCACTGATAGATTTCTCAGAGGTATATATAACTCAGCAAAATTCAAGCTCAGCTCTTAAAAGATGTATATCATAATATTTTTTTTTTCTTTCTTCTATTAAAAAATGTATATCATACTGTAGTTTTACATTTATCCACTCTATTTGTTGTAGTGCATGTAAATGTATGTGTATGATACTTGTAGTGCATGTAAATATGTCTGAACTTGTTTTGGTATTGGTTTCTGAATCTATTTTGGTATTGGTTTTGGTTATGAATTTTGGAATTGGTTTCTATTTTGAAATTGGTTTCAGTTGTGATTGAATGTTATGTTTTTGTTTCCATTGTGATTGAATGATTTGCTTCTAATATGCATTTTTGATCCGTTTTATACAGATGGAAGATTGTCTTGTTTCAAGTGGCAGCGTTCCCTTGAGGACAAAATTGCTAACTTTCAGCTTAAATTCGATTCTAAGAGTAGATGTCTTTGAATTTTGCTAATGTGTTAAAATTCCCGACCAAGAGGAGATGTAAATTTTTTATTTTTTTGTCACTTTCTTATGTATATCTTAAGATGTAATGAGATAACATTGTTAGTTCATCAATTTATGAAAGTCAAATTAGAAATAAATTTGTCAATCTCTAGTTTCCATGGTTTTATCGTTCCCCTTGCAAAGAAGAAAAAAAATACAAATGTAACCAAATCAGTGATTTAATTGGCAAATGCCATGACTGATATGTATTGCATATGTATTGCACATGTATAGCCCTTTATTGCTTGTGTATTTCCCCCGTATATCCTTTTTTTTTTAAGTCTGTTGGAATAAATTTATAGGGGATTATGAAGTTTTTGTATTGTCATTGTATAGCCTTTTATTGCTTGTGTATTGATACTGTATTGCCCTCGTATATCTTTTTTTTTCTTCAAGTCTTGGAATAAATTTATAGGGGGAGTATGGAGTTTGTATATTGCCATTATATAGCCTTTTATTGCTTGCGTATTGTCATTGTATAGCCTTTTATTGCTTGTGTATTGTCATTGTATAGCCTTTTATTGCTTGTGTATTGTATTGGATAGCCTTTTATTGCTTGTGTATTGCTACTATATTGCCCCAGTATATCTCTTCTTTTTTTTTTTCAAGTCTGTGTTGGAATAAATTTATAGGAGTATGTGTATTGCCATTATATAGCCCTTTATTGCTTGTATATTGCTAGTGTATTGCCTTCGTATATCCCTTTTGTTTTTAAAGTCTGTATTGCAGGAATGAAGGTGGGGATGGGGATGAGAATGGCATACCCACCCCCGATTCAACCCACTGAATCAGAAAATTTTAATACACAGTATAGGCCCAAAAATGACAGATTTTAACAACAATGTAGCACATAGAATACGCAATACATACCAAATTATGAAAATTTAACAGAATTCACAATCCACAGAACACCAAACCCAATACAAATACAATTCAAATTCACACTCCATAACAAACCAACACAATTCATAATGTATGTCCAACATTAGGTAGTGGAACATTGTTTTTACAGGTGCTTTATTGTGGTCTGTGCCATTGCACCTTGAGCATTTTCTCCTTAGGATATCCTCTCCTTGCGACGGAATCTTTAGCTTCTTTCGCCGGTCTGGCATGACCTTTGCATTGGGAGGACGCACAACTCTACTTTGGAACATCTTCAGGAATAACCCACAGCTCTTGAGGCTGTACCGGGTAGATGGTATCTGAATAAGCATCCAACCATGTATTTCGAGTGTAATAACGAGAAGCCATGGAGTATACATTTAGTTTCAAAAAACGGCAAACTGCAACTACATGCTTGCAAGGTAGTTGCTCAAGCTGAAACTTCCTACAACTGCAAGTGTTATTCGTCAAATGTACGTGGTCGTCCATATCACTGTCCACGACATTATACTCTACGTGATTCAGTTTCACGACATTCATCCTTGAAGCACATTCCAACCTGCGTCTCAGCTTCTTCTTGCCAAAGTCAGGGCACAATGTTGATGTACATTTCAAAGCAAAATCACGACATTTACTGAACCATTTCACAAGCAAATCGATGATTTCATCAATCAAATGCACCACTGGTAGCATCCTTGCGAATCGAAGGACTGAGTTGATTGACTCCGCAATATTTGTTGTCATTACATTGTATCGACGTCCATCCATATGAGCTCTAGACCACTTGTGTAATCCTGCACTTTCAAGATATTGAGCAACCTCATCATTTCCCTTGATCTTGCGAAAATGACGATCAAATTCAGCGATACCATAAGATTTCGCAGCTTGTTCAAAGTATAGCAATAATTTATAACGGTTTTTCAATTTGAAAGTGCGTTTCATGTTCCCCTTCATATGGTAAAAGCATATGCCATGTTGCGCCTTTGGAAGAACGTTGTGCCACACATTCTCTATGCTAATATTCTGATCAGAAATAATCACAAGATTTGGACACTCACCAATGGCTTCATGAAGCTTACTAAAAAACCAATGCCATGATGCATAAGTCTCTAAATCCCCAATTCCAAAGCAAGAGGATATATATTTCGATTTCCGTCAAATGCATTGGCAACAAAGAGGACACCCTTATACTTATATTTTAAATGCGTGGCATCCACAGCAATGATTGGCTGCATCGAAGATTGAAACCCTCTAATACATGCCCCAACAGCCATAAAAAAATACAAAAAGTGATTGTTCTCATTGGTGTGGATGTATGTCCTTGTGCCAGAATTCACGCGTTCTAATTCGTGACAATGAGCTGGAAGGAGAGAATATGCCTCCTCGACTAACCTCTAGTGGACATTAGAGCTAACTCCCTCGATTTCCAAGCTTTGCAATAATTAATGGTGACACCAAAGTTTTGTTTCACATCTCTGATTATATCACTTGGTGTGTATATTGTGCGAGAATTTTTCAACTTCCGCTTCACTGCATTACCAACGAGTTTAGCACTTGCGTGATGATGCTTGTCATGTACAAAACTCATACCACATTAATGGACCGGATTATATTTCACAATCATGAAGTTCTTTTCTCCATAACTAGATGCACGAAGCCGCCATGGGCATGGACCTTGAGAACAAACCACAACCAATCGACTCTTGCAAGACTGCTTCACCTTAAATTCAAAGTGACCTCTCACTGCCGCCAACTGTAACTTGTTGGACAGGGCTTCCTTACTAGAGAAAATTTTCCCAACTTCCAATTGTGGATCCTAATTATTCCGTGAATACGCGCTTTCAATATCTTTTTCTTCATCATTTACAATACCCAAATTGTGCATGTTTTGTTCACCCATTTGCCTCCAATTATGTCGAATAGAAAGTTCAGACGTTGTTCCAAAACCCACCACACCCACTTGTGAAAATGTCTCCAAATGGGCCAAAATAGGAGGGGTTGAGTGCATTTGCAAGCCATTCATTTCCGTACCATTATCACCACTATGCACCCCTTCTACCCCTGTAAAATTAATCATGTCTAAATATTATGTTCCAAAAACACCATGTACATCACCATTGCTTTCAACTATGGCATTTGAAGAACAGCCCATCCGACTCATATCCGTCGTGATATGCATACGATCACCTACGACATTTGTCCCTCCTCTATCTTCTATGCTCACCAGTAAAGGAGCCACTTTCGAAGGAATTACGTCACAAATGTACTTAATAAAAAATTTAACATCATCATTGTCCTCAATCTTGATATGCTTACACTCATTCGAGGATATTGAAACTGAGAACTTTAAACAAAGCTTGTCTTCCATGTTGTTTGTATTAACAATTTTATGCACCCGTTCCAAAAGCTCACCAAACATGATGTTTCGCGAAACTATTATGCCTTTTGAGTCACCCTCTTCATATGTTCACATCTTCTTTGAGGTTACCCATTTTCCATTGTAGCAAACCAAAATTGCAATTGTGTCCATTTCTGACCATCATAAAATCTATCAATAAAAAATCCATTTTGTTAACACATTCTGACCATCATCATAAACCCATTTTGTTAACACATGTTAAGCTACTAATAAAAAATCTATCAACTAGTGTATAAACCATACAGATAAAACATCAATTAAACATTAATAACCAAAAATTTTAAAACATCAGTATTATGCAAAGTGAAACGGTTCAGTTAGCATAGCTGTGTTTCAAGCTCCAACAAGGAAGGCATGTATCAAGAACTCTTAAAGTTAAATCCAACCCAAAGCCATTAACCCAGGGTATCCTATTACTAACTAACTACTTACAAATTGCCAAACCTTGACTGTCCAAGGTTGTTTCATATCGAATATCATCCAAAAGAGTGAATACATTACTTTCAAGGAGATCTGCAAGTCCAAGTCTCAATCACAAAATAGTGCATACATCATTTCAAAGACAAATCATAAGCTCAAAACAGTGTATCCAAGTCCAAGAGCTTAACAACCACATGAAATATTTGGTAAGTTTCATTCAATCCCAGAAACAGCAAGCCACAACAGAAACCCATTAATATATCATTCAAAACAGTGAAAGCAATCACCAAATAATCTCAATCAATCAAACTATTGCCCTTCTACTTACAACTTATTTTCAATTTAGCCTTGACTCCTACCTAAAATTCGGCAGAGTCTCCCCTGTAATTTGTTCAATCCCAAATTTACACCTGTCAAAACAAGCATGTATATTTATACAACCAACTGCCAGTACTTAAATATACGCTCCAATAGTTCAGTTCTCAATCTAGGACAACATATCAGAGCAATTACTAAGAGTTTGCAAATGAGTTAATCCTTTTACAAAACAAAACTTCTATAACAAAAGAAATTCACGGAAGACGGAAAAATGGCCCGGTGGTGGATTCCTGTGCACGTTTACAGCTTGGGGGCGCAAAACATTCAAAAAAATGTGAGTGGACAAAAATAAAGGTTCAGAAAATAACATAAGAATATACTAACCCCCACTGTAAAAACAGTTATGTAAAACTGATTATTAAATCTGCATTTGAATCATACTAAAATTAAGGCGTTCACATATTTATATACGTATATGCAAATCATATTCAAGATCAATAAAACTCGCATAAAAGCACTGTAATCAATTCAAAACTACCACCTAGGTGTACCCCTTTAATTCCATCAATTCCTGGTATCCGTCAATTCCCCTGGCAGGTCTCAGTAACACAAAGTCAACCCGAGCCGCAAACTGGCAGGATTCAGGGGACCGTAGTCAGCCTGATCCGCATTCCTGGCTCTCACGGTCCTGGCGTCCCCGAAACTCGTGAGGCAAATGTCAAGTGCACTGACAAAACTGAAGGCAAACTGGATGTCCGTGGACATCATCATATCCAAAGGCAACATATACTGAAGGCAACCTGTTTCTGTAACTGGGTACATAATGTGGCTTAAGAAAATATAAAATTTCTGATAGCCCTGATGAAAAACTAAATTTTGGATTAAATCTAGAACTCTGCTGCCCTTTTTATCTTATATAAGTCTCAATCTCCACTTTCCATATCTTTTTAGCATTTTAACTAGGCAACGTATAAATAGAGATATTTAACCTCAACAAAACATACTAGGAAAACCACAATCAATAAAACTTATTCAATATCAAATAATGAAATTTATTTGCATAAAATCATTTATAAAAGAAAAGTCCACTCACTTCTGGTCCTGCGGGTCTGCCTGGCTCCGGGTGCCTTACTCGACAAATTTGGAGGAGAATTGAAGGAGAACGAGCGGTTTGAAATTTTGACAAAACTGGTCGGCTTTTTCGCGATTTCCGGCCAGCGCCAGTCGTTTCACAGGCGGGGAATGGTCGAGGAAGGAAGAGGAGACGGTGGCGGTTCGAACAAGACCTGTCCCGTGGCCGGTGGAGCTCCGTGGCAGCGACGGCTGTTCCTGGAAGGCGGCGGGCAGCGAAGCAACGGGAGAGGAGAGAGAGAGAAGAAACTGAGGGAGAAGAGAGAGAGAAAGGGTTAAAAATCTGATTTTTTTTTCGAATTACCATTTTGCCCCTCATGGTATTTTAACCGTATTTTCTTCGTTACAGTTCCGATTCGAGCCCACTCTGTGTCTACGGACTAGTTTCGTCGCGCTCTACGCAACGGCGTAAGTGGAATTGTCAAATTCCTTTTTGGTCAAAAAGTCAACTTTTTCTTAATAAAATATTCCGAAGGCAAAATTGTCTTTCCACAAAATAAATTACTAATTAAATATGAATTTTTGTTTTTGGTTATTACAACTGTTGTCTATTATATGTAAAGATGACCCTTTTTTTGAAAAAACTATCGTCTATTAATTGTGAAGATGACGGTTTCTTGAAAGAACTGTCTTTTGTTATGTCCAAAGATGTCGGGTTTGTTAAAAAACTATCGTCTATTAATTGTGAAGATGACGTTTTCTTGAAATACTGCCGTCTATTAACTGTAAAATTGACGTCGTAATTTTACATTTGAGCTTCTTTTTTCTTTTTTTTCCAATAGTATCAGAAATATATACTCAAATATGCTATTACTCACGCCACACATATATACTCAAAAATTGTTTCTTTCATAAATAGAATATCAAGAGTACAATAGAACAAAAAGAAATCTAAAAAATGAAAGTACTCTAGGGCCCACTAGCTGCAAGCTGCAAGCCTAATTACAATAATACACCAAAATTCATATACCTAATTATCCTCCAAGTCAAGTTCTCCATATGTATACAGAGCTATACCTTCATCATCACCACTTTTCCCCTGCATTTAATAGCAGGTTGAACCAACACTACTTCCCCCACGCTAGCAGTAGCTTCGTTAGAACCACTTTCTTGGCGTAGGAAACTGCTTGACAAGCCAAAATAATGTAATAGTGAGATATACAATCCAGATAATAATAGAAGTCACTCTATTGTTTCTAAGCCACTAATCAAGTAAACACACACATGGCCTATTTCCCATGACAACACAAAACAAAAGATTGGATATTCAGACTCAAGGCAGAGACACTCACATGTTTTTTGTACAAAGAATTAAATTAAGGACAAGCCTGTAAAAAAAAGATACAAGAAACAAGATGGGTTACGGGTAAAAGATCAAGTGCTTGGTCTTTTGTCCAACAACAGCATATTATCCAACACTAAATAAGAGAAATACAACACAACCATAGAATTGGAGAAATTCAAACTTCACTCACCTTTCAAATTCTCACAACCAAGCAGATAGAAGTTATAAGCTTTAACAAAAATAAAGTTCAACTTTTCAGAAAAGATTAAAATATTCAGTAAGTAATAGGTATGCAATTTTAGAACTCAGTGGTTGCAGTACCTGGAGGATATGGAATGCAAAGTAAGGGTGTTGGGGACACAAGATACACTCTTGGATGAGACTGGATCACACTACTTCTACCAAAGTCACATTCAAGGAAGTGTAGACTTCATATTTGGTAGATCAAGGAAATTGGAAACAACACTACCAAGTCTTTAAATTCAAAATTAGAACACGACAAACAAGCTCATTTTTAAGTAGGACGGCTACACTAAAAACACGTCCAGTTTAAGAGTCTGCGATTGTAACCTCCACTTCCACATTAGGTTCAATTATCAATTGTAATGGAAGTAATTTACCTGGCGACATCAGAAGAGCTGAAGAGGTCAATCACCCTCTTGTGGACACGCAACTCAAATCTGTCCCATGTCTTGGTACCTATAAATCACAAACAAAATTTTAAAGATACATAACCCTTTAAAATGCAAATGTAGAGAAACTGTACTTCAATAACTGGTCAGTCATGAATAGGCCACAGTAAGCAACAAATTTTACTTATGTAACTTGGCCAAACAAGAGAACTCCCAACTCTGAGTAAATGGCCATAAAAGCCATAAGCCTTGCCTAGCCCATAAAGCATCAAAACATAAGCTAACAACAAGAAAATTTCACAGTGAAACATACCTTCACCACAAGGGGACTTCCTGGTGGTAATGTGCAGAACCTTGGTTGGCATTCTCACGGGTCCCTTAACCCGGAGCCTCTTGTTCTTTGCACCACGAACCAGATCAGTGCAAACTATCAATATAACAGTGTCAATCCAGCAGGCTAAAGAAATATAACAAGAAAAATCTGAATTCTTAATAATCTAAACAAACTTAAAAACTTGATGTAGAGACAATAGTCGATAAACCCATTTCAACGACGTCAGACAACAATTAAGTACAAATGAAACAGAACATTATTGAAGCTCATCAAAACTTTGCATTTACAGGACTGTGGAATTTGGAGAATACCAATGCAGGCGCAGAGGAGCAGCATAGAGAAGAGGGAGGGTGCCATGGTTAAAGTCTTTCAGCTTTGAGGAGATAAGGCCTTTTCTGGATACCAAATTCATAAATAAGGGACTAAGATCATGGGACATATATAAGTCAAGCAAAATTTTGAAGAGCATAACGATAACCATAGAAGGGCATAATGATAGAAGTTATATTTTTGTAGATTCTCGCCTTTTTGATTCACACATATATAAATCCATAAAACAGAAAAAAAAAATCAGAAAAGTTGCCTTAATTTCTATATAAATCGAAAATATTTACAAAAATATAACAATTTGCCCAGATAATTTACAATTAAACACCCAAATATTTTAACCGTAAATCATATTAGGGATATAGAAATTGATTCTTCAAAAAGTATAGAAAATAATCCTAAGAGAAGGACCTGTGGAATAGAGGAAGGGAGGCTCTCATGGAGCCAGCCAGCAAGAGAGATCGAGCAAGCTAGAGAGAGACAACAAGAAAGAGCTCTGTCAAGAGAGAGCCATCGAGAGATAGACGATGACCGTCACCTCTTCGACAATGTCCTCTGATTTCTTTTCTGTCGAAGAGGTTGTATGTCTTCTTGGTGGTGGTGTCGACCTCATGGCGTCAGTTTGCGAGTGTCAACGAAGTTTGGGATGAAGATGGCGTCGATGGCGGCCGGTGATGACTAATGCGAAGAAGACGATGGCATCGACGACGTCGCTATGTCGATGGCATCGCATCATCGACGACGTCGCTGCGTCAATGGCATCGCATCATCGATGGCATCGCGGCGTCCATGGCGTCAATGGCCTGTACGTGCGTATGAGGAATAGAAAGGTGAGAGAGGGAGTGTTTCAGAGAGGGTTTCAAGGAAGGAGAGAGAAGAGGTCATGAAGTTTCAAGAAGGGAGAGATAAGGTTTTCACATAGACGGGGAAATCTGGATTTTAGGTCGAGCTCGAATTCACTTAAGCGGCTCCTTTTGTTTAGCGTGTTTTAAAAGACGACGCTTGATAATTGACAAGCGCCATGTTTTAAAAATCAACCCATTTTAGGGTTGTATAAGATGATATATTACGACAGTTTTACAAAATCGTCGTCTTTTTAAATACAATGACGGTTTTAAAGTGAATTGTTGTCTATTTTGAGTCGTGGTTTAACTGAATTGTAGTAGTGATGCCACTAACAACGCGCGTCTATTTCACGTTGTTGAAGTATACTTTTGACAACATGCACCAAGTGCACGTTGTAGTACACTATTTATAACAACGTTCCTTTAATGCGCGTTGTCCAAATGAAATTTAGAGAAAATTTCGCAACGCAAACATGCGTGTTGTGATATCTTTAAGTTCTACAACGTGCAAAGCATGTTGTCAAATTGTTTCATTTTTTTATAAGGAAATATACCCAAAATTTATGTGGGAGAACTCCCTCTCTTTCAAAATGTTAAAACATTCGAAAGTTCTCTAAAACCCCTCTCTTTTCTGAATAACATTTCACAGCCCCTCTTTCTTTTGCCATCACTTCACACTACTAAACCTAGGGAAAAATCCAATATCCCTACCTCTTTTGCTCCATCCCAGCCATCTCTCTCTCTCTCTCTCTCTCTCTCTCTCTCTCTCTCTCTCTCTCTCTCCCCCTTTTATGTGGCAAATCTGGTTGATTTAAGTGCTGCGCTTGTGTGTTCTCCTCCATGGCAGAGCTTCTAGGTATTGGTTTTAAGATTTTTCGTTCGAGTGTAATTTGGGGCTGAATATGGGTGATATTAGGTATTGTTATTATTTATATTTTTTCAATTTAATCTTTTGTGGGCGATTGGGGCATTATTTGTGGGAAATAGCTCTAAATGCCACCCGTTTTATAACTTTTTTTGAATATACCACCTCTCTCCAATTTTTTTGCAACTATCACCTATAAATATATATTTATTGTCCACTTATTGCACACATATCACTTTTCTCTGAAATTTAGCTCTCTCTCTCTCTCTCTCTCTCTCTCCATCTAGCTAACTACACATCTTCTCACGAAGAAGAAGATCAAGAACAACCTATAGGACCCACAGCTTTGCCCTCAAAACCCAGCTCTTCCCCTTCCTCTATGTTTTCTTCTCTACCCAAATCCAAACCCCAATTTCGTCTCTCTTCGAATCCCTTCTACAACCTAAACAAACCCAAACAAAACCATCTTTTCTGAATATGACAGCATGTGTTGGCATTAGGTAGCCATTGTTTGAGCATTTTGGTCCAATTTTGGGGGGTTTTGAAGTATGGGTTTACATGCCCTCTTCAAGAACAGCTTCTCCAGAAAATGAATTGTTGGGAATATGTAAGTTTTGATGTTAAATTGAACTAACTACGCATCTTCTCAAGAAGAAGAAGATCAAGAACAACCTACAAAACCCACAGCTTTGCCCTCAAAACCCAGTTCTTCCTCTTCCTCTTTGTTTTCTTTTCTACCCAAATTCAAACCCCAATTTCGTCTCTCTTCGAATCCCTTCTGCAACCTAAACAAACCCAAAAAAAAAACCATCTTTTCTGAATATGACAGCATGTGTTGGCATTAGGTGGCCATTGTTTGATCATTTTGGTCCAATTTTGGGGGGTTTTGAAGTCTGGGCTTACATGCCCTCTTCAAGAACAGCTTCTTCAGAAAATGAATTGTTGGGAATATGTAAGTTTTGATGTTAAATTGAATTTGATTACATAAATTGGAATTCTGATTGATTTCGTATGTATTTCGTGTAGAAAGTGAAGTATTGGGATTGATTTTGTTTGTCTGAAACAACAAATGTGTTTGTTCTTTGTCGATTGATTCTTGCATTTGGTATTGGGATTTTCAATGAACTTATAATTATATCATAGTGAGGTAGCATTGTTGATTTGCTATTGCAATCGTATTGTGATTTTATTGCGATTGTATTGTAGTGGTATTGCTTTTGTATTGCTCTGGTATTGCTGTTATATTGATTTTTTTGGGTGTTTTATTGATATGTTACTGTAATTTAATAGGAATATATGTTGATATCATTTTTCTTTATCTGCTTGTGATTTGAGTAGGAGTTGAGATTATTCTTGGCTGAAGTATTATTTACGATCTCTCTCTTTCTCTCTCTTTCTCTCTCTTTGCTCTTTGTATTTTTCTCAACATTTATGTGTTAATTTAATGTCTGGCATTGTTTTGGAACCATAATCATTGTCAATCTCATTGTTTCTTTAAAAGATTGCTGTGAAATTGTTACTTCATTTTCTTCTTTCCTTTGTTTTAAGATATTTTTGTTTGGAGAAAAAGAACTCTGTTTTTGTAATCTAAAAGACTAGGTACTCATGGTGAGTGTTTTCTGATCAACAAGATCCAGACTTTATGTATGTCAATTTACTACTTTTGCACTTAAACTTTGGCTGTCTAAAATTTGAAAAGTCTTGTATGCCAGCAGTGTATCTATGTCACACATCTTGGGTAAGAGGTATTCTTCAATTGTGATAGTTTGCTCTGTTGTACGTATTCAAACTGCCTCAAAATGTTTTCATTAGTGTCTTGAGTTCAATACCAACAAAAGTTTTTAAATGACAAGAAATTATGAAAAGCTTATACATAATAAACATATAGTTGAGCATAGCTAGAGTGTATATTTAGAAGATGTCATTGTGCTTCAAATTAGCAAATTTGTGGGGTGAAAACACAATGGTTGACATGTCATTATGCATTTGATGAAAATAATTGATGACTTTGTATGGAAGTATACTCATTAAATATCTTAGATTCTATCAATGAATGAAATTTAGATATTGGGTGACAAGAGGATTGATTTACTTGGTTTCTTGCTATGGATGAAGAATGGGAATGCAGCAATTTGACAGGTTGGTTTACTTTGATTTTAGAATTTTTATTATTATTTATGTATATGTTTGATTCTCTTATGCACTGGTGCTTTCATTGCTTTTATACTCAAGTTGCTGTTTAGCTATTGGTTTAAGATGCATTTGCTTGGTTATGTAATTAAGCATCAACTATGATGAGGTATAATTCACTGAGCCTCTTTGATATCCCGGATCTGTTATGCCTTGACAATTATGCATTCTTTGCCTCTCTTTTTTTTTTTTTTTGGCATAATTATATATATATACTTAATTTCTTTAAGTATTCAGATTTTAATTCTGGATTCTCAACTTTACTTATTAAATCAATTAATAATTCTTCTTGTTCTTCTTGTTTGGTGAGGACACTGATTGATTTAGACTTACAGCAATTATCTTGGCAATCGAATTGGATCCTGGGGGAACTGGGTTGTGACTCAGAAGAGTATTTTCAGAAGACTCAGTACAGCTAACCATGGTTTCATTCTCACTTGACTCAATATTTTTTAACTCGAGGACTTGGATTAATTTGTTTCTTTCTTCATCCGTGATTTTTAATTGTTTGATTGTGTTTTTTACTTTACAATTATTAGCATAGTGACCATACTTTTGACATTTATAACATTTCACTTTTCTTTTGTCGGTCTTTTTCTTAAAGCTATTTTTCTTTTCTTTATTGTGACTCTTTTTCCAGTTTTTCCAAGGGGAAAATCTTTTCTTATTATAAAATTCTTTATCTTCATGATTATATGGGAATGACTGTTTTCTACGTGAATAATGGCGGGTTTTTCTAAACTGTCGGCTGTGATGACTGGACTTATTCTTTCTAGACGGAGGAATAGATATTAAACCGTATAGTTCGCAGAAGTTTCCTACCAGAAGGGGTCTAGAACCAAGGAATATGAAGGAAGAACAAAGCTGAGTATAAACAAGTAGACTAAGAAAATAGACGCAACTTATGCATGTAGCAAATTAATGCATATATGAAAATAGATGCAATGAAAATAAGCATTAATCAAAATAAGCAATTCTCAAAATCTCAAATATATTGATTACTTACAGAATGCAAAACACTGATACCAGAAGGGGTCTAGAACCAAGGAAATGTGAAGGAAGAACAAAGCTGAGTATAAACAAGTAGACTAAGAAAATAGACGCAACTTATGCATGTAGAAAATTAATGCATATATGAAAATAGATGCAATGAAAATAAGCATTAATCAAAATAAGCAATTCTCAAATTAATGCATATATCAGACTGATGAATGCACGGGTTCGGATGCTTTTCTTCAGGGCTCATGATGCGAGGCAACTTTAACTTTACTTTAATCATCCCCTAGATTGAAAGGACCAAAATCATAGGGGTCTTGCTCATCTGGATAATCACTCCACCGCATTTTTGGGGCTGGAGCTTGTTGACTGGTTGGCTTGGGCTTACTAGTAGATGTTTGTGACGCAGAAGAGGCATCAGAGTCTGCATCATCAATCATCTGAGAGGCTTGGAGCATAAGCTGGCAAGCAAGATCTTGTAATTCTGACTTGGACCTACCCTCGATTGGGAGAGAAGAATGTGATGTGGCAGGAGAACTCTTTTTCTCAGTGTGCGGATTCCTGACTGGAGGAAAATCAGCATAAACATAATCTGCAATACGCTCAAGTTTAAATTTATCCCACCATTTGATTGAAAATTGGCGAGAAGGGACTCTGGTTTCCCAATTAACTTGATAGGACCATTTAAGGATCCAAGGGACTTTATATTTGGCAACAAAATGAAGCAGATTGGGGAAGAACAACTCAGATTCTTTAAATTTATTTTCATTAGTAAAATAATTGACTAATTCTTGCATGGGGGGAGGAAATAAATCAATGACTGGACCATGTTTTTCCCACCAGTGATTGAACCAGTAAGGAAAAGAGCTCTTGAATTTGCTATCAAAGTTTAAGAACCAAGAGTGACTGAAATCAACTGTTTGGTGAAGCATGATAGAATACCATGCTTCGATATAATCATAATAACTGTATTGAAGTTCTGATTGGAAAACTTTGAGATCATAGGGATGACTACTCTATTCATTTTCATTGATGATTTGGTGAATGTAAAGAGAATGATAGAGGATGATATGGAGGTTTTCTCTGTCTTTGATTGGCTTAATGGTGATGGAATTGGTCTCATGAAGGATATCTCTGTAATATTTGAGGTTCTTGAATGGTGCTGGGGGAATGAAATGACTATTTGGTGGAAAATAAGACTTAGCAATGGTGATGGGATTAGCAATTGAATTATATTTGGACTCAATGACAAATAGGTGACTATGACTCTTGACCATGTATGGAGATGTCTTCAGGTAAGAAACAACTGGGGGGGTTAGTAATAGCAATATCTTGAAAAGGATCATGACTAGAAATTAAAGCAGACTGGAAACTGGGGCGAACCTGGCCGACTGTGGCTCCTAGGTTGGCAAACCTGTTACTAATTTGGATAGGAGAGCATCCCGGAAAGGGGACGATCTGGGAAGGAGGCTCAAATTTGGCTTGACTCATGGATGATGGGAGGACTCGGAGTGACTGAGGTTGACTGGGTTGACTTGATTGACCAAGTTGACTCTTTTGTTTATCATCTTTTTCTCTTTCTTTTCTTCGTTCTGCCATTGTTTTCCCTGCATAAATTCTCTGGTAAGGAAATCAGGAATAGAATTCTCACTTCCTCTCAAATATTCAATATCAAAATCAAAAATACTCAAAATAGCTTGCCATCGTGCAAATATTTGTTTGGATGCAGTGTTTTGAACATCTTTTTCTAATACATGCTTAGCAGACTTACAATCAACACAGACTAAAAATTTTTGATTTAATGAATCAGACTAAAATTTATTAATGCATAATACAATAGATAATATTTCCTTCTTAATAGTACTAAATTATTTTGAGACTGTGACCAAGTACCAGAATGGAATTGAATAATTTGCTCAGATTGACTAGTATTGACTCTTTGTTTGAGGATACCTCCATAACCAATATTAGAAGCATCAGTTTCAACAATTTTGAATGAATCAGCAGAAAGGATACCAAGACAGGGAAGAGTCTTGATATGAGTTTTGATCTGTTTGACTATATCAGTATGAATAGGTGACCATGGGGGGAGGAGGGTGGTTGTTCTGGAGACGATCAAATAAAGGCTTACATTGTTTTCTCAGATTTTGGTAAAAGTCATAAACGTAATTTAGAGATCCTAAAAATCGCTGGAGTTGGCTTTTGTCTAGGATTTGATCAGGAAACTTATCAGCAAACTGAATAACTCGATCTATGCGGCTAATCTGTGACTGGCAAATGTTAAACCCAAGAAATCTCACATTAGTTTGAATTAACTTAATTTTCTTGGCAGAGCCAACTAATCTACTTTGTTTAACTATTTGTAAAAATTTATGTAGATGTTTCCAGTGTTGTTCTATAGACTCAGAAAAGATAAGCACATCATCAATTTATACTATGGAAAAATGGCTGAAAGGATTGAAAATCTCATTCATTATATTTTGGAATTCACTGGGCGCATTCTTAAGGCCAAAAGGCATAACATTCCACTCATATTGACCGAAAGGGGTAACGAAAGCAGTTTTGTATTTATCAGACTCAGAAATTTGTATTTGCCAAAATCCACTCTTCATATCAAACTTAGAAAAGATGACGGATTTTCCTAATCGATTAATTAAATCTCTTTTGTTAGGGATTTGATATCTAATCTATTCTAAGACAATATTAAGTGGCTTGCAATAAATGACTAGTCTCGGGACTCCGCATTCTAATTCAGCATTTTTTTGGACATAGAAAGCAGGACAAGACCAGGGTGACTTGCTCTTACGAATTATTACTTTTTTAAGCAAATCGGTAATCTCAGTTTTACAAAATTTCATTAGTTCTTGGCTCATTTGAATGGGTCTTACTTTAGTGGGGATGTAACACCCCGACTCCAGATTAAAGGTTTATTTTAATCGATTTAATTAAAATTACGAATTTACCCTTGGAGTAGGGGTAAATTGGTCACTTTCTTCTTCGGAAGGATTTTGGGACCGTGGATGGTATTTTTGGGTAGGTGGTACCGAGACGAATTCGTAGACAGGCGGTAGGCTTGAATCGGAGTTGTAACGAAAAAGTTACGGGCAAAACACTTCCAGTGGCAAACTTGTAATTATTTCGAAAAGTTTGGTAAAAATCAGATTTTCACCTCAGCTTTCTCTCTCTCTCTCTCTCGCGACACTCTCTCTCCTCAGTCTCTCTCTCTCCCCGACGTCAACTCTCTCTCTCCTCGGTTCGCGCAGCTCCGGCCACGGCAGGACCCGAGACCGATCCCGATCGATCCGCCTCGACGTCCCGATCAAGCCTAGGCCGTTTTCCCCGTCAGAAACCACGAGCTCCGGCCACGAGCTCGACTGGTTCGAACCGAAGCCTTCTCGCCGTCGCGCCGCCGCCTCCGCCGCCCAAACTCGGTGATTGAGGTATGGTTTCTCCTCCTTTTTACGAGTTCTAGCTGATGTTGGTATAGGTTTGGATCGATTGTGAGTGTGGAAAACCGATTAGAAAACCTAGGGTTTGGGCCGAATTTCAAACTGAAATTCCGGCCAGTTGCCGCCCGAATTGGGCCTCCCCGTAGTTAAAGAAAGTGATCCTGACCTCGAGTAGAAGCTAGGGTAGGAAGGGTGAGCTCGGGTGTGGAGTTTTTCCGTCGCCGAAAATTACTCTACACACCCACGCGCTGCCGGCGCGTGTGGCGGCGCGTGGGCGAGTCTGGTGAGGCTGCATTGTAACCCGATGAGATCCTTAGGTTGTCACGAGCGCGTAGGAATTCGCGGATCTCAATTCGTATGTCGTTTGACTATCGAACGGATTTTCGCATATTGTGCGTTATCCGGGTTCGATAGGTTTCGACCGTTAGATCTTTCTCGAAGTAAAGTATGTTGTTCTAGGAATTCCTAGGACCGTATGGGACTTCACGGATTATGAATCGGAACCCCGGATGTTCCGATTCAAAAATGCAAAGTTTGCGGGTTAGCGATAACCGTAAAATCGGGATTAATTCCTAAACCTGTAATCGGACCTTAGGATACCTTCTCTAACGTGCACGTAGGGGGATTTGGGGGAATTAATCATTTAATTGGTGATTTCCGCTTCGACGTAATTTTATATTAATTAACGGTTCGTATCTCGAAATAGGTGTTTCGACTGCACGTACTCAGCAGGCAGGACCCTCACGTGGTCAAGCAGCGTGGGACTATCTGTGAGTGGACTTTGTTTTAATCATATGCATGGTTTTAATTGATGAAAGTTTCTGCATAATGTTTTAATGGTTTATGGAATATATATATTATATTCATGAAATGATTTTTGTTGGTCGGGTAGTTTCTGAATATATATATATATATATATATATATCGAGTTTGGCATTCTTGGGTTTTGAGAGTGTCTTTGTGTGGATATTGGGGAGGTATATTTATATATTCACTATAGATGAGATATTGGGGTAGTTGGAGGTTGTTGTGGAAGAGTGTGGTTTTAGAGAGAAGTCGGGTGATTACACTACGTAAGTACCTTCCCTAGTTACTAGTCTCACTCGCGGCGTTGGATGTTCCGGTGTGTGAGACACTTTCCATATGCGGCGTTGGATGTTCCGGCATGTGGAAAGACTTATTATAGAGTTTAGGGTCATCACCATGGCGTTGGATGTTCCGGTGTGTGATGATCCAGTCTGCGCGCGTAGGACATAGTTTGGAAGCTACACATGGCGTTGGATGTTCCGGTGTGGGAGCTTTGGAGTTTCGTCCCCCGGTTGGACCGCTCATCCCTAGACGCAGGATAGCACCTAGAAATCCTGCAGACTAGTTAAACGATCCCCCAGTTGGATTGTTTTCCCGGTACCTAGGTGGTGTGCTGAGTATATCGTATAGCTATTTATATATATATATATATATATTTATTTATACAAGTATCTTTATACGGGTATGTATGGTTGAGTGGGTAAGGAAGTTAGTGGTTTGAAAGGAGTGGTAAGTTTGAGTGGGTGTGGTTCCTTTTTAAAGGAGGTAACTGGTATTTTCTGAAATGTTTTTAATGAATTAAGTTTTGGGTAATTATTTATTGAATTGTGAACCTGCATGTCTTGAGCATTATTTTTACATGGTGGGGTTATTATATTGTTTTAACTGCAATTTGGTTTTTGTCCACTCACATATTTTCTGTTTTGCAGTAGTCGCTCCAGGAAGCGTGCAAGTGGTGTACGAAGTTCGATCTGTGCATCTTTCTAGTTAGGAACTGAGTAATTTCTTCTACTCAACTGTACTTGTAATCTAAATTCAGTAGATGCTCTGTATCGCCCAGATAGATTTTACTTGTGAGGCCGGAGGCCACTTTAGTGACTTGTAAAATTGTGAAAGCATGCTGATGGTTGGGATTATTACTATTATTATTACTGTGTGTTGCAGGTTGAGTAAATTTTTGTTGGGATTGCTTAGTTTACAGGGGAGACTCTGCCAAATTTTTGGTAGAAAGTCTCGAGTTTTAATTTAGTGGGCCCGGCATCGGGATGATGTCGGAACAAAGACGGGGTCCGCTCCGGTTTCCGGGAAATTCCGGGGCGGGTCCTGTCAGCTTGGTATCAGAGCATTAGGTTCATTTTCCTTCGACTATTGCACTTTTGCTGCATTGTTGATCTAATGATTTCATGATTTCCTTGTGTAGAATCATGTCAGCTCGCAGAGCTAGAACAAGAGGCCGCGGTCAGAGATGGGGGCCGAATCCTCCACCTCCATCTCCGTCACCCCCTCCTTCACCACCGGTACCTTCACCTCCACCATCCCCACCTGCTGGAGATAATGCTTTGGATATGAGGCATGTGCTCAGCCAGTTCACTCGCACAATGGCTACAGCCTTACGGGGAAGGCGTGGTACAGAAAGTTCTGAAATTAAGAGAGTTAAAGAACTTGGGGCAAAGGAATTTGTGGGCAGTACTGACCCAGCAGAAGCAGAATTATGGATTACTGATGTGGAAAGAATTTTTGAGGTTTTGGAATGTCCAACTGAGGATAGAGTCCGCTTGGCTACCTTTCTACTCAAGGGCAATGCTTATCATTGGTGGAAGGCAGTAAAAAGGGGTTATGAAAATCCGGCTGCCATAAATTGGGAAGAATTTCAGCGAATCTTTTCAGAGCAGTTTTACCCACCTTCTTATAGACATGCAAAGAAGTCAGAGTTTCTGTATCTGAAACAGGGGTCTATGTCAGTAATGGAGTATGAACACAAGTTTAATGAGTTGTCCAGATTTGCTCCAG
>NC_047654.1:6163509-6253194 GCF_902201215.1 Prunus dulcis
CTTTAAAAAGAAACCCCACTCTCTCAAACTTACCACTCCTTTCAAGCCACTAACTTCCTTACCCACTCAACCATACATACCCGTATAAAGATACTTGTATAAATAAATAAATATATATATAAATAGCTATACGATATACTCAGCACACCACCTAGGTACCGGGAAAACAATCCAACTGGGGGATCGTTTAACTAGTCCGCAGGATTTCTAGGTGCTATCCTGCGTCTAGGGATGAGCGGTCCAACCGGGGGACGAAACTCCAAAGCTCCCCCACCGGAACATCCAACGCCATGTGTAGCTTCCAAACTATGTCCTACGCGCGCAGACTGGATCATCACACACCGGAACATCCAACGCCATGGTGATGACCCTAAACTCTATAATAAGTCTTTCCACATGCCGTAACATCCAACGCCGCATATGGAAAGTGTCTCACACGCCGGAACATCCAACGCCGCGAGTGAGACTAGTAACTAGGGAAGGTACTTACGTAGTGTAATCACCCAACTTCTCTCTAAAACCACACTCTTCCACAACAACCTCCAACTACCCCAATATCTCATCTATAGTGAATATATAAATATACCTCCCCAATATCCACACAAAGACACTCTCAAAACCCAAGAATGCCAAACTCGATATATATATATATATATACTCAGAAACTACCCGACCAACAAAAATCATTTCAAGAATATAATATATATATTCCATAAACCATTAAAACATTATGCAGAAACTTTCATCAATTAAAACCATGCATATGATTAAAACAAAGTCCACTCATAGATAATCCCACGCTGCCTGACCACGTGAGGGTCCTGCCTGCTGAGTACGTGCAGTCGAAACACCTATTTCGAGATACGAACCGTTAATTGGTATAAAAATCACGTCTAAGCGGAAATTACCAATTAAATGATTAAATCCCCAAATCCCCCATACGTGCACAGTGAAGGAGGTATCCTAAGGTCCGATTACAGGTTTAGGAATCGTTCACAATTTTTTTACGGTTATCGCTAACCCGCAAACTTTGCATTTTTGAATCGGAACATCCGGGGTTCCGATTCATGATCCGTGAAGTCCCATACGGTCCTAGGAATTCCTAGAACAACATATTTTACTTCGAGAAAGATCTAACGGTCGAAACCTATCGAACCCGGATAACGCACAATATGCGAAAATCCGTTCGATAGTCAAACGACATCCGAATTGAGATCCGCGAATTCCTACGCGCTCGTGACCACCTAAGGATCTCATCGGGTTATATTGCAGCCTCACCAGACTCGCCCACGCGCCGCCACACGCGCCGGCAGCGCGTGGGTGTGCAGAGTAATTTCCGGCGACGGAAAAACTCCCCACCCGAGGTCACCCTTCCTACCCTAGCTTCTACTCGAGGTCAGGAGCACTTTCTTCAACTACGGGGAGGCCCAATTCCGGCGGCAACTGGCCGGAATTTCAGTTTGAAATTCGGCCCAAACCCTAGGTTTTCCTAATCGGTTTCTACACTCACAAACGATCCAAACCTATACCAACATCAGCTAGAACTCGTAAAAAGGAGGAGAAACCATACCTCAATCACCGGGTTTGGGCGGCGGAGGCGGCGGCGCGACGGCGAGAAGGCTTCGGTTCGAACCAGTCGAGCTCGTGGCCGGAGCTCGTGGTTTTCGACGGGGAAAACGGCCTAGGCTTGATCGGGACGGCGAGACGGATCGATCGGGACCGGTCTCGGGTCCTGCCGTGGCCGGAGCTGCGCGAACCGAGGAGAGAGAGGGTTGACGTCGGGGAGAGAGAGAGACTGAGGAGAGAGAGAGAGTGTCGCGCGAGAGAGAGAGAGCTGAGGTGAAAATCTGATTTTTACCAAACTTTTTGAAATAATTACAAGTTTGCCACTGGAAGTATTTTGCCCGTAACTTTTTCGTTACAACTCCGATTCAAGCCTACCGCCTGTCTACGAATTCGTCTCGGTACCACCTACCCAAAAATACCATCCACGGTCCAAAAATCCTTCCGGATAAGAAAGTGACCAATTTACCCCTACCCCAAGGGTAAATTCGTAAATTTAATTACATCGATTAAAATAAACAATTAAATTTGGAGTCGGGGTATTACATCCACGACCCAACCACTGTCGTTAAAAATTAATACCCTAAATCCTTAAAACTAAATTATACAATTTAAAAAATTAAGTTTATAAAAGGGTTTATGGTTTTACAACCTAATATATACCCTAGACTACCCAAAAATTATACTTTAAAAATAAACCCCAATAAATAAAAACCCTAATCTCTAAACCCTAGACTCTAAACCCTAAACCATAAAACTCGCAGTGATTTTATGACTCATCAAAAGAATTTTGTTTTGGAAGGACTTTTTTAAACTTTTGTTATTCAAAATGAAAATTTTCAAGGTTTAGGGCGAATAAAATATATCAATGATTTCATAGGAGTTGACTTTGCATTTTTCTGATTTATTTTAAATTTATTTTGAATATTTTGATATAAAAATAATAAAATATACTTATCACAACAACAAACCGCGTCGGGGTTAAGAAATTGAAGGCGTTGTAAATTATAATAGACGACTTACATATTAAAATGACGTCGTTTAAAGAAGAAACCATGTCGGATATTTTACGGCACGACGTAACATATGTATTCCACGACTCAACCACCGTCGTTAAAAATTAATAACCTAAACCCTTAAAACTAAATTATATAATTTAAAATTTTAAGTTTATAAAAGGTTTTATGGTTTTACAGCCTAATATATACCCTATACTACCCAAAATTATACTTTAAAAATAAACCCCAATAAATAACAACCCTAATCTCTAAACCCTAGACTCTAAACCCTAAACCATAAAACTAGAAGTGATTTTATGACTCATCAAAACAATTTTGTTTTGGATTGTCATTTTAAATTTTTGTTATTCAAAATGAATTTTTTCAAGGTTTATGGGGAAGAAAATATATCAATGACTTCATAGGAGTTGACTTTTCATTTTTCTGATTTATTTTAAATTTATTTTGAATATTTTGATATAATAATAAAATATTTTGTAATAGACGACTAAGTTGTTAAAATGACGTCGTTTAAATGAGAAACCATGGCGGCTATTTAACTACCGACGTAAAATATATATTTCACGACTTAACCGCTGTCGTTACAAATTACTACCCTGAACCCTTAAGAAATTGAAGATGTTGTAAACCATAAACGACTCAATTGTTCAAAGAATGTCGTCTAACTACCCTTTTACGTCGTACTTGTTTAAAACGAAACAACAAAATACGACGATTTTTGACTTTATTAGGTCGTTGGAAAAGTATTACACGTCGGTTACCCAATTTGTATGTTTGTTTTTTTCTTTTAATTTAAGAAAACCTAAACAAATTTTTACATTATATATTATAGACAAAATTTGTACATTATACATAAATATCAAGTGTTCAATTATTCCCCTGTTTAATAATTTGGCAAACAAACTCTGCCCATTCATTCAGGACTTCATCAATAGCTTCTTGGGGGTATGAAGCTTCCTGGTTTCCCTTGGCATACTGCATAAACAATGACTATTAGGGTTTATAAATAAAAAGAAATTCAATCACAGATGACGATATTTTTCATAACCGACGTAGTATATCTATTCAACGGCGGTAATTTTACATGACCGTCGTTGATAATACAAAAAACGACGTGAAATGTATGAAGGTAATTTCTTCTTACCTTATTCTCAAACCCAAAGGAAGGATCATTGATGATGTCCCTCATGAAGCGCATCACATAGTACCCGCATTCGACATTGCTGGGTTGCTTTGGGGTGCCTGAGAGAGTTTTCCAAATTACAGCTTTACGTCCTGCTCGGCCTATATGGGAATTATATATTTTTATGGCACTGTTCACGATGTTTTTAGCCTCTTCATCGACCACACGATGACCTGGCAGAGGATCCAGAAAATAGACGGTTTCCCTCTTTGCCCTTACAATCAGCAAGACCCAATGACGGCTGCACAAAATTAATATAAAAACGACGGTTATTTACAGAAACGGCGTATTATAATATTTCACACGACGAAATAAAGTAGCAATCGACGACATTATATATTTATCACGACGATACATAAATACCGACGTGGTTAGTAGTTTCAAACGACTCAATAAAATAAAACACCGGCGTGGTTAGTTTATACGCTGTCATTTATTGAAAATCATAAAAACAAAATCCTAAGGAGACTAACCCTGGAATGTAAGGCATCATGAAAATCTGTTCACCGTCTGTCTTCTGAAGTCGAGCTGCTACCAGTCGTGATCTGTCAGCTATTGTGCCAGAGTTGGCACTAACTGTAGCAGGGCCGATAAAGCCAACCATGCTGCACATGTTTGCTTGTTTCAAAACATCATGTAAGTACCTAAATACATAAAATAATATAAACAAGTCTGCACAAAAAACCACACGACGGTTATGTATAACAAAACGACGTATTATAAAATTTCACACAACGTACTGAAATAGAAAAGGACGTTATAATATATTTATCACGACGGTACATACTAACGACGTGGTTAGTTAATTAAGACGACGCAATATATAAACCAACGACGTATTATTTTAGAATGACAAACCTCATATATACTGCTAACACAGTAGCTCCAATTTCTTCCATGCCTGCAAATTGTGTAATATCTTCAGGCAGGAGGATGGTATCGCGTTCACCACCAAACACCTCCTTATCAATTGTAAATTGCAGGATCTTATCCTCAGGCAGGAGTGTCGTTTCCACATAACGACAAAGGGTTTTTTAAAGAAGATGGCGCCTCCATATTTGAATAATCACCAACTTCAATAACCTGTTTAAAGAAATAAAAAAAATGACGTGGTAATTCAATAAAGATGACGGTTTAAGGAATAAAACGTCGTCTGAAAATAATTTAAACGACGGTGAAAAAACCGTCGTGGTGAATATTTTATTACGTCTTAAAAAAATTCCGCCGTCTAAGTTGTAAACAAACGACGGTTTAAAAAAAAATATCGACGTCTGAAATTTTGAAAAACAAATAAAAAAGGCAAAGTTATGTGAACATACCTTGTCGTCATGTTTTTCTTCATCTTCTTTCTCCTTTTCTTCTTCCTTCTCTTCATCTCTTTTTTCTTCTTCCTTCTCTTCATCTTCCCGATGTTTCCCCATTTTGGCAGTATCATCCTCAACATGTAGGGATCTCACATCACCTCCAGAGCAGCTAGCTTTGTCAGACATTGGATTTTTGGGGCTTTGGCTAATTCTTGTTTTAAGCATGGTTGGATCAAAATTGGGAATTAATTGGGAAAGCTGACTAAGGAAATGCTCCCTCTCAGCCTCTACCAATTGTTTTGTTCTAGCCTCCATCCTTAAGGCCTCTTCCTTTGCCTTAGCCTCCATCTTTTTAGTCTCTTCTTGAAGGAGAACTCTTAAACTCTCCTTCAAGCGGTCGTCAAAGCTAACCCTCTGTGGTTTGGGTAAATTGAAATACTGCCTTGGGGAAATCCCAGCACCTACTCCTCTCAATCTGCCGGGATGCTCGGGGCCCAAAGCCATGGTCAGCACATCATTGCTGCCATATACACTGACTTTGCCTTCCGAGACTTGTTTTTGCAATTCATCCTAAAACAAAGATATATAAAAAAGTAAGAACAAAAAACACACGACGGTTATTTATATACAAACGACGTATTATATAATTTCACACGACGCAATAACATATAAACCGACGTTATTATAACTTATCACGACGGTAGTTAACCGACGTGGTTAGTTTTTTAAAACGACGAAATCAATAAACCACCGACGTCTTATGCTATAATTACAGAAAACAGGGTAGTGATTCCTAATTAGACCTTTAACGACGTTTTTTAAAAAGTTTCGACGTGGTAATATCATTCACACGACGCGAAATGAACCACCGACGTCTTATGCTATAATTAAAGAAAACAGAGTAGTTTTTCCTATTTAGACCTTTAACGACGTTTTTTAAAAAGTTTCGACGTGGTAATATCATTCACACGACGAAAAAAATATAACATAAGACGTAATAAGAATTTTTCACAGTTTAATAAAAATTTAAAACAGAGTGAGTAGGCTTACAATTAATTTTGCTTTCTCTGCCACCTTTGGATCGGGGATGTTACCATGTTTGTCCTGTCTAGCTCTCTTCCATAAGGTAGATCGATCAATTTCTACCCCAGGCATGGTTTCCTCCAATTGATCCTCCAATCCAGCATATCCTTTTCGAGACAATCGATGATTGTACTCGAGTTTCTCCCTAATCTGTGCATGTTGAGAATGCACAGACTCAAAATCTTTGGAAAGCCTTGAAGCTACAAAGGCATCCCATTGTGCTTTCTCTATGAATTTATATGTTTCCGGGGGTTGGCTTAATTTCTCCTTGTCATTGGTGTATGGAAGGATATAATGCCTCGTTAGTGTAGACTTGAAATCCTTCCATTTCTTGGCAGCAGAAGCTAAAACAGAGTTCTTGCCCCCTTGACCTACGACAAAAGCCATGTCAACTGCTTCCCATATCTGCTCCTTTATATCCTTGGGGATTTGGGACCATTTCTTGTCCACAAGTGGAACTCTGGAGCGTGCCAAGACACCAATGTACGACTGCATTTCACTATGTGCTTGGCCAATACCTTTCCCCCTTTTATTGTACTCAACAATTGGCCTCAGTTTCTGAAGCTTTCTCTTCACAACACGAGGCATTGTGCTCATACCTCGACCAGTCTTTGAATCATCAGAGATTGTTGTCTGGCTTTCTGTCTCAGCAGATGATGAAGCAAACTTCATCTTCTTCGAAGACTTCATCTCCTTCGAAGACTTGTCTTGAGGAGCTACCATTCCAAGCTCCTTATCTCCATTTTTCTTGGAGCCAGAATCCTTAGTTTGGTGTTGAGAAACCATTTTAACAGACAAAACTGCAAGTGAAAATATTTCAGGAAAAGATTAAGAACACAAACGACGGTTATTAATAAAATACGACGTATGATATGATTTTAAACGACGCAATGAAATAATCTCAGACGTAATAAATGTTTAAAACCATTATTTATATAACGTCGTGGTATTTATGTTCACACGACGTCAATAGTAATACACCGTCGTGGTATTAACATTCACACGACGTAAAATACCACGTCGTGGTATTAACATTCACACGACGTAAAACAATAGATATACCGTCGTCTATATTAGATACCAACCCTAATTTCTTTTTCTTTATATTTTATCAAATTAGGGAAAAACAAAAACCATTGTTCAGAGAAATCAAACCTGCAATTAAACAAGCAAATAAAAAAAAGACTATAATTTTAAAACAACTTTGTCAATTTTCAGACGACGCTAGAACCACTGACGAACCGTCGTGGTCTACATATTTAACCACGTAAATATGAAGCTGCCGTCGTCTTATTTAGTTGAGGTAGTTGTCTTCAAAGTTGAAAACTTTCCCTCTTTGTCTGTATATTTTATCAAACTTGGAAAGAAGTAAAATGATTTTGGCCAGAAAAAAGGTAAAAAGATTTTTCAAACAAAAAACGTATGAGCATGCAAAACAGTAACCAAAATAGTGAAAATGAAAGCTTACCTATTGCGTGCAATGAAAGCAAGAGGAAGACGATCGATCTTTAAGTTCAGAGACGACGAAGAAGACGAGAGGAAGACGATGAAATACTCTGACAGTGCTCTGACAAGGAAAAAAGACGAAAAGTTTTCTCTGGGAGTTGAAATTTTTAATCGGGTTTGGAAACAATGCATGTGTAAGTCAGGTAGACGAAAAGTTGCTTATATATAAAACCATTTCAAAAAAATAATACGGCGGTTACATATAACTACGACGTATAAATTAAATACTACGACGGTAAATTTAACTTCGGACGTGGTAAATAAATACGACAGTAGTGTTGTAGGTACCGTCGTAGTAAACTCAAAAATTAAAGTACATAAGTAATAACTCGCGTCATGGTATATTATTTAACACGTCGTTTTTATTAATTTACCGACGTGGATTTCTGTACAATTTTTATTAATATACGTCGGTTTTACCGACGTTGATTATACAATTTAAACGGCGGTTTTTTGTAAGGACCGCCGTTGGTTTTAAAAATTTATTCTATAAATTTGTCGCTTTCATTCATTTTGGGTTTACATTTAGGGTTCCAGGTTCTTACTCTCTCAGAGACACTGTCTCTCACATCTCAAAGACAATAATTTGGATGTCTTTCTCAAAGAGAAATTGAGCTTACTCGCATCAAATCTATGTCCACAAGAAGAAGCTTGCAACTAGCCTTCTCACTTCCTTGATCAAGCCTGATATAGGAAACTTAGTGCTTCTGAATACTCCTTGCTTTCCATCAAAAGAGATGCAAGCCTGGCCTCCACTCGCTGTCGAAGGAAAGTTCGCTTCTCAGGGAAATCTGAAGATTAGATTTGCTGGAATGAAGAAATCTGAAAATCAAAAAAATTTAAAATGAAGGAAATTAATGTTCTGGAATATGTAAATTTTCTTTTTTGGATGACAGATTTAAAAGAAATAAGAGTATAAAAACAACGACTGTTTTTGTATTACTGTCGTCGTTTTTCGTCGTCTTAAGTCAGACTAAGACGACGTAATATATTTGTTGAGCGGCGTTGATTTGTTTTTTAAACGTCGTTAGGTATAATATAACCGTCGTTGAAAATTGTCTCTCTGATTGCAAATTTGCAACGACGTTAGGTATAATATTTGAAGATACACAAAAGCACACACATCATCAACTTCCAAAAAATTGTCTCTCGATTGCAAATCTGTGTCATCTGTTAAGATTATGATGTGGAATAGAGTTCCATCTGGTAAGATTTCGTAACCCTTGGGATCTCAGAAAAATCTGGTTATGTCGGCGGTTTTCTATATAAACCGTCGTTGTTATTTCAATTCTTGTCATTAAGTAGATCTACCGACGTAGGATAAGAAAATCAAAGAAAAAAATTGTTAACAAAATTCTTATTAAGACGACGGTTTAAATTAAATGTACGACGTATAAAATGAATAAATACGACGTTAAATTTTATTGTACGATTTAATGATAACGTCGTAGAACTATACGATAATGACGTCGATATATTTATATTCTCCGTCGTTGTAAATTAATTTAATACGGCGATATTTTTTATTTTAAAGCCGTGGATTTGTTTATAATTATACGGCGTCTTATACGAAAACCTCGTCGTGTTATGTTATGAGTAAAAACGGCGGCTTTTATTGAAAACGTCGTCTTTACTTTCTACGTCGGTCGATTCATAACGTCTGCCATTCTTTGTTGGCTTTGATTTTACACTGCGGAAATCTGTTTCAAATAGACGTCGGTTGTTTAAATAGGTACGTTGTTATTTTTGAACAGCCATTTGAATCTTCATTTTTGGTTGTCTAAGGTGGTATAACACGACGGTGTTTTTATAACACGACGGTTTTTTTAGAACCGTCGTCTTTTTAAAAACCACGACGGTTTTCAATTAGACCGTCGTTGTTTTCTGGTCGTCTTTTTCACTTTTTGTAGTAGTGAAATGATGGTGATGGAGTTGAGCTCTATCTGGAAAATATGATGTCCGGTCCAATATACTTCCGGAAAATCCTTAAAGTGTCCAACGGATAATCCTCATAAAAATGCTTCAATACTTTCTTAGTATAAGCAAGAATCTTGTTGGCATAATGCTCGATCTTTAAGTCGAGACAAATATTTCTTGAACTCTTCAGAAGCTTTAATGTGTTGCAAACACATTATAATCCATGTACTCACTGAGGCAATTTATGCACATTAGTATTGAGTATAGATTTTGTGCTTCGGGCATATGTCCTTCAGAGACTTGCTTCATGCAATTTCAATCCTTTCAAGGATTTTGTTTAAACGATTGAACTTTATGACACATTATATAGCTTTAACCCTGCTATTTATACATCTTTAGGGAATCACTTCTGGTGATATACTCCGCGCATTTAATAACCCTTAAAGATAACATGTTGGTCTCCGTAAATGTGCAATAAGGGGGCACAATTAAATCTGTAAATATGGAGAAAACCCAACATTCCTTGTTTCTGCCAGAAACATTGTGTCATACAAAGTAGGTATATTCCCTTTTATTCCGAACACCGAAGTATAACTTTCAATATTAACATCTTTTGGGGTTCGTACTGTGGGTTTGCTCTTTCACGTTCATTCTCATCTATAATGGAATTGCCTCATTCCATTTTGGCTAATGATATTGTCGACATTTAATAATTGAACGTGGTTCCAATCAACACAGCCCATTGATGATTTGAGTAGCTACTCCAAAACCAAAAATTGTCATTCATCAATTCATGATTCCACCATTCTCATGTGCATGCGCATGCATCAATTATAAGCATTTCTTTGCCTTTGGGTACCCAAGCCACTTTAGGGGGCTTTTATGATGTGAGAATGTGGATTATAACCTCAAATGGAGCGTTATTTTGCAGTAGAGCGTGGATAATCTCCATTTAGGGAGTTGGAACATTTAGAACCCATATATCTATCATGCTGCAGGCATGCCACAGATTAATACATACATGTCAATTAATTTATGGGACTTTAACCCATACAATTTCTACGCATTAGGCGTGCACAATATCAATATTGACATGTCAAAGGATTGTCTTTTCGGGACTTCAATCCACATCATTTGCTACGCAATAGGTGTGCATCATATTGATCACTGCTATACCCATATTTTGTTCTTATGGGACTTTAATCTGTGCAGTGTATTATCAATGTATCCAACTTGCAATCTATAAAATTTGCGTTAATAATTCATGGATACATACAAGCCATTCTTTTGGAACGGACTTATCTCCCCATTTGGTTACCTTTCAAGATAAAATATCAAATAAGTATATAAGCATAAAATAACATAAGTATTGCTTACATCCTTAGGTGGGAGAAACTTTTCTCAAGTATCATTCAAGCTCGTATCGGCCCAGTAAATATAATGTAGTGCTTGATGATCTAGTTATATCCTGCAAGAGCAAAAATCACAATTCTTCTCTTTGTCAAAAACAAATAACCCTTAGAGTTAGGATCACTGCATGGATTCTTTCTTCGGATGTTCGTTCTAAAGAAATAAAATCCCTTATGAACATAGAGTTATAAAAAGAAAGAAAAGATACAAAAATTGTGATATTGATTGCAAGGTAAGGTAAGCAATCAAGGAAGGAAGCTGGTGGGGGCAGACAACAAGCTCTCATTTCTCCTAGTCTAGAAGGACCTCAGGAGATTAGAGCATAAGGTCGCCTTCACAGTTCCCTGATGTAGCGGAAACGTGATCAGGGATAGTCTCGCTTCCTGAATGGATGATCAGAGATAGTCTTGCTTCTCGGGCATATTGAGTGCTCACTGATAAAAAAAAACAAGTAGATATCGCATCACTAGGTATGAAGAAAACTAGATGTCTTCTGCAAAGAAAATTTCGTTAGTAACAAATTTATACACAAATACAAGGAATAGGTAGAATCGGTGAATTTCAAATTAACCATAGGAAAATTGCGAGATTCTCGGGGTACTTTTGAAAAAGTAGCTCCGTGAAATCCGCAAAGCAAGATCGGCTTTGACGAAAATAATACTTGAAAATGCCGAAAGTGCCGACAGGCATTATTAGAGGCCGCGTGAAGTTTTGGAATCTGGGAAAGAAAAAGAGAATATGGGGATCCGAGAAGATATTGGGATCCTGGAAACGTTGCCACATTTCCATCTATAGATATTGCCTCTACAAAACTTGATTGGAGCAACTGCGTTTCAACTCAACTTCCTTCATTTTCTGAAACTTTAGTTTTTGTAAGACTTTCTTTGAAACCTTCTTAAAATGGCTTCCTCTTCTTCCTGCCCAAATTATTTCAATTTAAATGATGCTCCCACAACAACCAGTGACTCCAAAGTTTGGCGTCCATCCTTTATATCCCAAAATCGTCATCTCACAGTTAATGATTCTGTGATGATGAATGATGCTACTGCTGTCATAGTAGCTAGGAATTTCATTACTCTAATGGATGAAATATTGTTAACAGGGAGGTCTGAGGAAGAGGCTATTGATGACTCAATGGCTTCTAGCATTCAGAGTGCTGCTTCTATTTCTAACATGGCTGATCGTTTGCGTGCTAGAGCAAACGAGGTTCAGAAGCTAACAACTGAAAATTCATCTCTTCAAAGAATGCTTCATGAGTCTCAACAGGAGGTTGAGAAACTTAAAGGAGAGAATAATGCCTTGTTGAAACTGGTGAGTTCGTACTCTGTTGATACATTGAGAAGGTTAGACATGCTGCAGGTCTCCAATGAAAAAATTTTGGGAGACCACGAGAGGCTTATGGCTAAGCTAAAGAGGCGTCGTCCTCTTCCTTCAGAGGCTTCTAGAACATAATGTAATTTTATAGATTTTACAGGGCCTGCACCTACATTGCAGGTGGAAAAAAAAAATCTATCTGTTGTATGCTCATTTCTTGTTATAATAATTGTGCACATTCTTAAACTTACACCTGTGGTTTTTACGTCTTTTCAAAATGGACATGAAATATGAATTGAGTAAAAGCCACGATAATATCGCAATATAGTAGTGAAGAACATTAACTACTATATACCCACAACTTCAAGTTTTAGGATCTCTCATATATTTGGATCCATGGGCTTCCGGCCCAGATATAACAAAATATGTGGGGAGCCTCAATTCATCATTTGAGGTTTATACTGATATTATCCATTTCACGGTGTATTTTTAACCACTGAAATTCACAAAATATATTTCTTCCTTGAGGTGTCGATTATAACATAATCGAACTTTATTAAATTCATCATTCTCTTATGCCAAAGAAATATGTGGTGTACCACAATTTGCAATAATATCTCAAGGGTTGTTCATTTAACTGTTGGAACTTTAGGTTTTCAACACTGTTAGATTTTGAACTTTGTGCCAAAATCACATATTCTCATGGTATGGACATTCAATCCCCTTAGATTTTGAACTTCGGGCCAAAATCACATATTCTCATAGTATGGACATTTTTACAATTTTTGTACATATTTCTGAACTTCAAGCCCCTACATAATTGTCTATATTTTGAGGAACTTCTGGCATCTCATTTAATTGCTCATCCATGAGTTTAAGGAACTGCAGGTTCCCTTTTGTATAGTGACGGTTTACCCAAAATGGTTAATATTTATGTATACGTCACTATTCATATATCCGGTAGTATTCATCAAGTCATGAATACGTATCTATTCATGTGTACAGTACATTTGCCAGTACAGTTATTATCCATGTGTACGGCACTATGAACCAATACGGTACTGTTACATCATTAAGGAACCCCAGGTCCTTATTTACATGTCAGGGATCAAGGACCCTCAAGTCCAATTACATGTTTACAAATATAGTACCGGAGAGACTGCCAGCTCTCATATTAATATCATCATCAAGAATCTTCAAGTCCTGATGTAATTGTATGATGAGGATCAAGGAACTTCTGGTCCTGATCTGCATACTGTAAATACTCATCATACAGCATAATTAATCCATAAAATAAATTGCTGGTAAATAAATTACTGGTATGGACGATAAACCCACACCATACTTTAAATAAATGTAAATGTGCGGTAAAATAAATTCATAAATTAAATTGCTTGTTGTATGGACGTTAATCCCGCACCATACCTTAAATAAAATTAAATGTGCAGTAAAGTAAATTCATAAATTAAATTGCTTGCTGTATGGACGTTAATCCCGCACCAAACCTTAAATAAAATTAAATGTGCAGTAAAGTAAATTCATAAAGTATGAGTGTTAATTCCACATCATACTTTAAGTATAAGTAAATTTGCAATAAAGTAAACGTGCTTGTATGGGCACTAATTCTGCCCCATACATTTAAATAAAAGTAAAGGCGTGGACGATAAACCCACACCACCCTTTTAAATAGATATTGTTGTATGGGTAATAAACCTACACCATACAGTAAATAAAATAAATGTGGGAATAAAAACCACCACTAAAAATATAAGAGGTGAAACCGTTCATTTTTATTAATTAGTAATTGGAAAGCAAATAAATATAGTGTATTATATTACCATAAACTTTTCATATTAATATTATATATCATGGGCTGTCAACCTGAATATCCCTTCTCTCTTTTTTCGTGGGTTCCTCTCAATACTAGAGGAAATGAAAAGTAGAGACAAACCTTAGTGCTAGTATGCATTCACGTTTGTCTGCTTCCTTGAGTGATAATTTCACGAATAAAGTGGACGAACCTGCACAAGCTCCTCCTGCACACCTTTACTTGCAAGAAATTTTTTTTTTTTTTCGATAGATTCCTCTCAAAACCATGATGAAATAATATAATCTTATTATACTAATATACTAGCTATATAGCATATTATATAAAATATGCAAAAAGTGATGGATCAAGCTTGCTACTGCCTTTCCACCTGCAGAGCAAGTTAAATAGTGTAGGATAATACTAAAGTAATTGAAAGATAAGGAAGTAGAGGACTTATTATTTTTTCAGTGGGTTTTCTATTCTTTCGGTGGGTTCTATCAATATCAAAGTGCAGAACACTATCTCTTCCCTCTTCTGTGGCTGCTTCTCTTCACCTTTTGCTTGCTTCTTTGCCCATAAACCCTTCATTTACATGGAAGGCCACCTGCCTCCCAGAATATTTACATGGCGTAGAGGGGTTTTATTATTTTATCACTATTTTTATTAGGATTGGAGGGGCACAAGGTGGTGGAGATGAGCAGATCAACATAGTGGCTAGGATTGGTCTTCGTGATCTCACTGCACTCACAGACCAAATTTTTTTTTTTGTTCTTTCTTTCCCACTTGGATGTAGATAACCAAAATTGCTGCATCAATTGCTTGACAATTTTCTATTATCTCCCTCTCTCTCTCTAACATGGAGACATACAAGGAAAGCTGAAGAAATGGCAAGAGAGGGAGGAAGGTAGGGGAAAGAATCTGGGTTTCTGTAAGAACCCAAAACAAAAAAAATATCTAAAAAGAAAGAAAATATCTAAAAAGTAAGGAAAATATCTTTTAACAAAAATGACCAAATTGCCTTTGCATATTTTAATGGGGGAAAATTTAGCTTTTTAATCGAGAAAGAATTTGGGAATTCTGCTTACACCATTGCGTAGAGCGCGGCGAAATGAGTTCGTAGACACGGAGTAGACCCGAATCGGAGCCGTAACGAAGAAGTTATGGTCTAAAAACCGCGAAGGGCAAAATGATAATTTGGTCAAAAAGTCTGATTTTTATACCCCTCTCTCTCTCTCTCCCCCGTCACTTTCTCTCTCTTCCTCTCTCTCCTTCCGCGCGAACTGGGCAGTGCGCCCGTTCGACTTCCAGGCGGCGGCCCGGCTACCACAGGCCGAGCCGATCTCCGCCGTGGGTACCTACGGGTCCGCCTCCGTGTCGCCGTCACAACCTGACCAATCTCCACCCCGGGACAGCCCTGAGCTGGCCGAAAAATCGTGTTTTCCGACAGAGGTTCGTTCGAAGCTACCCGAACTTCCAGCTAGAAATTCTCCTTCGTTTCTCCACCAAATCGATCGAGTAAGGCATTAGAGGTCCAGCTGATCAGTAGGAGGAACCTTCAAAGGGCCAAATTAGCTCGGACCATCTGTGAGTGGACTTTCTTTCATGGATTATCTTATATAAATGAGTTATATAGAGGTTTCCATAAATAAGATTTTATAAGTGACTTTATACAAGGATTTTATCTCGATTTTATATAAATAAGTTTTTATAAATAAGTTATTATAAGTGAATCTTATTATTTGATCTTGAATAAGTATTTTGCAAATCTTTGAGCATGTTTTATACTGTTAAATATTTCAAGTTACATATATGATGAAAGTTATGTTTAGTAGCATACCTCGAGTTTTATATAACTGAATAGCAACAGCATCGGGACTACAGTCAATTTATCAGATTTCAGAAAGTTACCAGATTTTTAATTAGACCACCATGTACCCGTTTCTTTATGGTGATTACCCAGAGTCGGACCGATGTCTACGGACATCCAGTCTGATTTCAGTTACGTCAGTGCATTTGACTTTGCCTCACGAGTTACGGGGACGCTCGGACCGTGAGTGCCAGGATTTGCGGCTCGGCAAACTTGGTGTCCCGAGACCTGCCAGGATTGCGGCTCGGCTGACTCTGTGTCCCCGAGACCTGCCAGAATTGCGGATCAGGCTGACTACGGTCCCCTGCATCCTGCCAGAGCGACTCGAGCTGACTTGGTGTCATCGAGGAATCTGCCGGCGGGACAGGCTGATCATAGTCCCCCGATTTCGCCAGTTTGCGGCTCGGGTAGCCTGTGTGACGCCCGAGACCTGCCAGGGAATTGACGGATATGACAGGGGTACAAATAGGTGGTATTTTCAAAGGATTTTGAGTTTTCTTTTATTCAAGGATGACTTTCAGCGATTTTATATCGTCTTTTTAGTATTCGCACAGTTATATCTCTATATCTTTATTCTGTTATACCAGTTCTTGATTCCTCCAGGCAGTGATATCTTTGTATATTTGATCGATTATGCAAGTTTATTCATCAGCATACTGATTCATGCTTATAGAATCTTTTATATTGAGATATAGTTAAATTTTCGATATATAAATATATATCCCTAGTTATTTCAAAACGGGGGTATTATATACTGGATTGTTTTTAAGAATTTCACTTTTTGTCCACTCACAGTTTAAAACTTGTTTTTCGCCCCCAGGTCGTAGAAGTGCACAGGATCCACCACCGGGCCACTCTTAGCCTCCGCGCTTCAAAGTCAGGTAGGATTTGTAGAAAAATCCTTGAAAGCCCGTGAACTTTGGAAAATTGCTCTGATATCGAGCTTTAGTGGAAAAACTGAAACTGGCAAATATTGGTTTATCCTATTCTGGCTGTTGGTGTGGATTTGTTGAATATTTAACAGGTGAAAATTTTGGGATTGGTCAAAATACAGGGGAGACTCTGCCGAATTTTCGGCACAAGTCTAAAGGAATTTTAAAGATAAATTGAAGTAAGAAGGGTAAAAAGGTCATTTTTGCCCGACATTTGCCAGGTGTCGGACACGCACAGGACTTGGCTCGAATTCCAAAGTGGAAATTGTGTTGGGTCCTGTCAGTTTCATCAGAGATTTTAGCTGGTATATTTGAAAGCGAATTTGTACTGATAACGTGTTATAAAACCAAAGAATTGAGGAGAGAATTTAGAAGCAGAGAAACAGTAGGATTGGTTCCTCTCTTCAGTATTATTCAATCCATCCATAACAAGGAGGGGTGAACCCTTTTGTACGCAAAGCCCCTTCCAACATGTGGGCTCCACTTTATCACCTTATCACCTAATCACCTTATCATTTACAACAAAAAAGAGATTCCCTGTGTTTTGTAATGAAAATAGTTTGCTATTTCTTTAAGGGGCTTTTAAGGACAAATAGGTAAAAATGGCCTGGCGTCTCTAAATTAAAACAACTCGGTCCAGTTATTATGATCATGTCATTCTCCAACAGTAACGCTGACCATGGGTGCATTTCTTTGTTAAAATGATTTTCTTTAATGGAGTTTTTTATTCACTTTTGTGCTCTTAACATAAAATGAAAAAATGGGAGGGAAAATGTAAAATAAAATGAAATAACAAAACATGGATAACTTGTCCAACGGTGACATCCAATAAGTTATTGTTTAAGAGTGACATCCATAAATGTTACGTTTAAAATGGACTGGTATAACATTTTTTTCCTTCCGCTCCAACCGAAAGAGGAAAACTTTAATTATTTGAACTAATTAGACAATTCAAGGCTTGAAGTGGACTTTTAAATCCATTTTTATTATAAATACATAGATGGTGTGTTTATTAATCAGGAATTTAAATTATCATCAGGAATTTAATTCTATTTATGGAGGATTCTAGTGTTTACTTCATATCAATGAATTAAAAAGTAAGTGGGGTCTACACAAAATTAGGAATTGAATTCTTGGACCGCCATAAAGTGATGAATCAGGCCTTCATTGCCCCTTTTTCTGAGTTAGCAAGAATTAAGCCCAAAGCATTCTATTATTCTTCCAGTGGCTGCATGTTTTGTGTTAATATTTCTGGCAGCTCTGAACATGGGTGGAGATGATTTGCTTATGTTGAATAGAGATTATAGGAGCTTGGCATAAGAGCTTGGAGTGTAGGAGCTAAAGACCCACAGTTTAGCAAATGAGAATTAATGCATGTGCTTGGCTTGATGTTGGATATGCTTGAGTTTAGGAATGAGGGTTTTATTGTTTGAGGCTCTGGCTATGGTGGTTTGATTGTTTGCCTGTGATGGTTGTTGGGATGCTTATAGCAGTCAAATAAAGGGGGTTTCAAAGAGCATAGCTGAGGAAAGAAAAGCTTAAGACTTTGAAGGTTATGGTGTTTGTGGCTATGATTCTAGAGAGATTTATGAGTTCTAGAGGTGGGAGGATGAAGGAGTTGCTTGGAATTATGCTTGAGGTGAGGCTTTATAGAGAAGATTAAGGATTTCAAGGATGAGAAAGTAGGAGACATGGTTGTGATGGCTACTGAAATTTTTGGAGCAGTCAAGAGAATGGGTTGATGGTTGTTGGGATGCTTGCAACAACCTAAAGAAGTTTTCAGCCAAGAGGACAGAGGTGATAGCCAAGGGAAGAGGTCAATGGTTGGTTGGGAAGCTTGCAACCACTATGAGAAGAAGGGTTCTCATGTTTGCTGAGAGGTTTCCAGAGACCAAGAGAAGTTGGTTTCTCCTTGGGTCATGGGTTCTAATTTATTAAAGGCAAAGGCTTTCCCTTATTTCCAATGGGTAAAAGAAAGTGATGAAATCATCCTATTTTCAACGTGTAAAAGGGAGCATTGGGACATTCGTATTTTCAGCATGTAAAGCTAGGTATCGGAAAATGATTATTTCCTATGGATAAAAGGAAGTATCTGAATTGGCTTGTTTCTAATGGGTATTAGGGAGTGCTTGAACAATATCTCATTTGTACACCCACATTGGAGAACTTCAAGTAATGGGCTTGGACTTTGGTGCTCCCAAGTAGCCCCAAAGTCTCCATTATCCAAGAGCATCTCTAGGCCTTGTGGACCTTTATAACCTTCCACACCATAACCCCTCGTGCAAGCCCCATAAACCACATGACTTGGGTTCATGTAAGCTTGGTAGGTGTTTGGCATAAGAAAAATGTATTAGCCTTACATTGAGTTATTGGGCATGTGTTAGAGTGGCTTGGGCTTTTCTAACCGAGCTTAGTGACATATCATATTTAAAGGAATAGGTCTTTTGGCATGGCAATGATACTACTAGAATTTGTATAAAAGCTTACATGCATATTTATTTTGTCAAACTAATTCCCAAAAAATATAATTGGAATTAATACAAGACCTATTTATCCCTTATTTCGTACGTCATATTGGATTTTAAATGCTTTTAGACTTGTTGTGACTTTTTGGACTTCAACAAAATCGTTTCTTCATTGCTCTAGAATGTTTGTTGTACTTTGTCACGTTTTTCTCCCTCTTCTTTACAATTTTTTTATTATGTTGTAGAAATTTTTGTGAATTAATATTTATTGATATCTATTGTTGGATACAAGTTATGATGTATAAGTCTCATATTGGAGAAGACAATGATAATTTATAGTTCAAATATAAGTTGTCCACCCCTAGTATATCGAGACATGTTAGCCTAAACCCAAGGTATTGGACGTAGATTATACACGCTAGGGAAAAACCAAAAGATCCATGAATATTTCATCAAAAGCAATATCATTATTAAGGTCCAGTATTGAATGCAATAATAAGTCATTATTTGGCTTCCATTTTACCGAATACTTTCCATATAAATGGTCAGTGGCTGGTACATCAAATTATTTTCCCTTTTATCTAATATTTTTCATATAAAATTCACTATAAATGGTAACTAGTTTAGATTATGCATGTTAAGATAAAACCAATATGCATGAGTATTTCATAAACTGCAATGTCATTAAACACAATGCCAATGCCATAATATGTAATTCTATCTTTTCTTACCAATACTTTCCATATAAAATTCAATATAGAATGTTTCTCTCCAAAAAGAAATTCAATATAAATGTTAACCAACTTAGATTCTAAAACCAATTATTTTCCCTTTTACCAAATAATTCCCATTTAAAAATCACTATAACTGATAATGCAAGCTAGCAAAAAATTACGATGCATGAACATTTCATAAACACCATGTCATTAAGGAGAAAAACTTACTAGTAATAGGGATAGCACTAATTTGCTATTTTCGACTACTAATACTATGTCAGTGTGCCACGTGGAAATGTTTTCATGTGTGTCAAAACATTATTGATTGGAAATAACAAAATAGTACTATCCCTGTTTCATGTAAGTCTTTCTCGTCATTAAGACATCCATTCTATCTTTTCCATTACCAATACTTTCCATATAAGATTCAGATAAATAGTATCTGGTAAGAACAACCAACTCTTTTTTCCTTTTACCCAGTACTTTCCATATGATGTTCAATGTAAATAGCAACCAATTATGTTTTACAAGTTATGGAAAAACCAAGATGCATGAACACTTAATCAAAAGCAATGTCATGAAGGCCCAATATCGAATGCCATAAAAAGTCGTTCTTTGATTTCCCATTTTGCCTAGTACTTTCCATATAAAATTCCATATAGATGGTGAGTGGTAGGTACACCAAATTATTTTCCTTTTATCCAATATTTTATATATATCACTATAAATGGTAACTATTTTTTCTACAAGTTAGGGCAAAACCAAGATGCATGAGAATCTTATTAACTACAATGTCATTATCTTTTCTTACCATTATCCATATAAAATTAAATATAAATATTTCTCTCCAAAAGAAATCCAATATAAGTGTAAACCAACTTAGATTCTAAATCCAATTATTTTCCCTTTTACCAAATGATTCCCATATAAAAATCACCATCAATGGTATGCAAAGCTAGCAAAAACAATGCATGAACATTTCGTAAAACACAATGTCATTAAGGCAAACGATTCTATCTTTTCCATTTTACCAATACTTTCCGTATTAGATTTTATCTTTGAGATAACAATTTATGTGTGACATCGTAATTTAATTCCTTATATTTCATCTCACTTGCTTTTAACTGAACTCGTCCGGTTTTATTTCATCATACTTATTGTATTAGTTGAAACGTGATCCTCATTACAGCTTCTCGTACATTCTGTTTGTGTTAGTTTACGTAAAGAACTAAAAGAAAAATAATAAGAATTACATGCATATTGAAAAAACATAAGCAAAGTGATGCTCGTGCGTCAAAAAGTGGCCAACGAGACCTAACCTCATAATCTTTAGTAGATATGGTTGGATTCACTTTTAATACTCACTATTTAGATTTTGGCACTCCAAACTAAGTATGTGTAATTTTTAAACATTCGCTACGGGATTTACATAAGCTAAACTGAGAGTAAGAGTACCAAAATTGCTTCCACTTCTCTATATATAGCCCATGCAGAAATCTCAAGCTCATTCCCACTTCCATTATAATCTTCTCCTCGATCACAGTATTCATCCATATTGTGTGTACGTTTGTCGGGGGAGAGTTTAAACTAAACGAGGTTTTGTATGGAGGGGAGGCCAAAAGACAGATTCAACACCTACAACATGAATGGAAGAAAGTCCAAGGAGAAACTTTTGGTTCAAAATCAGACTTCATTGAGTTTTTATCGGATCCTTGATTTACCAGAAAAAGGTATTACTTACTTATGACATCAACGTTAATTATCATTGTATTAATTTTGTATGTGATCACGATGATTATTCCAGTGACAAGATTCTTTTAACATGTTTTTCTTTTTCGAATTACAAAAGCAGGAACATTGTTGAACCAAAACAATGGTGTACAAGCTCAGAGATAGAAAGAACAAGCTGGTACATCAAAGTAACTGGAGCAGTTCAGTGTTTTCGAGTGATGAAACATGTAGTTTCTGATCTGATTATCCTGATGATGTTGCTCAAACGGCTGAAGTGGGGGCTACAACCTCAACTGGGAATTTGGAATTGGTAAGGCCAAAACGGGGTTGCTCTCGGAAGAGTACAAAGTGCATGAGGAAAAACACTAGCTCGATTTTCATAGAGCAACCCTTGCTGGATCGTGAACCAAACAAAGACTTTCAAAGATAAAAGAACAATATTGTGTAATTTATTCATTTGTGTATAATGACATCGTGGTTGTATTACATTTGTGTAATTTATAAGCATTTAATTTAGGGCTATTCATGTTTTATGTTGTATTCGTGTTGGTCCATTAAATAGTTAGTAACATGTTTGTGCTTACTCAAATAGCCAACGAGGTCTAGCTCAATGGAAAAAACATTGACTTGCAAACCAATTATCTTAAATTTGAACTCCCACGGCACCTTGACAGTATATATAAAAAAACCTCATTTACAATATTGCTTGTATAAATAATAATAATAATAATAATAATAAAAGCCAAGTGCTATGGCCTACACAGCCTAGGACCCATTCGTTTCTAGTGGCATGCGTTAAACGACTCCAGCTCAAGAACCTGTTTTTCTTATCTCACTTTATTACTAGTTTTAGTTATTAAATACTACTCTCTGCACGCGCTTCCACTCTTGCAAGAGTTTGTATATTTATTTATTTATAAAATTAAAATTTTATTTTAGAATTAAAAAAAGATAATGGGTAGTTATATTCTATAAAAATAAGATCCATTATCTGATTTTTCTTTTAATTTTAATTTCTTTAATATGAAAAAGTGTGAATTACCATATTATCCTCATTTAATTAATAATTTCAATTCTTAATGTTTGCATTAACCAAGAACATTTTCTAGTATTTTGAATGTTTCATCATTTTCGATCTTTTACTTTATATATATAGATTAAATTATTTTTGTTTGATAATATGAATTGTCGAGTTAAATTGAAAAGGAGCACGGTCAATGTTACGAGTCATTCCTTTAAGCGCATTTTGTGCATGAGCCATTCTAGCTAGTACAACCAGACAAATTTAAGCAAAACACAAATGAAAATATAGTTTTGGCAGGATTAAATTTCGTATTAGGCAATTTTGAAACAAATGTCATGCAAAGCATTTTTGGTCGTGGGACTCGTTTGAGAATGCTTCTCTAATAAGCACTTGTATTCAAAAGCACTAAAGCGTTTTTATTGTAAAAATATTGATATTTTCATAAGAAATTGAAGTGCTTCCTGGAAAACCACTTGGGAGCAAGGACTAAAATATCGATAATATCGACGAAATATCGAGGATATTATCGTTTTTTCAGGTCTTGGATATTCTGGAACATATTCATTCACATATCGTATAAGTATCGATAATATCGGAAAATATCGATGTCGATAATTTCTCTCACACTTCAACAACATTTGGCCAAAATATCGCTATAATATCGATAATATCGAGATGATGAAGACATTGAAAAATTTGAAGAGTTATTTACACTAACAGCCGTAATGACAGGACCCGACCCAATTTCCACTTTGGAATTCGAGCCAAGTCCTGTGCGTGTCCGACACCTGGCGAATGTCGGGCACCAAGGACCTTTTTACCCTTCTTAAATTAAATTCTTTTTAACTTCCCTTAGACTTCTGCCGAAATTTCGGCAGAGTCTCCCCTGTATTTTGACCACTCCCAAAATTTTTCACCTGTTAAACAATCAATAATTTCACACCAACCGCCAGAATATATCAAATAACCAATCTTAACTCTAGTTTCTCAGTTTCAACTAGATATCAAAGCATTTTCTAAATTTTTCAGGGTTCCAAGGATTTTCTACGAAGCTCTACCTTACGTGGTGTCGCGGAAGCTTTGAATGGCCCCAGTGGTGGATCCCGCGCACTTCTACGGCCTGGGGGCGAAAAACAGGTTGAAAAAAATGTGAGTGGACAAAAATAAGGTTCTTAGAAACGACTTTATAACCATGATAACCCCCATTATAAAAATTGTTAAATAAAACTGAATACGTACTCTCCATTTAAAACATACTAAACTCAAGGCATTCTATGTAAATCATATTCAAGCTCGATAAATTTCGCTCAAAAGCACTGAAATCAAAGCTTGTATAAAACATTGAAATCAAACTTGTATAAAAGCACTGTACTCAAACCTTGCATAACCGAACAAAACTATATAAATGTATCAATGCCTGAAAAATCAGAGAAGCTGATATAAAATAACTGGAAATCATAATTAAATAAAGAAAACTCAAAATCCTTTGAAAATACCACCTATTTGTACCCCTGTCATATCCGTCAATTCCCTGGCAGGTCTCGGGCGCCACGCAGTCTACCCGAGCAGCAAACTGGCGAAATCAGGGGACTTTGATCAGCCTGTCCCGCCGGCAAATTCCTCGATGACACCAAGTCAGCTCCAGTAGCTCTGGCAGGATGCAGGGGACCGTAGTCAGCCTGATCCGCAATCCTGGCAGGTCTCGGGGACACAGAGTCAGCCGAGCCGCAATCCTGGCAGGTCTCGGGACACCAAGTCTGCCGAGCCGCAAATCCCGGCACTCACGGTCCGAGCGTCCCCGAAACTCGTGAGGCAAAGTCAAGTGCACTGACATAATCTGAAATCGGACTGGATGTCCGTAGACATCGGTCCAACTCTGGGTAATCACCAAAGAAAATGGGTACGAGGTGATTTTAAAACAAATTCCTTTAGAAAAATCTGATTTATAACTGAAATCTCAAATTGTGTTGCTATTTCATCTGCCATAAGCCTCAAACTCTGTTTTCTATAACTCTTTAGCATATTTAAGTAAGCAGCACAAAACTGTGGAATTATTACTGTGCTAATCATGTTCGGAACCATAATAAAACTTACTCAAGATCAAATAAAGAACTTTATTCAAATAAACTCATTTATAAAAACTGATTTATATAAAATCAATATAAACTCATTTATAAAAATTTATTTATATAAAATAATTCATGAAAGAAAGTCCACTCACAGATGGTCCAAGCTAATTTGACCCTTCGAAGGTCCCGGCTGCGGGTCGACCAGACCTCTGGTGCCTTACTCGATCGATTTGGTGGAGGAACGAAGGAGAAATTCGAGCTGGAAAATGGGGTGGACTCGGACGAACCTCCGTCAGAAAACATGGTTTTTCGATCAGCTCAGGGCGGCCCAAGGGTGGAGGTCGGTCAGGTTTTGACGGCGAGAGGGAGGCGGACCCGACGGTACCCTTGCCGGAGATCGGCTCGGCCTGTGGTGGCCGGGCAGTCGCTTGGAAGTCGAAGGGTCGCGTGGCTAGGGTGCGACTGGAGAGAGAGAGAGAGAGGAAGAGAGAGAAACTGACGGGGGAGAGGAGAGAGAAGGGATAAAAATCTGACTTTTTGGCCAAATTACCGTTTTGCCCTTCGCGGTTTTTAGACCATATCTTCTTCGTTGTAGCTCCGATTCGGGTCTACTCCGTGTCTACGGACTCGTTTCGCCGTGCTCTACGCAATGGCTTAAACGGAATTGCCAAATTCTTTTTCGATCAAAAAGTCAATTTTTCCCCTATTAATTAATGCGAGGGCAAAATAGTCTTTTTGTTAGAAGATATTTTCCTTACTTTTTAGATATTTTCTTTCTTTTTAGATATTTTGTTTTGGGTTCTTACACGTAAAGTTTCTTGTGTTTTCAAAAAATCCCTTAAGGTCTCAAAAATTATACGAACACCTCCTGAGGTTTCAATTTGTTTTACAAAACCATTTTTCATTGATTTTTGTCTAAAAATTGATGATTTCATTAAAAACAAACTTATGCAAATGACAAAATTAACCTCAATGAAGTATATGCAATCTAATCTCAAAGGCCAACTTTGTCATTTGGATAATTTTTTATATATAAAATCATGAGTCTTTGGATGAAAAATCAAAGAAAAGGAGTTTGTGAAAATAATTTAAAACATAAGGGGGTGTTCTTGTAATTTCCAAAACCTCAAGCAGTTTTGTGAAAAAACGAAAACCTCTGGGGGTGTTAGTGTAAATAATTTGAATTTGAACCTCCTAGGAATTCTATGTGGTACTATGTCACTCATGTATCATACCATGCAATGTATAAAGTGTAAAATATTGTACTAAATCATTATAAATAAATGATCATGGTGTGTTTAATCTTCTTTCATTAATTACTACATATTTTCTAAACTCGCAATGTTTGTCAACTCGCTATATAATCAACTTAAATCAGTTAAACCCATCATGCAATGCATTTCCTTTACTTTTTTTGTGATAAAGTGATAATTGACTAAAACATCCTCCAAAGTTTCAAGAAAATTTTCTAAGTTTTTCTTCCAATTTTCGTGGTTTTTATTCAATTTTTATGGATATCGATAATTTCCTGATATTTACATCAAAATTTCAGTGTTTTTGGACTATTGATATTTCCGAAACCGTCGATATTTTAGACCTTGCTTGGGAGTGCTTCTCCAAAAAATGCTTCTCCAAAAAATGCTTCTATAACCTAGAAGCACTTTTAAATTTTGCTGCAAAACGTTGTCAAAAATGCTTTTAAAGCACTCCTTAAAAGACCTACTCTCTTTATCTTAATTGCATCATATCTTTGTTTAATTTACATTATAGGTTATTCCGATTACCGTTAACTAAGAAATTTTCCTTCAAATAATTTGTCCCTTTCATGTTTGTGATAGCACATTTACTTCAACAAAGTTAATTTCATCAATTTAAAACAGCAAACCTCCTCCATTTTATATATACATCAGAAAGAGTAATTCATCATACAATTTTGCCGCTCTAACATATGTTCACAAATTACCAGAGTCCTTTTAAGCATCAAGACACTTGCCTTGGGAAGCATGGAGTATGAAATTGCACTGTGTAAGGGGAATTTCCTATGGGTATGAAATTGCACCTGACTTATGGGTATGAACTTTCTATGTAAGGGGAATTTCATACTCTCACTAGTAAAAAAAATCATTGCGCGACGAAAAACTATTCGTCGCTCAATGTCACTTTTCGCGACGAAACTAAAAACTTCGTCGCTCAAAGTCTTGCACGACCAAAATTTGCGCGACGAAAAACAAATCGTCACGCAAAGTCACTTTGCGATATAAACTTTTGCGCGACGACAATACTTCGTCGCTCAAAGTCTTGTACAACCACATTTTGAGTAACAAAAAATAATTCGTCGCGCAAAGTCGCTTTTCGTGACAAACTTTTGCGCAATGACAATACTTCGTCGCTCAAAGTCTTGCGCGACCAAATTTTGAACGACGAAAAATATTTCGTCATGCAAAGTGACTGTGCGGCGAACTTTTGCGCCACGACAATACATCGTCGCTCAAAGTGACTTTGCTTCTTTAGGGACGAAGTGTGTTTCGTCGCGCAAAGTCTTTACAAAAATAAATAATAATAAAAAATTATTGTTTAAAATCTTTGCATGATGTAATCCAAACATTTCGTCCCCTAAACCAATTTATTTTTGTTTTTTTTTATTTTGTATGCATAACACTTAAGAAATTAAACGGTAGCTTTAAATTTATTATTTTAGTTCGGATCGGATTTTTGTTAGAAAAATATATTATTGTAGTTCGGATTGGGTTTTTGTTAGAAAATATATTTTTTAAATTGATGATTGAATTAGTTCATTGTATTCATATAGGGTCAAGGAGTGTAGCTGTAAAAAAAAATCATCAAAATTGGAGTTAAAATAACCGTTAAATCGTGATTTTTCATTTATAACCGTCAAAAGTTTTGTTCCATTACTTAATCTCTGAATGTTTATTTTTTCCGATTTTTGGCGTATATGATCTGAAAGTATAAACAAACAAGTTTGACGGTTGGATCATTGAAACTAGTTTCGTTGAATGTGTATGCCATCAAAAAAAATATATTCACTAACAATTAAGAGTTTATTTATACTTTCGTTAAATATAACATAAAATTTTGTGGTATCCACTAGTGTAAATATTTTAAATTGAAGATCAAATTCAGTCATTGTATTCATATAGGGTCAAGGATTGTAGTTGTAAAAAATCATCAAAATTGGAGTTAAAATAACTGTTAAATCGTGATTTTTCATTTATAATTGTCGACATTTTTTTTCCTATTACTTGATTTCAGAATGTTTATTTTTTCTGATTTTTGGCATATATGATCTCGAAGTATAAACAAACAAGTTTGACGGTTGGATCGTTGAAACTAATTTCGTAGAATGAGTATGCCGTCAAAACAATATATTCACTAACAATTAAGAGTTTATTTATACTTTCGTTAAATATAACATAAGATTTTTGTGGTATCCACTAGTGTAAATATTTTTAATTGAAGATCAATTCAGTCATTGTATTCATATAGGGTCAAGGAGTGTAGCTGTAAAAAATCATCAAAATCGGAGTTAAAGTAACCTTTAAATCGTGATTTTTCATTTATAACCGTCGAAAAGTTTTGTCCCGTTACTTGATCTCCGAATGTTTATTTTTTTCAATTTTTGGCGTATATGATCTCGAAGTATAAACAAACAAGTTTGACGGTTGGATCGTTGAAACTAGTTTCTTAGAATGCATATGCCATCAAAACAATATATTCACTAACAATTAAGAATTTCGTTAAATATAACATAAGATTTTGTGGTATCCACTAGTGTAAATAATTTAAATTGAAGATCAAATTCAGTCATTGTATTCATAAAGGGTCAAGGAATGTAGCTGTAAAAAATTATCAAAATCGGAGTTAAAATAACCGTTAAATCATTATTTTACATTTATAGCCATCGAAAAGTTTTGTCCCGTTACTAGATCTCTGAATGTTTGTTTTTTGCGATTTTTGGGGTATATGATCTTGAAATATAAACAAACAAGTTTGACGGTTGGATCGTTGAAACTAGTTTCGTAGAATGTGTATGCCATCAAAACAATATATTTACTAACAATTAAGAGTTTATTTATACTTTCATTAACATAAGATTTTGTGGTATCTACTAGTGTAAATATTTTAAATTGAAGATCAAATTTAGTCATTGTATTCATATAGGGTCAAGGAGTGTAGCTGTAAAAAAATCATCAAAATTGGAATTAAAATAACCGTTAAATCGTGATTTTTCATTTATAATCATTGAAAAGTTTTGTCCCGTTACTAGATATCTGAATGTTTGTTTTTTGCGATTTTTGAGGTATACGATCTTGAAGTATGTTCGCGCTAAAACTAAACAGATAGAGATAAGGCTAACTTACAGGTAATGTGGATGGCTTGGACCCGAGGTGCCTTCGGACCATGGCGCCCTTCCTCGAGGCGTGATATTGGATTCGGCCTGGAGAGAGAGAAATGGCAGGTGAGGCCTAAGACATCGGTGTGGCACTTGCCGAAGACCCTCCAATGCAAAGTTAGTGACTAAGAGCAATTCTATTGACAGTGTGGAAGCACAAGTCAAGTAAATAGTCTGACTTCTTGGCTAGGCCAATAGGCTCTATTTATAGAGAGCATTTGGGATGCTCTTAGTACTTAGTTTGGATGTGGGACTCGTGGGAGTGTCTTCGATGGTTGACACGTGCCCTGACGGGTTCTGATTGGAGTTTCGAGGTTATCTGTCAGAATAAGCAGGATGTGCTGACTGGTTTCTCGACATTGTGTGCATAAGGTTGGTCCAGGTGAGTCTGTGGATAGCACTTACTGACTTGACGACTATGTATGAATCGGTGGTGTATGCCGATTGTCTGTTCACCGTGGCTCGCCTAGTTGGTTTCAGCCTCGTTCACCTTCCACTTGTCATGATGCGAGTGGGGGGTCTGATATGGTACAAACAAAGTATATACAAACAAGTTTGACGGTTGGATCGTTGAATGGTGTGTGTGTATATATATATATTTATTTATTAAGTAACTTTAAATTTATTTATTTTGTACGTATAACACTTAAGAAATTGAATAGTATACATATATATTAAGTAGCTTTAACCTTATTTATATTTTAAGTCATAAAATAAAATAAATTTTATTTTTTATTATTCATAACAATTATGTTTATAAATATTGCGCTACGAACCAATTTTTCATCTCTCAAAAGTTTGCGTGATAACAGTTCTTCACGCAAAACTCTAAAAATTTGGGCGGGTACCACAAATGGGACGCGGGATTTTTTTTTAGACTTTGCGCGACCAATTTTTTTCGTCACGCAAAACTTTGCGTGACCAATATTCAAATATTTTTCGTCCCGCAAAACTTTAAAATTTTGGGCGGGCACAAAAAATGGGATGCGGGAAATTTTAAATTATTATTTTTTTTTTTAGACTTTGTGCTACCAATTTTTTTTTGTCATGCAAAACTTTGCGCAACCAATATTTGAATGTTTTTCGTTGCCCAAAACTTTAAATATTTGGGCAGGTACCAAAAATGGGACGAGGGAAAAAAATTTTAAAAATTTATTTTTAGACTTTATGCAACCAAATTTTTTCGTCATGCAAAACTTTGTGCGACCAATATTTGAATATTTTTCATCTCACAGAACTTTAAAATTTTGGGCGGGTACCAAAAATGGGACGTGGGAAATTTTTTTTAGACTTTGTGCGATCAATTTTTTTCGTCAAGCAAAATTTTGCGAAACCAATACTCGAATATTTTTCGTCGTGCAAAACTTTAAAATTTTGGGTGGGTACCAAAAATGGGACGTGGGAAAAAAAAAATTGTAAAATTTTTTTTAGACTTTGCGCGACCAATGTTTTCATCGCGCAAAACTTTGCACGACCAATAATCCAATATTTTTCGTCGAGCAAAGTGGTACGGTTTTTAAAACCAAAATAACTCATCCACCATTTTCTTAATGTCTTTCTCTACTCTTACTTCTCCTCTCTCTTTCCCTCTCCCCAAATCCCACCCTTTCTCTCACATTCACTCCTCTCACTTAATCTCTCACCTCTCTCTTCACTATCTCTCACCCTCACTCACTCTTTCATCTCTCTTTTCACTATCGCTCACTCTCACTCACTCTCTCATCTCTCTCTCTCACTATCTTCTCTAATTCTCTCACGTTCACTTCTCCCTCTCATTCTCACTCACTTTCAATCTTGCCAAAAGTTATATTCTCTCCAAATTAAAATTTTTTTTTCTTCATTAATATGTGTTTTTGGAGTTAGTTTTGAGTTTGGGGTTGAGTATAGGGTGAGGATTGGAGTTTGGGTTGGATTTGTGGTATAACAATTTTAGGGGAGATTATGCCTTTTTTTTGGTTATTTGACCACATATATTTTTTTTAGGGAATCGTCGAGACTTTGACGGTTAAAGTTGAGGATTAGGACGCTATCGAAACATATCTTCCGCCACTACCACCATAATAGGCTTGTATTAGAATTTTATTATTGTACTTAATTAATTTATGTGTACATTTTAAATATTATATATATATTTATTTATTTATTGGATAATTTGATCACTATTTTTCATATGTAATTTTATTTTGAATATGTCAATTTAAATTAAAGTAATTAAAAAATCATACAATTAAATTAAATTTAAAAAGTCAAAATTTGAAAAAATTAATATTAAAGAAATACTAAAACAAAAAGTTGAAAACCTTGCACGACAAAATATTTCGTCACGCAAAACTTTAAAATTTTGGGCAGGTACCAAAAATGGGAAGCGGGGTTTTTTTTTTTTTTTTAAATAAAAATTTTAGCCTTTGCGCGACGAAGAATATTGGTCGTGCAAAGTTTTCATCGCACAAAACTTTGCTCAACCAATATACGAAATTTTCGTCACTTAAAGTGTTTTTTGTAGTAGTGTCTCTCTCTCTCTCCACACACCACTTGAGAGAGCATTTAATACACTTTTTTTGGACTAAACAACCCATTTCTAATTTAATAACTTTAAATATAAAAAATAAAGGATATTATGGGAAAAGTAAACAACTTTTCATTCCTAATACGACATAAACCAAGCATGAGAATGTGAGAAATTGACACTTCCTAATCTTCATTTCCCAACATTTCCAAATATGGGAATAAACATATTTCATTCCCATTTTTTGAGATTATACATGAGAGTTTGATTCCCAAGAAGTTCATTTCGCAAACCAAACAGACCCTTAGCGAGATAAGGTTTCAGTAGTTTCATATTGCTGACCAGTGTCTTGCTACTCCGTGCCATCATAATTTTGTCACTTTTATATACCTGTAGCCGTTTCAATAGCTCCTCTAGTACCATGCCTACCTACACTTAAGTGCAGTTTACCTTGTGTTGTTCAGTGCTTACTTTCATCAAGCTTCAAATCTTAGGATTTATCGAATCGCATGTTCCTTGTTATCGGCGCTTCATAACGGAAGAAAAGCGAGAAGGATAGCATTGGGGATCTAGAGTGACGATTTCTTAAAAGATATTCAAGGTAATTCTTTCTGCCTGGTTACATTTTGCGATACAAATCTTCTAAGAACTATATGATTTATTATTCCCTAGTTTGGCTAGATCTTGAATTTTGATTTACACGATATACGTATCACATAAGTAGTGACTCGTTAAGGTAAAAAGAATTCTCTTTATACTCATTTTCTATGTGATCTTGAAGATTATTCTACTAGCGAGATTTTCTTAACACATTTCTTGTTTGTTAAATCATAAATTAACTTTTCATTTATTTTTTTCTTCTGAAAATGACACCCAATTAATTTGTTATATAGTTCATTTAATTGGTATAATTTGAAAATAATTTATAGTTCAAAATATGCTTTTACTTTCATCTTAATAAGTTAACAATCAAAATTAATTATTAGATTTTTGGTTTATAAAGATAAATAATCTTTGGGTTCACACCAATTTTTTTTTTTTTTCTTTTCAACTTTTGGGTTTTCAGCATGGCAAGTGGAATCTCATTCTCCACATGCATGTGCATATGGATTAGCTAGATTGACCTGTATCCACTTTCAGATCTCATTCGGTTTGAAGTTAGATTAAAATGTGGATCCATTTTGGATACTTTTTTTTAACTTGAATTTGTATGGGCAAGTAAAGAATTTATTCTACATAAAAATTTAAAATACTCTTGTTGTTGAGGAATTTTTCAAATAATTTTATTTTAGAGACACCTTTAGGGTCCCCTATGATTTTTTTAACAATCCAAACTGTCTATTTTTCAAGTCTTCATCCTTGCAAAAAATCATGGAAATTGAAAATCATTAAAGCATCTAGTTGGGACCAACAAAATAGAGGAACACAATGCTTCAAGAAAAGACTATAATAACAACCATATAATTGAGTGGTCAAATGGTTTCGGATTCAAGTAAAGTTTTTTGTAGAAATGATCTTTGATTAAATATCTAAAAAATAGACGGTTCGGATCATTGAAATACAATGCATGGTGGACCCTACAAAGGCGTCTCTCAAATAAGAATATGAGGAATCCTCTGCTAAAGCTATATATATAAAAACGTATAGTAAATATAAAAATGAATCAGTTGTATATCATATTAAGTTGGATTGGATTAGTCTTTATTTATATTGAATTGTTAAGTTAACGGGTTAATAGATTGAAATGAAGGTCGGATCTAGAACCGGATTGTAACTTGAATGGAGCATTGCTTACACACTGATGTAATCTTTAAGCAGAGCTTTAACTACTATATATACGAGGAGCTTAAACGGACCAGTCCTTTCTCACTTTTCAGTTACTGAAATATACCACTTAAAAGCTAGCTGTTAAGATTTATGCTAATTCAATTACAAATGTGTCAACTGTGAATGAAAATTGAGGAGAAAATGGCGTCAAATAATAAGAATGGAAACAAATCAAAATGATCTTTGCTACGAGAAAAAATAAACTTGCTTGTTATGATTATCTGTACATATATTTGCTTCATTGTTACTTTCTTAAGTTTCTTTTTTTTTTTTTTTGCGCCAGACCAAAACTACAAAGCAGGAATATTGTTGGACCAAGACAATGGCTTACGAGCTCAGAGATAGAAAGAACAAGCTGCAGGTATATCAAAGTAACTGGAGCAGTTCAGTGTTTTCGAGTGACGAAACAGATAGTTCTGATCCTGAGTATACAAGGAGGCCCCCAAGAAGGCAAGCAAAGAACTACAAGCTTAGAATTGCTCAAGTGGCTGAAGCGGGGCCAGCTACAACCTCAGCTGGGAATGTGGAATTGGTAAGGCCAAAACGGGGTCGTCCTCGAAAGAATACCAAGCCTAGGAGGCAAACAAGAGCTCGATTTTCATATAGCAACCCTGCTGGATCGTCAAACCAGACAAAGAATCTCGAAGATAGCAGAACTATATTGTCATGGTTGATTGACCTCCATATAGTTGAGGATAACGCAGCAGTCTTTTATAACAATGAGATAATGCTGAAGGGAACAATAAAAAGGGCTGGAATTTTGTGCACTTGCTGTGAACAAGTGTTTACAGTGTGGAGTTTCGAGGTTCATGCTAAAAGCGAATTAAGAAGGCCGTACGAATATATTTTGGTCGAGAGTAATGGAAACTCCCTCCTCCAATGCCTGATGGATGCATGGGAGTGCCACATTGAATCTGCACCACAATTTGGATTCCATCGTAGCAGGCCCCGAACAGCAGCAGCAGACCAGAACGACGATTCGTGTATGATATGCGCAGATGGAGGGGATTTGATGTGCTGTGACAAATGTCCTTCCGCGTTCCACCCTTCATGCATGAACATGGAGGTGAGAAGGTCCTTTCTTACAAATTTTATGCTTTGTTAAGTAACTCAACTTCGTAAAACATTTCTTCAACTTTCGAACTGCAGAGAGTTCCCGAAGGAGAATGGGGATGTTCCTACTGTGTCTGCATACATTGTGGACTTGTTCGTGGGAAGTTCCTTACATGTTCAGTATGTGAGAAGAAATGTATGCTTCTTCATTTCTAAATGAATGTCATATTAGAAGTTTCTTAGGGGGCGTTTGTTATCCTATTCAAATAGCGAACTCAAAAACTTTGATTTTTCTTAAAAATAAGGAGTTCTTAAATCTATTTTTATGATTCAAAAATTTGTTTGGTATGCAACTTGAAAACTGTTTTCAAATCTTTAAAATTTGAGAACTTGTGGGTTGTTAGAAAAAAAAAAACTGAAAAAACAGATATTTTTTGTTTTTAATAATTGGGGTGTTTTTTAGTTGTTCTTGAGTTTGAATTTTTAAAAATAAGGCTACCAAACAGGTTTTCTTTGTTTTGAATTCAAATTCTGTTTTTGAGTTTAAAAAGTTGGATTCAAGTTGAATACCAAACAGATCCTTAGCTTTTGGATATTTGCTCTAATTTGAATCTTTCAAAATAGGGACAAAATTTATAGCATGTTAGAAGAAATGTATTGCTAAAAAAACAGTAACCTTTGTGTAGTTCATTGGAGTTGCCCTGCGCCAAACGAAATCGATCTCAATCTCTCAACTTCATCATTTTGCAGTAAGAGCTGCAGCGAGGTACATACTTTAGTACATTTTACTTACACAGAGATTTAATTGTTTTATCAGTTTTTTTAGGAGTGGTACAAAACTGTTGACATAAATGAACTTTTGTAACAGATTTTTGAGAAATTGGAGCAGATGGTTGGGGCCAAGAATGATTTAGACAACGGATATTCCTGGAGGCTTCTCAAGAGAGAAGATATAAACTTAAGAGGCCATACTGAAAATTTGCACAAAAAATTAGAATGCAATTCCAAGATCGCAGTGGCAGGGGTCTTGATGCACCACTGCTTTGAGACCATCATCGACCGATTCACTGGAACAAATGTTGTTCAGAGTGTAATACACAGTCAGGGGTAAGCACAAGGTTCTTAATCAGCTAATTACTTTTGGTTTTTTTTTTTTTTTTTCTTTCAAGTTATTGAATGATGAAAAAGATGTTGATTTGGTATCTTAAATTTGAAAGCCCATTTTGTTGGTTTTAAGTAAGCCCATGAGGCCCATTTGTTCTGGTGGCTTAGTGTTTCGAGCCACCCACAATCACCTATATATACATCATCTTCTCACTGTGTTGAGTGTGCCTCCACATTTTAGTAAGAGAGAAAACTCTCTCTTTTGTTTGGGTGGAGGTCCGTTCTTTTAAAATAATTTGAGAGAGCCATAAACATCTAAGGTGAATGTGAATTAAGGTGAATGGAGTGGGACTCACAGCATTTGTAAGTGAAGAAAATCTTCTCTTTTGTTTTGTGAGAGAAAAATAATTTTTTTTCTCTTGTTTGAGCTACTTCAGATTTGGTTTTGTTCTCTAATCTGAACTCTGTTCTTGACTCATTTGTGTGGGAGTGGTTTGGGTGATTTTTTTTTCCCTTTTTTGTTTGAGCTACTTCAGATCTGGTTTTGTTCTCTAATCTGAACTTTGTTATTGACTCATTTGTGTAGGAGTGATTTGGGTGAATTTTTCTCTTTTTGTTTGAGCTACTTCAGATCTGGTTTTGTTCTCATATCTGAACTTTGTTCTTGACTCATCTGTGTGGGAGTGATTTGGGTGATTTTTTTCCCTTTTTTGTTTGAGTTACTTCAGATCTGGTTTTGTTCTCTAGTCTAAACTTTGTTCTTGACTCATCTGAGTGGGAGTGATTTTGGTGATTTTTCCCTTTTTTGTTTGAGCTACTGCAGATCTGGTTTTGTTCTCTAATTTGAACTTTGTTCTTGACTCATCTGTGTGGGAGTGATTTGGGTGATTTTTTTTTTTTGTTTTTTGTTTTTGTTTGAGCTACTTTAGATCTAGTTTTGTTTTCTAATATGAACTTTGTCACTCATTTGTGTGGGAGTGATTTGGGTAATTTTTTTGTCCTTTTGTTTGAGCTACTTCATATTTGGTTTTATTCTCTAATTTGAACTTTGTTCTTGACTCATATGTGTGGGAGTGATTTGGGTGAATTTGAGATTCGTGTTTGTGAGAGTTAGACACTCCTATATAATCTCCTTTTGTTAGTAGTGAAATTTCCTTACCCTTTGTGAACTACACAAAGGCTACAAAATCAAATTAGTATAAACATCCGTGTGTTGTTGATTTATTTGTGTCATATTTTGCCTCTGTATGACTAAATTGAAAATTGTTTGTAAAAAAATCTTTCTTTTTCAGTTCAAATTTGGGTCGGTTAAATTTTAGAAGTTTCTATACTGCCATCCTAGAGAAGGACGATGAAATCATCTCTGCAGCATCTATAAGGTAAAGTTCATGTGTGGGTCTCATAAAAGTTTTATAGGAAGATGAATAAGAGCATCATTCTTTACTTGCTTATCACATTATGCTTTTGCAGAATACGTGGAAGAGAGATGGCAGAGATGCCCTTTGTGGGAACTGAATCGAAGTGCAGGGGACAAGGATTTCTTCGAAAATTTCTAGTAGCTATTGAATCTGTAAGTTGTTGCATAAGTAGATATATAATAGTTCCTTACATGGAGATTGTCATTGGCCTAGTGTTTTTTTAAAAGCAATCCTCATACAATGATTTATTTTTCAGGCCCTTCACTTCTTAAATGTGGAAAATCTGATCATTCCAGCTTCAATAGAAATAGTTGGAATGTGGACTCAAAAATTTAAATTTTCCCACATTGCAAGTGCCATGATCAGAACAATAATCTCCTCAAACACATTGATGTTTCCAAAGGCTGTCAGGCTGCAGAAAAGCTTGCTGGCAGATGATGCAGAAGCAGACAATGCAGGTCTCTCTCTCTCTCTCTCATAAATACACTATATTTTTCCTGCTTATATACATGTGTTTAGCGATTACTAATTCATTCATTTTCCTTTGCAGCTATGGAGGTTAATGAAGTTCAGAACAATGAGGTCCAGCAAAATAGAGATAAAAGACCGCCTTTCATTGATATAAATCTGGACCCTTCAGAAGAGGCTATTGATGCATAATGCCAAGGATTTGATGTCAGAAAGGTTCAACTACTTTAGCATGGGAACAAGTTCTAATTAGACTCTAAAATATACTGACAGGTTTAGAACTTCCTGTTAAATGTGCCAAGTAAACAATACCTGGACTGCACATCATCTTCTGGTGTTATTAAAGTCATTGTTCTAACTAAGTTTACAAAGAAAATGGCATGTGAATGTAGAAAGCAAGGGTTAGATATAATGTTCCTTTTTTCTTTTTCTTCTTTTTCTTCTTTTTCGTCATGTCCTCTGCATTAGGATTTAGAAGTGCCTCAATTTTGTAACAAAAGCTTAGGATTTAGAAGTGCCGCAATGATTGTAACAAAAGTGATGTCCTGTGTATTAGGATTTAGAAGTGCCTCAATGATTGTAACAAAAGCGATGTTCTTTGTTAAATGTATATAATTTTATTTTATCTTCATATGTTTGTTCATGCTTGTTCCTCTTCCTTTATGATCAATTTCCTTATTACAATTATGAAAATATTGTCACTATGAAAAGAATTATATTATGCTATGTCAAGCTCAAGCTACTCAAATTTTTAAAGGAAACTGGTTGCAAATGGTAGTCCCATTTCTTGTCCAATAAATATGAAATGTAGGGATCTAGGGGCATTAATCTTTGCTTTGGGCTTGGAGCCACAAAACTCACCAAAGAGAGAAAGGGTAAAACCTCTTTGGGTAATTGTGCCACTTCACCAATATGTGGATATGGAATATTTTGAAAAAATGAAAATCAAAGTTATAGTAAAAATTTTACTATTTTATGAAATAAGAATTTATCTATGTATGTAATATTCATGCATCTTGGTTAGCATGAATCCAAATTAATTGTACTTTCCTTTATATTGGTTAGGTCATGGAAAAATAATTTGCTGCACCTTACTAGTTAAGAAATATGATTAATATTATATGGAAATTATTATTTATCCATTACCTAATATCTTCTATATAAAATTCAACATAAATGGGTGCAACTAATTTGGATTTTGGGGGGCTATAGAGTAAACCCAAGATACATGAATATTCCATAGCTCAAACTTATCATGCAAAACAATAAAGTTCTTACTATAAGTTTGGTTTTCATTTATTTTTTCAAGTGTTTTTAGAAGTGATAGTTTTGAAATTATACCCGGTTAGCTGTTGGTTTTGTCTTCGATGTAAATGAACTAGATTCAAGGCAACTATGACAGTAGAAAGGGATTATAAAAAAATTATTTTTTAGAGTGATTCTCTCTAGATCGTTTCAGCTCTTTGGAGTGCTTGTATTGATAGATCCACAATGGGACATGAGGTGGAGGATGCAAAGAATAGCATGCTGAGGTTACTCATGTCCACCATATTGCCAATCGGATGGCTCCTTCTACAGTCTTTGTCCATTGTTCTCTCTTTTTTTCCGTTAGGAAATAAATTTATATCTCCTTTTATTCAATGTTATACAAAATGTAGTACTCCTAACATTTTTCAGAATAAAAATAAATTGTCAAAATAATTGATGTGAACAAAAATAGAAAAAGATGAACATATTCAATTGGTTGACATCACTTCTGAATTTTGATGACATACCAAAATATCTACCATATCATAAATACATAATTAAAAAATTTGGATCACTCTAGGAAGGAGTGAAGTAGATGATAGTTTTCTTCCACGAAATGCACGATTGTGAGGGTGTCTCAAAAGTGGTCTTATATTCTTTCATGTAAACTTCTAACTTCCCCACTATCTCACATTTACATCTTTCCTGTTGCTTACTTAATGTCTATTTAGCATAATGATGCTGCTTATAATGATATTATAAAGGGGAGGATCATGAGGTAAAGTGTATAAAATAAGGATCCTACAGCGTATTTCCGTTTGCATCAATATATAAAATGTAAAATCACACAATACATGTGAACATTTAAATAGTGAACTTTATATGTCAAGTTATTGCACAATTAGTATGAAAAGAAATATTTCCCCTTTTTTTTATATTAAAAAAAAAATTTAGAGAGAGATTGGTTATTCTCACCACCAACGTCAGGACATGTCCATAATCTGAAACCCAAAAGACTTACGCGTTGTACCCAACTGTTAATTTTCAGGTGCATTTTAGGCCTTGGGGATTAAGTAACGAGGAAACCAAGGCTTTCGTCTCTTGCCTGCCCTCTACTTTTTGTCCCAACTTTGGTCAATCTTTATGCACCCTGACGAAGCAACTAGGAAACCTCTAGTTTCAGGCTTTCAGAATTTTCAAAATAAATGAACTGGCTTTTCTCTTCTATAGCGTGCGAACACCAATTTGGTTTACGTCCATAAAAAGACTTAAATGCCCCCCATATTGCTCTTAAATTATTTTTCATGTCTGACTATTTCTTTTTCTTTTTTTAAATTCGAAGGGTAGAATCATTATCTATATTTAAAAAAAATTTGTTTGGCGCTGGCTTTATAAGGTGATGAGAAGGTAGGTGTCCTTAACATGTCACGCCATGTCATTACATTAAGTGCTCTTAATGAGGTATAAGACGATTAAGCAAAGGGTAATGAAATTCAATACCCTATAAAGACTATGTGCATTAGGTTAGTGTTATTCAATCAAGGTTGGGGAGAAAAAGAAAAAATTAGCATCAGTCGTTCACACAAAGACTAATAATCGTATTCAAACAACAAGTGAAATTTATAAAACTACGACATACTTCTTTCGACTTGAAAAAGAAAAAAGATATCTTAAGATATCTTTATTATACCCTCAACCCATTCCATGGTGTGTCCTGTGAGCATGATTTTGTGGCCTTGGCTAACGCCTTTATTAAATAGCAAGGTGATTGGGAAGTAGTGCAATACACACAAAGATAAAAGGACTATCCAATGAAGATGGGCAATAATGGACCTTGACGCAGCTGCCACAAATAATTTTTTTTTTAATCAAATTGTTTCTTAAACTTTAGTATATTTTATTTGGGCATATAAATATATAAGTAATTTTTCGATATAATAGGCATATTCCCACATAATGTTATTAAATTCAACAATGTAATAACACGATTATACAGTAATATATCAATTATGAATTAGTAATACAACGTGATAATGTGATCATTACACTAAAAAGTTTCTCCAAATATATAAAATGCAAGTGCTAAATATCAAAATTTTGATGTTCTCACCCAAATCAGCACCAAGTTTACCTATATTTTTTGTACTTGTACCCAACTTATGACCCAAATCACATATTTTAAACAAAATTTAAAATAGCTTGAAACAAAATTAACAATGTAATTTTGGAGTTAAGATTTAGAAATTCAAATTTTATATTAGAAATTGATTAAACAAAAACCTAATTATATTTTTTTAAACAATAATATATTATATTTTAACAGATCACAACGCTAATCAAACATGAAAATTATGAAAATGCCCTTTAGGTAAAATCGATCAGAAAGAGGACACGTGGCGGAATATAGTCCCTGTTACTACGTCACAGGCACTATACACAAAATTCCGACATTATAGGGTGCTTTTATAATACAATACAAACAATCACCTTATTCATTCCCTCCTCGGTTTCTCCTTCTTCTTCTTCTTCTTCTTCTTCTTCACAATCTCCACTTCGTCTTCTTGCCGTTCCCTTTCTCCCTCTGTCTCTCAGGCGAAGATCTTACTTCTCGCTGCAATTTCTCGCCGGAACAAGCATATCTATCCAATTTCTCGCGATTCATTCCGAGTCCCAGCCATGAATCCCGAATAGTAAGTTCAATCCGATGATTCTTCTAATTATATTTTTTATATTCCGCCGATTGAATTTGATTGTATATGCGATGCGATGATTTTAGAACCGCAATTATATTGTAGGCTATAATTTAAATTTAATTTAGTTTAATTTTCTGCTTTTTTTGTTTTGTTTGAATTGAGGGCTTTTGTGTATAGATCTAGATGCCTGGCAATCAGATCCGTTGAAATTTTCTCTTAGATTCATAATTTATGTGAATTTTAGGGCTCGTAATTTGAAAGAATTCATACCCGAAGTGGTTGGATCGGTGCTGTTTATATTTGATTTTGATTGCTGTATAGAGTATAGTAATTCCGATCGGTAAATTGTGCTGTGAATTTTATGCAGTGACTATTTGTTCAAGCTTTTGTTGATTGGAGATTCTGGTGTCGGCAAGTCATGTCTACTTCTGCGGTTTGCTGTAAGTGGGAGACAATTAGGCATCGAATTCTTCTTCTTTTTTTCTTCAGTATTTGAGAGTCATCAAGATAATTGAGATTTGGGGTTCCTGATTGATGTATTTTGTTTTTGCAAACCAGGATGATTCATACTTGGATAGCTACATCAGCACAATTGGAGTTGACTTTGTAAGCATTTCTTGCGTTGGGTTTCTACACCGTCGATTCATTTGATGAACTCTCACTAATATATGTGATCTCTATTGTGTATTTTAGAAAATTCGCACTGTGGAGCAGGATGGGAAGACTATCAAACTCCAAATTGTGAGTATATATGAATTGGCTTACTAGTTTTTTGCGCAGTAGATTGAGATCCGTTCTAGTAAAGCTGTGTTGATGTAGTTGGTAGCTCTTTTGAACTAGTTCACATGAATTTTTCAACCTGTAAACCTGTCGCATCTTGCCTTTTTCTGTTCTTAATTGCTAATTGATGTTGCTTTTGGGATGTGCAGTGGGACACTGCTGGCCAAGAACGTTTTAGGACAATCACTAGCAGCTACTACCGCGGGGCTCATGGAATCATTGTAAGCCTGTTGTTCCCTATTTATTTGTTGTGCCTGTTATTTTTCCTGGGTTTTCCTCTTGATGTAAGATATAAGCCTCATGCCCTTGGGTTTCTTGCAGGTTGTTTATGATGTCACAGACCAAGAGAGCTTTAACAATGTTAAGCAATGGTTGAATGAAATCGACCGATATGCAAGTGAAAATGTGAACAAGCTTCTAGTGGGAAACAAGTGCGATCTCACGGCAAATAAAGTTGTGTCCTACGAGACAGCCAAGGTGAATATTCATGAGCCTGTTCTAGTTTTTTTGCATTGTATATCTTGGAGATGCAAAGTATAATGATGGAATTTGTTGTTTCTTTTTAGGCATTTGCTGATGAAATCGGAATCCCTTTCATGGAAACTAGTGCTAAGAATTCCACTAATGTGGAGCAAGCCTTCATGGCCATGGCTGCTGAGATCAAGAACAGGTACTTTCTTGCATTTGTGTTTTTGTGTCGTTGTATGGTAATAATTGCACCATTCTAGATGATCAGCTTCTCACACATGTTTTGAATTTTATCTGCAGGATGGCAAGCCAACCGATGAACAATGCCAGGCCTCCAACAGTGCAGATTCGGGGACAGCCTGTCAACCAAAAGTCTGGTTGCTGCTCTTCTTAGATGGGGAAAAATAATTGTTGGGGGGCAATGATGTTTATCGGTGTTCTTCTTCGTGGCATGTAAAACTAGTTGTTTTATCTTAACGCTTTGATATGAAGATGATTGTTGGTCACGTTCTTTTGTTGTCGGTTATCAGCTCAGCACTTTGTTAAAGATTCCATTCTTTTCAATGTATTTGTTTTCAAAAACTTTGTACAAATTAGGAATACTGGTGAATAGCAGTATTTGCCTTCTTCTGTTCCCCTAATTCTCGTCGGATGGAGCATATTCTATTCCACTGTTTCAACTACTACCGTGCGATGGATATAAGTTTAGTAGGTCATTGAATAATTTGGGATCTATCTTCATTCTCGCCTCTGTTGTTTTCGAGAATGAATAAATATGTGAGTGTGCAGGAAAGCATTTATGCACTAAATTCTTCAAACCAATAGTAAGTGGGCTCTACATGTTTATTCTTTACAACATTTTAATACTTTGCAGAAAAATATAATATCATACCAAAAAAAACTACACAATTTAGTGTTGGCTCCCCCATTTAAGATGATTAAGCTATTTACAATTAAGTTTAGATTTTGGCCCCTTTCCCCCAACTTCAAGAATCGTAGCTCCACCACTGATCGGAACACTGCCGGGAAAGTTTTGAATGGAGATCGTGTTTTGCATATTCACCAGTAATCTCCACAAGAACAAACCCCACCTTTGAAATGATGGAACCTTGTAGTATCTCTAACAATGATTTCCCTTTTCTCAATAGCTGATATGTACTTGGTAGCATGATGGCAATCCCCACAAACTCTCAAGTTTTTGAAAATGCGAATCGGGGTCCCCAACGGCATTTTTATAAGCCCGAAAGCAATTGCTAGTTTTTCACTGTGCCATAACAGAAGCTGCTGTTTCTGCTCTTCTCCAACATCATGTAAGGCAAAATTAAGATCTGGAACGTAGCCTGCCAACTTCATTTTTTGATCCAGTTCAAACAGTTTTTCATGTATAGATGCCAATTCTAGGTGAGCCCTGTCACCTGATCTGAATTCATGCACCACACTCTTCACCTCAATCCAACTGTACCCTGGTGTCTTCACTACCCCCTTTTTTTTCATCAATCGCCTTACCTTCGCAACATGGTCCCATCTGTTGGTTGCAGCATAAACATTAGCAAGTTGAACATAACCAGCAGCACTCGTTGGATCAAGATCAAGCAATTTCTTGGCAGCAAACTCAGCTAGCTCTAGGTTCTTGTGGATCCGGCAGGCACCCAAAAGAGTTCCAAATATGGCAGAATGTGGTTCGAACGGCATTTCCTTTATCAAATTCGCAGCTTCAACTAGCCTACCAGCTCGACCAAGAAGGTCTACCATACACGTATAGTGGTCCGGCTTAGCTGCAACTCCATAATCCCTTGCCATTGAATCAAAATACCGTACTCCAAGATCTACCAACCCTGCATGGTTGCAAGCCATTAAGACTGCCACAAATGTGATCCAATCTGGCTTTGCTCCCTCCTTCCTCATCCGGTCAAACAAATCGAGAGCTTTGAGACCTGCTCCATGTTGAGCATAACCAGCAATCATAGCATTCCAAGTAACAACGTCTTTTCGTGCCATCTCAATAAACAACTTCCAAGCATCCCCCAAATTCCCACACTTACAATACATGCTAACCAAAGAGGTCGCTGCAGTTGTATCCTTATATAATTGAAATTTATAAATCAGCTGATGTACCTGCGTACCCATCTGCAATGCAGAGAGGTTACTGCAACCCAGTAGAACACTACACAAACTTGACGGGTTTGGTCTAACCCCATATCCGATCATTGACCTAAAAAGCTTTAAACCCTCTTCAGCTTGACAATTTTCAACATAACCAGAAATCATAGTATTCCAAGTTACTAAATTTTTCATAGGCGTCTCTCTGAATAATTTCTCGGCTAATTCAATCTTCCCAAATTTCATGTACCCTGTAACCATAGCAGTCCATGCCACGACACTCTTAACTGGTGCCACCTCAAACAACTCCACGGCCATGTCCAAATCCCCACATTTCACATAACCCGAAATCATTGCACTCCATGAGACACTATTCTTCTCTGGCATCACCAAAAACAACTCATGTGCTTCTCTCATCTTCCCATTTTGAGCAAACCCTGATAACATAGTATTCCAAGAAGCCGTGTCCTTGACAGGCATCTTGCGAAAGAATTCCAAAGCAGCATCAACATCAAAATTGTGTAAATAACAAGCCAACATAATATTATATGAACAAGAGTCTGGTTCAGGACATTTCTCAAACACCTCGCACGCTTCTTTCATCTTCCCAGGCATTTTCGCATACCCGGATAAAATTGAATTCCAAGTAACTGTTGTCCTAACTGTCATCTTTTCAAACACCCTACGAGCAGAATCTAAATCCCCGGCTCGAATATAACTTGTGATCAACTTATTTGACTTAATGATATTGCCAAATTCACGATCAAACGGTTTAGATTCATTGCAAAATTGAGTGGGTGTGCTCTTCAATGCCATGTTACTGGTGGAAACCAAGTGGGTTTCTTGTTGTGGGAGAGAGGGAAAGTTGACGGGAACGGTTTCTCTGTTTTGATTGGCATATGGGGTTTGGATTGTGAAGGAGGAGAGGGCAGAGTTTTGGTGTGTGGAATGGGGGAAAATTTTAAGCACCAATGTTGGTGGTTTTCTTGTATTTCTAAGATTTGTCATGGATGGTGGAGAGAAAAGCAAAAATTCAATTTGTTAAGGCTTCTCCAAGATTTTAAGCTGAGCATGATTTCATATGAAAGAAGTTGAATTTCTAGTTCTCCTAGGAATTTGAATTCTGGAGAGTTGATGCTTTGATTTAGACGACAGAAGAGAGAGAGGAAAAACAAAACCAAAAATATTAGAAATTCCGTTGCCGGGACTTGAACCCGGGTCTTTCGGGTGAGAGCCGAATATCCTGACCAACTAGACTACAACGGATTTGTTAAGATGAGAACGAATATCCTTTTTTATTTACTAAATAAATTATGTAGGAAACTAAAACTAATATGTTAAGATGACAAAAAATGTTGCTCCAACAGCTTAATCTATATCATATATTCCCTCAAACTATCACATAAAAATGAGATCTTAATAGATAATTAGATAATAATATTTATCAATAATTAAATTATCATAGGTGTAATTTTATGGTACATTTAATGAATCAGTGCGTTGTTTTATCAAGGGTTGGATTTTGTTTTATTAATTTTTTAATTTAATGGCCAAAAACTGCAATATATCAGTGAAAGAGAAAGATAATCATACAGATATAGATTACATCAATACGTTGAACGTATTAAATAAGTACTGCTTGCCTACAACGTATTATCCAATTACAGCTTATTATCATATTGCGTGTGTCTTAGTATACATGTGCCCAATATTGGGTCAATTATGTTTACAAAAGTACCAATATTTAAGAGCTTGATTAATACTCGAAAAGGTTGGAACTATCAAAACTCAAAACAAAATCATGTGACAAAAAAGCTTTGTTTGCCTCATTCAAATCTTGGAGTTGGACTTATGGGGCAATCTCTTATTAAAAATGATAGAATTGTACCATTCTTAACTAGTACATGTGTTTGTTGATTCTTGGTGTTCACTTGATTTCTATCAAAACCAAACAAAAGGCCGAAATAAAAAGTAAACAATATTTATTATTTTGGCTTCCTCCAACATTTCTATGCGTAAGGATGTGTGTTATTTTCGTGTGGAAATAAAACGTATTGGCTAATTACTCAACACCTACGTTATTGGCTAATTACTCAACACATATTAATTGTGATTAGTAGCAAAACTGTGAGTCATATTGTTGAGGCCCAAAAAAGTCACGGGAAATTCAAATACATTCAAAGCCCAATATAACATATAATGTTGGTCATGCGTTAATTCAAGCAGTATTTTAGGAATTAATTTATTAAATATATAAATAGTGTACATGCCATACCAAATCAATAATACATTTTTCCTATGCCAATCACCTACCAAGCTCACATGAACTCAAGTCATGTGATTTACGGGGCTTGCACGAGGGATTGTGGTGTGGGAGGTTACGAAGGTCCACAAGGCCCACGAAAACTCTTGGATAATGAAGACTTTGGGCTAGCTACTTGGGAGCACCAAAGTCCAAGCCCATTACTTAGAGTTCTCCAATGTGGGTGAGCAAATGAGATATTTTTCAAACACTTCCTTTTACCCATAGGAAATAGTCATTTTTCAAATGCCTACCTTTACCCGTTGGAAACAAGCCTTTTCCAGCACTCCCCATTACCCTCTGGAAACAAGTCGTTTCCAGCGCTTCCTTTTAAACATAGGAAATAATCAATTTATGGTACCTAGCTTCACCTGCTGGAAAATAGCATGCCCTAGTGCTCCCTTTTAATCATTGAAAATAAGTTGGTTCCAGCACCTCCATTTACCTATTGGAAATAAAGAAAACCCCTCATTTCTATAAATTGGGAGGCATTTCTCAGCCAAAGCAACCCATCTTGGTTGTTGCAAGCTTCTCAACAACCATGAGAACTCACCTTTCTTTAGCTGCTGCAAGCATTCCAGCAGCTTCTAATTTTTCTTCAGCCAACAATCCTTCACTCAGCTGCTGCAAGCATCCCAACAGCCACCAACCCCCATAAAGCATCACCAAGCTCCAAGCTTTTCCTTCCTTCCAAGCTTTAAACACCATAGCCTTCAAACCTTAAGCTTTTCCTTCCATCCTCCTTCTCTTGAAACTCTTAAATCCCCATAGCCATAGCCACACACAACAAATTATCAACATCAAACTCAAACATATCCAACACCAAGCCAAGCACATGCATTCTCATTTGCTAAACTTATGGGTCTTTAGCTCCCACACTCCAAGTTCTCATGCCAAGCTCATATAATCTCATATCAACATCAGCAAGTCATCTTCAACTCTTCGTCGAGCTGTCGGAAACATCAACACAAAACATGCAGCAGGTGGAAGAAGAACAAAGTACTCCCCCGGGACTTGGTTTTCCATCGGGATACTTTGGGCCTAGTTCTCGCTAACTCAGACAAATGGGCAATGAAGACAAATGGGCAATGAAGTCTTCATTCATCACTCTATGGCGATCCAAGAATCAACAAAGCCCGGATAAGCCTTCAGACGAAAAAGACCCCAACATAAATGACAACTCTACTGGGGACAAGGCCATTAGTCTTGTAGTGGCTCCTGAAAAATCACAAGCTTTATTCATGCAATTGCACTACAACAAAATTTAAAGATAAGAGCATTCTCTTTGATTTTGCTTTGTTCTGTTGTTCTTTAAAAAAAATAAAAAAGGAAGCAAAAGAATTTCTAATATTTTCTCTTATGTTGTAGATATACCTTCTCAGACAAAACATCTTGCGAAAGGCCTATGGGGGCTTAGGCTAATCCATCATAGCAAGCTGCACATGCAACTCCAAATGACTTAGGGGCTTCATGCCAAGCAAAAGAGAGAGACTAGAATCCAGAAGCTGCTGTAAATTTCAGTTTTCCTCATGGAGGAAAGCAAACTGTTTGTTACTTATCTGGAGGAAAACAAGCTGTATGTATCTTTTCCAGCAACTCGCTTGGCCTCTTCCTTCTCATCTTCAGTCTGCTTCTTCCAAAGATCTTCTTTGAAGCAAGTTGCAAAAAAAAAAAAAAAAAAACAAACAACATTTACAAGCAAGCCTCTACTCTGTTTCTAGACCCCGAGTAAGCCAAAGAGAATATAACTTAACTATGCAACCAATTGCTGACCCCAACAAGCTGACTTTGGGGGCTTCATGCCAAGCAAATTCAAGGAATGACACCATGCCATCCAAACAAGCAAACCCATCCACCTTTTTTGCCTTACAGTATAAATCATCTCTTTGGTTACAACAAGCCTAGATAATCTTGCATTATGGTGACAAACAGTTTTCTATTTCCCATTTTTTGAAACAAGCCAAGATACATTCTTCCAGCTCCTACTCTACAAGCAAATAATTTCCACCACTTGCCTTATTTTTTTTTCAAACCTTCTTAAACATTCTCCAGGCACTTGCCTTATTTCAAATCTTCTTAGCTCCTGCCCTATTTCAAACATCCTTCCAGCACATGCCTGATTTCAAACATCCTGCCAGTTTCAAATCCTCCAAAAGCCTTCATATCGCAAGGCAAGGTGAAAGGAACCAAAACTCACCTTCATGCTGCCAAATTCCTAGCAAATTAGTAAGAAGATGGCATTTCTCATTCTTTGAAACCTCTCAATCAAGCCTAAACAAGAAACAAGGGAGTACGTTGGCCAGTCATGTGCTAGAAGGGAACTCGTAAACAGAAAAGGGGTGCCGGAAGTATAATCGCTATTGAAGCATAATTGTTTCCAAAGACAAGCTGCAAGCAACCAAAACTCACCTTCATGCTGCCAAATTCCTAGCAAATTAGTAAGAAGATGGCATTTCTCATGTTTTGGAACCTCTCAATCAAGCCTGAAAAAGAAACAAGAGAGTATGTTGGCCAGATCAGGTGCTGGAAGGGAACTCGTAAACAGAAAGGGGGTGCCGGAAGCATAATCGCTATTGAAGCATAATTATTTCTAAAGACAAACTACAAGCAACCAAAAACTCACTTTGATGCTATCAAAATCCTAGAAAATTAGACTTCTCATGCTTTCACATGCTTTGAAGATTCTGAACAAGAGAATACATTAGCCAAAATTAGGCGCCGGAAAGGTACTCACACAAAGGGAGGCACTGGAAGCATAATTTTCTCAAGCAAACTCATCTATCAAGGATTTGACAAAATTCACAGGGCGTGACACCAATCCACATGCCAAGAAATTTCATTTCATTCAAGCATTCCAAGAAATTCGGGCATTTCAAGCAAATTGAAGAACTCATGCTCTTACGACAATACCTTTCAACATCATGCTCTCACGATAATATTGCTCATGAACATGCTCCAGCAATACTCAAATCAGCACTCAATGCCAACAGGAAGGACATTCCAAATTCTCAACAAAAAGCAGCATGCCAAGCAAAACTTATATATAAGTTTTCGAACCATTCTAGCTAGAACATACCACCTTTGAAAAATCACTATAAATCGAGCTTACAACCAACAAATCCCAAACGTTCCAGATTAGAACTCGACATATCAAGCTTCATTTTCCCAAAATTTCGTTGCATTTCGAGCTAGGGAATCATGTCAAACAGATTCCTAAAACAGCCCATGCAGCAGGGACTGCACAGCTCCAGCAGCTTAACTCTTACTTTGAAATTGCACCAAAAATTCATTTTTCCTTCGAATGGCACAAGACTAGTTCCAACATAACTATGGAGAAGTCTATTTTCATGCATCAAAATCTCCAACTCGGATTCCAAGAGAAACATTTCGAAAGTCCAAAGAACAGCCCACAAGCTACTGTGAGACATTTTCACAAACACTTGGCATGCATTACCCAAGTGAGCTTGTGTGGCTCTTGTTTATCACCAAGCTAGAATCCTAAGCTAGAAGCTCAACCTCATAATTCGATTTCTAGTTCGCAAATTCTGGGAAATACAGAGGAACTCAGGCATGCAACCATAGAAAACAAGCATGCAACAAAGGCATCAACATTAACTCATGAACATGCTTCATAATAATGAAGGTAGAGAACACTACAACGGTTGGATGATCCTCAATTTTGGATACGTTATCAACAATATAATTTCGAGCAAATTTTGTGAAGCAAGCCCAATCATCTGAGCATTATAAATTAAAAACACATGCAAAAGAAAAATCTGCAGAAACTCACCAGCTATGGATGGACACAGAAGTTGCAGACTAACTTTGAGGCATCAGAAAAATTCTACAAATTCTACAAATTTTACAGGCTATAGTACTTTCACCCTCATCTATTCTTCTCTTTTGTCTCCCAAAATTCCATTTCCCCTTACTTTGATCCTCTGCTTCTCATAAGAAATCCAAGCCCTTTCTCTCTGTAGCTGCTTTAAAAAAAAAAAGAAAAAAAAGAAAAAAAAAACCCTACATAAATGCCAAAACCCAAACACTCAAGCACATCTACCATGGTAAATAACCCAAAAGCTATATTAAACGATGTCACTTTAGCCAATACCAAGCACACACCAATGCCAAATGTACACGGTAATGCCAAGCATCCAAGCCAATACCAAGAATACATGCTAACATCAAGCATACATACCAATACTAAGTATACACGTCAAAAACCAAGCATGCATGCCAATATCAAGCATACAAAACTACTGCAACTCTTGCAAACCACAACCATGCCAAATCAAGCATCACTAGTCACTCAAGCACATCAATCATGCAAGCTAACTTACTTTGGGGTTAAAATTCAACCAAGCCTTATCTCCTATGTCATTCCGCAAAAGCAGCCAACTTTTGGTAACCCCAGTAAGTAAATTCCGATATTACAGTGTCTAGGAAAGTTCTTCCGGGCGACACCCACGGTGTCTAAGAAGATTAGGTTTTAAGTGGGACCATTGTGACCTTTCCAACCTTCCTGGAAAAGACCTGGCTGTGATCTCGAAGACTATTAACTAGTTATCCTTGAGTTGCTCATCTTTATATATATAACCAAGCTAATAGTTGTCAAAACCATGGTAATCTTCATTCCAAGAAAAACAAAACGACTACGGTCAAGCAAGCAAGCATGGATATTTCATGCATATTGAAGAACCAGCCATGCCATGCCACTGCCAATTATTTTGGGCTGAAATTGATTATTTGGCCCATCTCCCTGCCACTTCATAGCCCCAATAATCAAGAGGGCTAATGTTAAGGCCCAAAAAGTCACGGGAAGTCCAAAGACATTTAAAGCCCAATATAACATATAATGTCGGTCATGCGTTAATCCAAACTGTATTTTGGGATTTAATTCATTAAATATATATAGAAACATTGTTCATGCTATGCCAAACTAATAATACATTTTCCCATGCTAATCACCTATCAAGCTCACATGAACCCAAGTCATGTGGTTTACGGGGCTTGCATGAGGGACTGTGGTGTGGAAGGTTATGGAGGTCAACAAGGCCTACAGAAGCTCTTAGATAATGGAGACTTTGGGCTAGCTACTTGGGAGCACCAAAGTCCAAGCCCATTACTTAGAGTTCTCCAATGTGGGTGAGCAAATGAGATATTTTTCAAGCATTTCCTTTTACCCATAGGAAATAGTCATTTTCCAAATACCTAGCTTTATCCGTTGGAAACAAGCCTTTTCCAGCACTTCCTATTACCCACTGGAAACAAGCGGTTTCCGGTGCTTCCTTTTACCCATAGGAAATAATCAGTTTATGGTACCTAGCTTTACATGCTGGAAAATAGAATGTCAAAGTGCTCCCTTTTAACCACTGGAAATAGGTTGGTTCCAACACCTCCCTTTACCTATTGGAAACAAAGAAAAACCCTCACCCTCTATAAATTGGCATTCATGGCTCAAGCAAAGGGCACCAATTTTTCTTCAACCAATACTCCCTCACTCGGCTGTTGCAAGCATCCCACTAGCCATTAACCCCTTTCAGCAACCACCAGACTACTTTCCTTTCTCCATTCAGTTGCTGCAAGCATTATAGCGGCCATCCCAGCCATTCCTCAGCCATCACAGCCATGTCTTCTACTTTCTCACCCTTGAAGTCCATCATCTTCTCCATAAAGCCTCACCAAGCATAACTCCAAGATTTTCCTTCCTTCCAAGCTATAAACGCCATAGCTTTCAAGCCTCAAGGTTTTCCTTTTATCCTCCACCTCTAGAACTCATAAATTTCTCTAGAATCATTGTCATAAACACCATACCCTTCAACCTTTCCTCAGCCATGCTCTTTGAAACCCCATTCATTTGATTGCTATAAGTATCCCAACAACCATCACAGCTAAACAATCAAACCACCATAGCCATAGCTTCAAATAATAAATTCTCAACACCCAAACTCAAGTATATCAAACACCAACCCAAGCACAAGCATTCTCATTTGCTAAACTTGTGGGTCTTTAGCTCCCACACTCTAAGCTCTCATGCCAAGCTCATATAATCTCAAATCAACATCAGCAAGTCATCTTCAACTTAGCTAGAGCAAGCAACATCCTTACTTATTGTTGGAAGTTTCAATCTCAAGTCGTGTTCTTCCATATTCTTCCTCTCCCTCCTATAAACACATACAGAGAGAACAAGCATCACCACTCACCTCTGGAGCCCTTCGATTTCAAGCTTTGTTATTCCATTTCTTCCCTTTTTTTCTCTTCTGGCAAGCCAACCAAGAGCCTGATAAAGCTTTCGTCAAGCTGCTGGAAATCTACTCAAGCCACCCATCTTTTCTCTCTCTCTCTCTCTCTCTCTCTCTCTCAAAAGCTCCATCCCATATTTGAAACACCTAAACTCTCATGCCTAGTCTAGTAGTATCTCAATTCACAAAGCAAACTATCATTCCAAGTCCGTGTAACATCAATGCACCATCTTCAACTCTTCATCAAGCTACCGGAAACATCCGTACAAAACATGCAGTCGCTGGAAGAAGAACAAAGTACTCCCCTGGGACTTGCTTCTCCCTCAGGATACTTTGGGCCTAGTTCTCGCTAACTCAGAAAAGGGGCAACGAAGCCCGGATGAGCCTTCCGACGGAAAAAGACCCCAACAGGGAGCACCAAAGTCCAAGCCCATTACTTAGAGTTCTCCAATGTGGGTGAGCAAATGAGATATTTTTCAAGCATTTCCTTTTACCCATAGGAAATAGTCATTTTTCAAATGCCTATCTTTACTTGTTAGAAACAAGCATTTTCTAGCACTCCCTATTACTCGCTAGAAACAAGCCGTTTCCAGCGCTTTCTTTTACCCATGGGAAAAAATCAGTTTATGGTACCTAGCTTCACCTGCTAGAAAATAGCATGCCTTAGTGCTCCCTTTTAATCATTGGACATAAGCTGGTTCCAGCACCTCCATTTACCTATTGGAAATAAAGAAAACCCCTCACCTTCTATAAATTGGGAGGCATTTCTCAGCTAAAGCAACCTATCTTGGTTGTTGCCAGTTTCTTAACAACCATGAGAACTCACCTTTCTTCAGCTGCTGCAAGCATTCCAGCAGCTTCTAATTTTTCTTCAGCCAACAATCCTTCACTAGGCTGCTGCAAGCATTCCAGCAACCCCCAACCCCCCAAAAGCATCACCAACAATATCTTCAAAGAATCACCAACGTATATGGTTCCAAAGAAACACAACAATCACAATCTAAGTTCCATACATGATTCACGAGAAAGCAAAGCTCACAATGACACCCTTAAGTGTAGTGTGTGAATGCCAAATCAGAACAACACCTGCAACTCAGAAAAGTACATGCGCACACACTTAGAACAAAATCAAGAATTCCGAACCCCATAAGCTCATTATCAAATCAGCTCTCCACAGTAATACCATACAATACCAAGGATCAAAAGGACTTTGCAAGGGTTGTAATGAGGCTTAGGGTAGTGGTTGAATGGAAGAGGGGATATGGATATATAACACCATCTTGAGCACAACTAAAGCATAGGTAAGAGCATGAGAGATTACTGAACTTTGTAACAAGCAAGGAACACATACATGAGCATATTTTGAACATAATTTCAGCACCTTCATATCTGTTTATTTGGCCTAATTTTGTGGCTCTTTACCCTAGATCACCATGATCTTCTCTTTTATAACACCCTAGGGCCGTGACTACATTGGTCACACTTCATTACCTCTTTTGATTAGTTACCAATACCCCCAAACTTATTTCTTTTCAACACTTGGGTTATGGCACTAATGATTCACTTTTGCTCCAAAAAACCTTGCATTCTTTATAACTCTCTTTTGAAGATAACTTTAATTGCTCATAGAATAAGTAAGAATAAGAAAACAGAGGTTCATTATGGTAGGAATGGTTTACAAAAAGAGAGGCTTAACGTAGGCTCAAATGGGTTGACTAGGGATGAATACATGTAGAGGGATGGTTAGAAAAGCTCAAACGGTTCAAACATGGCCTAAATCACTTCCTAAGCATTGTATGGCAACAAAATGTCTCAAGAGATATTCAAATAAGTTCTAGAGTACGAAACCAAGATCATGAGATAAGTAGAATTGCATAACGTCTCCAAGTAGCAAGAAATTGGACTAACTTGGCAAAGTGCTCAATAAGTGCAAGGATGGCATGCAAGACAGAGTTAACTCAGAACCACACAAAGTCCTTAAACAATGACTATCAATTTCTGAGAAACCATATTAGTATTAGATCCAAGTCTTATCATAGGTGTTTGGAAGGATAACAAAACAAGACACAAAATCCTGCGTTTTTGGCCATTAGACACACTCAAAATTTTAAAATTTGACAATTTGAAACAACATAACTAAATCCTTCCCCCAAACTTAAATGAAACATTGTCCTCAATGTTTAGAGTGTAAGAAAAAGCAATGCCTCATAAATGAAAGGAAAGAAGACAAGGGAAAGACATAACCAAAGGTTAGAGTTCAGAAAAACTCCCCTTTGAAGCGATTAGGATGCAAGCAAGCTTCCTCGCATATTCTATCTTCTCCTCGTCACCTTGGGTTGCCTCCCAAGAAGCGCTAAGTTTCACGTCTTCAGCCGGACGTCCAAACTCTAGTGAGCTTTAAGAGAGTGGTGGAGGCTCCTTGAGTGCTTGAGACTCAATATTGGCATCAAAGTTGGCATCAAAGTAAGGTTTCAACCGATGTCCATTCACCTTGAAGGTGCTGCCATCCTTAATGTTTTGAATCTCCACTGCGCCATGATTAAACACATTAGTAATAACAAAAGGGCCAATCCACCGAGAACGAAGCTTACCTGGGAAGAGCTTAAGGCGTGAATTGAATAAGAGAACCTTCTGCCCTTTCTCAAACGTCTTCCTAAGAATTTTCTTGTCGTGATATTGCTTTGTTTTCTCCTTGTAAAGCTTCGCGTTCTCATACGCTTCATGTCGCAATTCCTCCAGCTCATTGAGTTGAAGCCTCCTCTTCTCACCAGCGGCTTTCATATCAAAATTGAAGGCTTTGATTGCCCAATAAGCCCTGTGCTCAAGCTCCACTGGTAAGTGACAAGGTTTACCGAAAACAAGTCTATACGGAGACATACCTATAGGGGTCTTATAAGCAGTCCTATAAGCCCACAATGCATCATCCAAACGCATGGACCAATCCTTCCTTGTGGTGTTCACTGTCTTTTCAAGTATGTGCTTAATCTCCCTATTGCTTATCTCAACCTGCCCACTAGTTTGAGGATGATAGGGTGTTGCCACCTTATGTGTGATTCCATATTTCTTCAAGAGTGCTGCAAAAGCTTGGTTAACAAAGTGGGAGCCACCATCACTAATGATTGCTCTAGGTGTGCCAAACCTTGTAAAAATATTTCCTTTGAGAAAACCGATCACAACCTTAGCATCATTAGTTCTAGTGGCAATGGCTTCCACCCATTTAGAAACATAATCGACAGCAACTAATATATATTCAAATCCATAAGAGGTAGGAAAAGGGCCCATGAAATCAATTCCCCAAACATCAAATATATCAATGATTAAGATATTGGTGAGAGGCATCTGATTTCTAGCATGTAAATTACCCATCCGTTGGCATCTATCACATGAAGCACAAAAAACATAAGCATCCTTAAAAAGGGTAGGCCAAAAGAAACCTGATTGTAGCACTTTGCTGGCAGTCTTCTTTGCTCCAAAATGGCCTCCGCATGCGTGGGAGTGACAAAACTCCAGAATGCTCTTAAAATCACCTTCAGGCACACACCTTCGAATTACTTGGTCTGGACAATGCTTGAATAGATAGGGATCATCCCAAAAGTAGTATCTTGCTTGCTTCCTAAGCTTGTCACGTTGGAAAGTAGATAACCCTGTAGGGAGTTCGTTAGTGCACAAATAGTTAACAATATCAGCAAACCAAGGCAATGGATTGAGAGAATTCAAAGCATAAATGGAGAAGAGTTGCTCATCAGGGAAGCTTTCACGCAATGGCAATGAATCCTCCTCTTCGTTAGATACATGCACCAATCTACTCAAGTGATCAGCCACGACATTCTCACTTCCTTTCTTATCTTTTATCTCCAAGTCAAACTCTTGCAACAAGAGAATCCATCTAATGAGTCGTGGTTTGGCATCCTTCTTAGCTAACAAGTATTTCAATGCTGCATGATCAGTGTAAACAATAACCTTGTTAGTAATCAAATATGATCTGAACTTCTCTAAAGCAAATATGACAGCTAACAACTCCTTCTCTGTGGTGGAATAGTTGAGTTGGGCATCGTTGAGGGTTCTACTAGCATAGTAGATGGCATGTGGCTTCTTATCAACTCGCTGTCCCAAAACAGCTCCAACAGCATAATCTGAGGCGTCACACATCAATTCAAAAGGCAAGCTCCAATCCGGTGGTATAATGATTGGGGCAGTTGTGAGCATCTTCTTCAAAGCATTGAAAGCATTCTCACAGTCTTGATCAAATACAAAATCCATGTCCTTGGCAAGGAGATTGCACATAGGCCTTGCAATCTTAGAAAAATCCTGAATGAAACGCCTATAGAAACCTGCATGGCCAAGGAAAGAACGTACTTCTTTGACAGAAGTAGGTGAGGGCATAGAGGCAATCAAATCAATCTTAGCTTTATCTACCTCAATTCCTTTACTAGAGATGACATGACCAAGAACTATGCCTTGGTTAACCATAAAATGACATTTTTCCCAATTAAGCACAAGGTTAGTATGTTCACATCTAGCCAACACCTTGGATAAGTTATGCAAGCATTGATCAAAAGAATCACCAAAGACAGAGAAGTCATCCATGAATACCTCAATGAACCTTTCTACCATGTCGGAGAAAATGCTCATCATGCACCTTTGAAAAGTGGCTGGGGCATTACAGAGACCAAAAGGCATCCTCCTATAAGCGAAAGTGCCAAAGGGACATGTGAAGGTCGTCTTCTCTTGATCCTCTGGGGCTATGGCGATTTGGTTGTAGCCTGAATATCCATCAAGGAAGCAATAGTGGCTATGGCCAGCTAATCTCTCAAGCATTTGATCAATGAATGGAAGAGGAAAGTGATCTTTGCTTGTCGCTGTGTTGAGCTTCCTATAATCAATGCAAACTCTCCAGCCCGTGGTCATCCGTGTAGGTACAAGTTCGTTTGCTTCATTCTTCACCACTGTGATACCTGACTTCTTGGGGACAACTTGCACTGGGCTCACCCATTTACTGTCAGAAATAGGGTAAATAATACCAACATTTAAAAGCTTAATTACCTCTTTTCTTACCACCTCCTTCATGTTCGGATTGAGACGTCTTTGGGCATCCCTCTTAGGCATTGCATTGTCTTCCAATAATATCTTGTGCATGCACAGTGTTGGGCTTATGCCTTTGATATCTGCAATGCTCCACCCAATTGCAGTTTTGTGCTCTTTTAGAACTCTCAAAAGCTTATTTTCATCATTTGGTCCGAGATGTGAGGCAATGATAACAGGTAGAGTCTCATTTTCACCTAAATAAGCATATTTAAGGTGTTTTGGCAATGGCTTTAATTCCAACTCTGGTGCCTGCACAATAGAAGGTAAAACCTTATTAGTAGGTGGGGGTAATGATTCAAATTGGTTGGCATACCTCTTTCCAATTTCTATGTAGCTATCCATGCTGCAAGCAAGCTCAAGAAGTAAAGGAGAGATCACAGCCTCTAAGCTGTCCACTTCTTCTTTCCTTATGCTTTGTGTGATGCATGCTTCAATGGGCTCCAAATAACTCATTGGCAGTGCTTCTTTCACCATAGTATCAATTGCATCCAGATGGAAAACTTCATGCTCATCACTTGGAAACTTGGAGGCTTCAAACACTTTGAATGCTATTGTCTCATCAAACACATTCATGGTCAATGTACCCTTCTTCACATCAATAATAGCACCGGCAGTTGCCATGAATGGCCGACCTAGAATGAGTGGTAACTGATTGTCATGAATTGGTGCTTCTTCCATCTCCAACACCAAGAAATCTGCTGGCAAAATTAGCTCTTCCACTTTCACCAAAACATCTTCTAGAATGCCCTTAGGGTACCTAATAGTTCTATCTGCCAATTGAATGCTCACAGATGTGGCTTGCAACTCACCAAGGTTAAGTTTCTCATAAACATGATATGGCATAAGATTTATAGAAGCACCAAGATCAAGCAAAGCTTTTTGAAACTTAAAATCACCAACTATGCAAGGTATAGAAAACGAACCTGGATCCTTTAGCTTTGGAGGCAGCTTTCTTTGTAACACTGCACTTACCTCTTCACTCAATGCAACTTGTTCATGCTCTTTGAATCTCCTCTTGTTAGTGCATAGATCCTTCAAAAATTTTGCATACTTTGGAATCTGAGTAATGGCATTGAGCAATGGGATGTTGATTTGCACCTTCTTGAATGTTTCCATTATCTCATCCAAGCCTTGATCTTTCTTTGACTTTGATAACCTGCTGGGAAAGGGTGCAATAGGCCTAAAAGCATTAGTTGAAATTGGAACTTGATTAGCATTAGATGATACCTTAGGGCCTGTGCTCTTTCTAGGAGCATTGATGGACTGTTTGTTGGAAGCTGTGGGCTGCCCATGTGGTGGCTGAATGATCTCCACGTTTTCTCCATCTTCTTGCTCTTCATTGGCATCTCCAACCTTATTATCAACTTGTTTACCACTTCTCAAGATGTGTATTGCTTTAGCATGCTCTTGATGCCTTGGATTCACCTCTGTTTGGCTTGGGAAAGTTCCGGATGCTCTATTGCTCATGGAGGATGCAATCTGCCCAACTTGCACTTCTAGTTTGTTCACTGCATTTTGAAGGTTCTGATTGGTTTGCATTTGTTGCCCCATGAACTTCTTGAACATGTCTTGCAATTCTCCCATTTGATCACCCCTTTGCTCTTGCACTTGTTGGGGAGCTTGCTGGAATTGCCTTTGTTGTGTTTGGAATCCTGGGGGAGGTCCTTGAGATTGTTGCACATTTGGATTGTTGTTCCACCTGAAATTAGGATGATTTCTCCATCCCGGATTGTATGTGTTTGAATAAGGATCATTTTGAGGATTCCTTGCTTGAAGGGCATTTGCTTGTTCTAGCATGTGCTCTGCAAAAGATTGGTCTTGAACTTCCACTTTGTTTCCTAGAGGGCCAGTCACTGCCTGTTGAAGCAAAGAACACATAACATCAAGTTTTGCAGCAATCTCATTATTTGTACTTACCTCAGAGACCACAGCTTTCATAGGAGCTCCTCTTCCTTTATTGTGGCTCCATTGTTGAGAGTTAGCACTCAAGGATTCAAAGAGAGTAAAAGCCTCATCTGCTGTTTTGTTCATCAGTCCTTCTCCACTTGTTGCATCTACCATCATCCTTTCGGAATCTAGCAAACCTTCATAGAAAGATTGCATTTGCATCCAACTCTCTATGTTGTGGTGTGGGCAAGAACTTATCATCTCCTTGTACCTCTCCCAACATTCATGAAAAGCTTCTCCTTCCTTTTGTGTGAAACCAAGAATTTCCTTTCTAATCTTGTTAGTCTTTTGAGCCGGAAAGAATTTCTGCAAAAACTTATTAGAAAGCTCTTCCCAAGTATGAATTGAAGCATTAGGCAAAGAGTATAACCAAGACTTAGCTTTATCTTTTAAACTGAATGGGAATAGCCTCATCTTAATCTGCTCATCATCAAGGTTTTGAATTTTGATCGTAGCACATATTTCAAAGAATTGCTTAATATGCATATAAGGATCCTCAGTGGTATTACCATAATAAGTTGGAAGAAGATGAATCATACCACTTTTAAGCTCAAACCTGTCAACTGTGAGTTGAGGATAGACAATGCATGAAGGTTGATCGGTGACTTTGGGAATGGAAAACTCACGCAGGGGTTTTCTTGGTTGGACAACAAGCGCACCACCTCCTTCATCATTGTTGTTGTTCGGAATCTCTGCCATGTTGCTTGAACCTTCAGATTCGTAACTTTTAGATTCAACGCTTGAAGAACTATAATTCCTCCTCAAACCAGCTCGTACAGCAGCGGTTCTTGGTGAAAGTGGCTCAGGTGAACTTTGCTCCTGGTCAGATTCGGACATGCACACACCAAGGAAGTCAATTCAGTGCTTTCAATGGAGATAACAACTAAATACTAAAACTGAATACTAAAAGAAAAACCAACGAAAAGAAACAAATGAAACAAATGAAACAAACAAAAACAAAACAATCAAAGTAATCTAACTATAGCACCATCGTTACCGAATCCCCGGCAACGGCGCCAAAAACTTGTTGAGCCAATTCTTAACAACTAAAATGAGTTATTAAAAACAGCAACTTTAATTCTCGCAAGTGCACGAACCATTTATAGTATAGCTTATGTAAATACGAGGTCGATCCCACGGAGAATGGTAACTTGGTTCCAAGTTAAATTACTTAGAATGCTAAAAAAACATAAAACAAAGAAACTGACTAACTAGCTAAAGGCAAGGTCGAATTCAACAATGCCTCTTGCTAATTACTCAAGGTCTAGGACAGAATCCTAGCACCACACACGCACTCGAAATGGGGGGGTTTTGTTGTTGAAATGAAAAGAAGAAAGTGAAATGAAAGTGCTCGAAAGTAAACACTGGCAGCAATCAACAAGTTGTGAAACAATGATTGAGAGGTGTTAGAGCCTTGGAATCCACCACTAGTTTTCCTATCCAAGTTATGAATGCATAGAAATTGACTCAAGCTTCATCAACAATAGATTATCGCATACAAGCCTATGGTATCTAGGTGCAGGATGCATGATTCTCCTAAGGCATGTGATTATGCATGGTATCTACACAACACGTGATCTCTAATATGCAACCTAAGCATGGTATCTACTTAGAATAAAGCATATAAGAGTCATTAAGCTCCTTGAGAATATGATAATCACACAAGTCCTAGAACATGGTATCTGTCCTAGTCAACCTATGGTTATTAACCCCTTGAATGATTCTTAGGCCATTCATGTGTTGCTTGTGAAAGGAGAGTAGAATTGGTGAATCTAAACCCCTTCCCAACCTGTGCTAGATGCATAAAATCCTAGTTAGCTACTCCAAGAAAACATACATCAAGCACATAATAAACTGGAGATTAACAACTTGATAACAAAAGCAAGGAAATCAATTAACTATAAAATCATCCATAACATTGAATATTCATGACTAGGGCTTCATCCTAAGCCCTAACTAAATGGATTAGTTAGACATAACTATGAATACAGAAAATAAGAAATACATAGATAGGATAAAGAGAGGAGAAGAACTAGATGATGGCAGCAAGGAAGTTCCCAGGACAGCTCCAAGCTCCCTTGACAGCTCCAAGCTCTCTTCTCTCTTTTTGGTGAATCTGAATGTGTGTATGAGAGTAATGGATGAAGTGAATGTGTGTGTCTGACCCTCTAGCTTGAATGAGTGTGCAACTCTATATTTATAGAGTGCAATTTCGTCCTCCCATTTGGCTGGTGAAGCACACCTCTCTTCTGCCCCCAACTGCTCCAGCTGCCCATACTTGCCAACTGCTCCAGCTGACAAATACATGCTTTGGTATGGTTTCTTTATGGAAAGCTTGACTTTTGTTCATCTTTCTGAGCTTCTGAGCTGATTTGACTCCCATGTGTGGCTGCCCATGTGTAGCACATGGCTCTAGGGATGTAGCCACATTAAATGTGATGGCAGCCAACATGACATTTCTGTGAACTTGGTTCAGTCTTTGACGTGTTGAGGGCTCCAGATTTATCCAATTGGGCTGAAATTTGGATATGTTATAATAGACACCCATTGGAACAACTTCTATCAAGGATGTCTCCTCATCCAACCTGTGTAAGTTGCTGAAATGAGGCCTGCAAGATGACCTACGAAACTGGACTGACAAGGAGTGTGGCTCAAATTGGTTTTGTCTTTAAGCTCATATTCCTCTTGTGCCACTCAGCCCTTAACATGCATGAATTGTATCAAATGTCATCCCCTTGCTGTCTTAACCTACAAAACACACAAACATAGGTAAGAGACTCAAAATAAAGAGAAGCTAAACAAAATTACTAAAAAAGAAGGCGTGCAAATGTGTGAAATTATGACATTATCAGCTGCTGCAAGCATTCCAGCAACCCCCAACCCCCCTAAAGCATCACCAAGCTCCAAGCTTTTCCTTCCTTCAAAGCTTTAAACACCATAGCCTTCAAACCTCAAGCTTTTCCTTCCATCCTCCTTCTCTTGAAACTCTTAAATCCCCATAGCCATAGCCACACACAACAAATTATCAACACCAAACTCAAACATATCCAACACCAAGCCAAGCACATGCATTCTCATTTGCTAAACTTGTGGGTCTTTAGCTCCCACACCCCAAGCTCTCATGCCAAGCTCATATAATCTCATATCAACATCAGCAAGTCCTCTTCAACTCTTCGTCGAGCTGCCGGAAACATCAACACAAAACATGCAGCCGCTGGAAGAAGAACAAAGTTCTCCCCCGGGACTTGCTTCTCCCTCAGGAGACTTTGGGCCTAGTTCTCGCTAACTCAGACAAAGGGGCAAGGAAATCTTCATTCATCACTCTATGGCGATTCAAGAATCAACAAAGCCCGGATGAGCCTTCGGACGAAAAAGACCCCAACACATATTATAAGGGCTTATTTATTGAAATACGTCAGTGATTTTCAAATAGTTTCAATTTGCCCCTTAATATTTTAAATGACTCAATCTTCCGATGAACTTCCATTTTATGACCAAGATTATCCCATTTCATTAGTTTTCTCATATAAAATTGTTAAATCAGCTGACGTGATAGGAGTAATTTTAAAATAAATATTTTATCTTTGAAGAAATTATTTTACATGTTTAAAAATAAATTAACTTTTTAAAAAAATTTAAATAAAAAAAAAACTTAAAAACCCAACAACCCCTTCCAACCCTTTTCTCTTCCCGATCGCTGCTACTCGCCATAGCAGTCGATCTTGGCATCAACGCCGACCACTATCCTCCATCCTCCACGTCACCTTCCCCTCCATCTTCATCGGCATCGTCTCTATCCTTCTCACTAGCTCTCTCCTCCATTCCCCGTTCTCTCTCCAATCACTCCTCCTCTATCATCATCATCACCCACACATCCCTTCCTCTTTTCCTCTTCAATCACTCATCCTTCATCACCCACGCACTAGGTATTGATTTCTCTCCCCTTTTATTTTTAAGTTTATTGAGTAATTGAATGGGGAGTTCTAGATTTTTTGGGAATGGTGGACTTTGGGTTGGCTTCAATTATGTGGAAGAAAAGAGTACAGTTTTGGATTGGCTTAGGTGTTCAGAGGGAAAAAAAATTTACTTGTAAACGGGATAACACTATTTTGCTATCCCCGACCAGTAACATAATGACATGTGGAAAAAATATCTAACATGTCATATGTTATTGGCCGGGAATAACAAAAAATGTTATCCCCGTTACATGTCGTTGGGAGGGGCTGCTCGGTGTTGTTAAAAATTTGTTCCTTGTTTATTTTAATTTTATATATTTTTAACATTTTAATTAATCTCTAGTTTTTTTTAGAAATCAAAGGGCATTTCAATAAATATCAAGATCAGGAATCGTCATTCGTCAGGCATAAATATCAAGAATGAAAATCTTATATTCATCTTTCGGTTTGCAATACAATAAATAAGTGGATTTTTAAATCAAATACTGCAGGAAACATTTGAAGCTAGGTAGTGTTTTAAATAAATAAAAAGTACTAGAGACATGAGAATTGATTTTCCATAAATTATTCTTTTGCAAACCAAACACCTCCTGGATGCTAAAACTTCAGCCTCACAAATGGTCTGCGAAACAACGGATCTCTCCGTACAGAAAATTTACAAGTCGACTACCAGAAAATGAAAATTTCATTGCTTCGGCAAAACTTGTTGAATCTCATTCAGAATTAAAGATGCACTAGATTGATCTTAGGTATACCATTAACAAAAAGGAAATTCACTATTATACCCAATATAGAAATACACACAAAACTCATTTACAACATAACAAAAAGTTTTTTAACTTCTTTTAAATTACAAAACTGTCATTAATTTCGTAAAACAAATCCAATTCAAAAACCTCATAAAAAAGCCCAAAATACTCGATAGGATATAAAATAATTTAATAATCAAAATTAAATTCAATATAACCAGCTGTCATTTTTTGAATTTTTTTTAAATTTGTTTATAGAAATTAAATGCTGTAGAATTTATTTATAGTTATAATTCTAAGAATAGGTAATAACTAAATATCTTTTAACAAAACTGTAAATTCTCATATTGATCTTACATCACAAGCCATTTAATTCTTAGTCTAGTGGAAGCACAAGGTACTCAAAAGTGCTTCCAGAAAAAGAACTTCGAACTGTAAGCGCAAGTTAAAGCACATTTATGGTATAAAAGCACTTCTAAAATTTTTAGCAGTTCCAGAGGTAATCTCAAAAGAGAACCTGTTAGCAGTTAAGAGGACTAGTCATTTTTGGGTCAAAACAGCCGGAAACACTAGTTGCATAACACTCATCTAGTTGATGCCATTTGAGGCTTTGACAAGCAGGCAATCAACGCATCCTTCGCTCTTTTACGGAAGAAAAACAAATAAATAATCCTTCTGACAAGGCTTACAAATAATTAAAGACTAAAGAAAGACTAATTAATAATCAAGTAAAGCCAACAGTAGAATTCAAAAACACTTTACTCTGTTCCAACCTATTCCAACTCAAAACTGATGCATGATTCGTTTGTCCAAGTCATAAAAATTTACACTCCAAAAAAGCATAGATAATCAAAATAGTTCTTAATATTCCTGTGGACAGCCTGCCACTCACTAATGGTATCGCATAAAACCCCAATGGATTAAATGGATAGAGCTGGAAGAAGTGGAGACTATCATTTACCACCCAGAGTAGGGAACTGCCCAGGGTCTTCAATGGAGGGTGCTGCACTGCCTGAGTAACCTCCGGGTCCGCCACTGTATCCACCTCGTGGACCACGGCCACGGCCTCGACCACGACCACCATAGTACCTCTCCCCTTCAGCTGGCTTCAGAAACTCATTTATGCTAACAGACTGCACAAAAATATGAATCACTCAGTCGAACAATCTCATCTCATCATAACATGCAGGATTAATAGAAATCCAATAAATTATATCCGTTTAAATTATTACAAAACCGGAAGAGGTTACCCCGAAACTAAGATTAAATAAAAGATAACCAAGTACTGAGGAAGCATCAAAAGTTTCCGGACAGAGCAAGTGTAAGAGAACTAATATGTCCAAATTGTCACAACTAAAAATAGATTTGACTCTCCAATAACATTAAAGTGAAAGCAGTAATCACCATTTAAAAAATCACTATAACCAAAGAAAAAGGTTAAAGATAAATCAGGTATGCAAAGAAAAGGCAACCTTCTTGGCTCTCTCTTCTTTCTCAGCTGCCTCTTTGCGCTTATCCTTTTCAGAACCCTGACAATCAATGGCAAAGTAATTATACTAGCAAAATAAAATGCAATTGGATAGGTATATTCAAAGTATGTCAGGACTCACCAGTTTGATAAAGATGTCATTGTTTTCCTTCTTGTTTGAAAGCTGCTGCATGGACTTCAACTCTTTGTCCAAATCAACCTTTCTTTCCTCAGTCTTCAATGCAAGCAGAGCCTTCCTCTTCTCTTCAAGCACCTTCTCATACTCTTCTAAAGTCATCTCCTATAATAATGTGAAACAATGACATCGTTTTATGCAAGGATGAGCAGAAAATCCAATCTCATCAGTTAACTATATGGTATCCGGAAAAATCACAGTAATTATGTGAAAACAATATAATTCACCTTCTCCTCCGGCTCCTTCTCTTCCGACTCATTCACAGTATTCTCCTTGTTGGCATCAGCAGCCTCATTCTCTCCCAACTGCTTCTCAGCACCAACATTCTTCTCAATTTCAGTTCCAGGCTCTTCAGTCTCCCTTAATATTGCAAAAAAGTGTATATGAGTAAGCCTTATACCAGATAATGATAAATAAATGTGTCACAAAGTTCTGGACTGAAAATCAATGAGGGATTAGAACATAATTACTTACTGAGCAATGTCATCGGTGGGTGTTCCCCAATTCCCACGACCAGCCCCATCACGTTTAAACTCACTTCTGATATTACAAATATATCAATAACAGAAAGAAAACAGGAAGATTCCAGTGGTGAAAGCACATGAATATAAGGTGAATTAAATAACTAAAAGACTGAAGACTACTAACCCATGTCCTGTACCACTGCGGCGATCAAATACCCTCCGAGGGCGTTCCCCTTCTGCATCGTCCACATTGTTAAAACCACTACGACGCCCACCACGGAAGGAACCACGAGGCCCACCGTAGCCACCACGTCTTTCAGAAGGTTTCCCTGTATCTCCCTCTTCTGGTGCTCTGTACCCACCATAAACACCATTAGCGTTCTCATTGCTGATTGGATCTCGAGGAAATCCACCACCACCTCCACCACGTCCACGGCCAAACCCGCGTCCACCACCACGGCCCCCTCCACGGCCAGTTTCATACTTCCCTTCCCTCACTGCACATGATAACACCGGTTGTGTGATACACATATTATATACAACATAAAATGTATAACATAGCTTAAGAGAAGACCAGAAAATCATACCAGCACCTTGACCAACCATCTTTCATTGACAAGAAAATTACATCAACATTATACATTGAAAATCTTATAAGTAGTAAACTTCTGAATGTCTCTAATCATTAGAGAATAACATTATATATATTTAAATTTCATCAACATTATATATCTAGTTCAAATATGAAAGCTGACACATCTAGAGCATGAACACGCCACAGATTTATTAGATTTCATTTCACCAGTTCCACTGATTCAATCTCATTTGGTTCATGAAAAGTTACTGGAATTTTAAAAAAAAAAAAAAACCAGAAAAAAGCTCTGATAGTGCATACGTATCATTCAGTTCCAAAAATAGATATCAAATTGTATAACCCCAAAAATCAAACTGTAAGAATATGCACCACCACACACAGAGAACACTTAACACCAAATCTGATCAAATATACTCAATAACAATACCAAATACACCAAATAGCAATAACTTATCCAAATAACATCTTCCAACTTCAACACAAAACATAATGAACAAACAGCAAGTCATAAAGATTTTCTCGACGGTACCCAACCATGAAATGAAACTCAGACAACAGATACAATGATGCCCAAATTTTCATTTTCATTTCTATTTCCAGAAAACCCAATAGGTATTTCAGCAGACAAAACCAAGAAATGAACTGTAGAAGCAAAGAAATGAATCGAAAACTCACCAGCTTGAGTAGGAGGAAGTGGCTTGGAAGGAAGCTTAGCGGGCTGAGCAGGTTGGGCCTGCTGGGGCTTCTTGGGCTGAGGCGGAGGCAGCTTCTGCCGCTGAGCAGCGAGAAGTTGACTTGGGTCCTCGTTGTCGTCATCACCCAAGAGATCGAAAGGGTTCGCGGTTGCCATTTCTGCAGCTCCGAAAAGTCCGATTCAATACCCTAGAAATACACCGACTTTGAAAAGCAACCACGAAACCCTTCACAGATTATTCGACGCCATGAATCAGAGATTGGTGGGAGTTGGGTTTAGAGTACGTTTGGGGGCAGAGAAAATTGCAGAGAACGTTTTGTGAAAGGGTTGCTGTTGTGGCTACTGAAAACCCTAACCAATGCGGCACAGAGAAATATAAGAGTGACAAAACCTGATCTTAAAAACCCTAATGGGGAATGTTAGGCTGCGGCCGGGTGTATTATAAGCCGCGAGTGATGGGTAAGTTGCCTTGTTTGGCTGCTTGGGGAATTTGGACACATTGGACATGAGGCAAATGAAGAGAGGGCCCAATGGCAATGACCAGCGTCCACTTTCAACATTTGTAGAAATTTCATGGACTTGAGTTGGTTTGCAGCGGTGATGATGGGCGGTTCAATCCAACATAAGGATTTAGTCATTTACGCCTTAATCTGGTTTAATCTGCTTTAGGGTTCAACCTTGCACCAATTTCATCTTTGGGTTAAAATGGTCAAAGCATAAACGAGTATCGTGATACTTTTCTTCCTAAAACTGAAAATTCAACTCATACTTTGTTGTTGATTAAAACGTATAATCGCGAATATCGTCTCACATTTCATTCAAATCTAATTTAAAAATATATGTAAACTATTGTCATCTAGTAATTGTGTCATATAAGTTGTATCTTTTTTCGGTCATTTACAACTTGTGATTTTACAACAAAATATATAGTTGTAAAAAGAAATGTTTTATACGTGCTTGCTGCTAGTTCCTTCAAACATATATGTATGCCAACCAAGTACAAATCAAATAAGCGACCAAAACGAAAGGCAATCCGGAATATTTTGTTCATTTTCGGATATTTCTGTTTTATCAACTAGAGGGGATTTTCGTTTAGAGCCTCATTCAACTTAGCTAATTTTGTGAGATATTGAAGCAAATTAAAATGTTACACCAAATAAATTGTTGCTGTCTATGTCCATTCTTGAGAATATGCTATATGTATTGAAGCAAATTGTTGTAACTAATCATAAATATTTGATGCTCCCTTATTCATATCTAGCTACTGATTATGGTACACAACTTTCATTATTCACACATCACATGTGGATTGGTGGATTTCTCGTAGTTGGTGTTGCTGCGTATGCAATTTTATAGTAAGAGACTATGATCCAATTACTCAATACAATGATCTATTAGATCGTGTCCTAAGGCATCACAATGCAATCATATCACATCTCAACTGGGCATGTATATTTTTAGGCTTTCACAGTTTTAGTTTGTACATTCATAATGATATACTATATATGAATGCTAGAATTAATGTCTAACATTTGAGGATGGTGGTAAGCATATTGTGCAAGACTGAAATCAATTGAAACCTTAACATAAATTATCTCAATTGGATCACAATTTGAAGACGCCACCGACAAAGATTGAAGCCCTAACTCTCGTATGCGCCAAACGTATCCAAAACTGTCGTAGGGAAAAATAAAACAACTATGTTTAGACAATTCATCATCTATTTGGTGTCATTTATGACAATTATTGTTGTAGTAGCACACACTCTCAGTACTGGAGGCTTTACCATAACTGATGGTACAAGTGAGTGTTGTTCTATTTGTTTTGAAATCTTCTGATGATGACGGCAAAATAATTTTAGATAAGTTCTAGTCTATCACGTCATGTATTTGCTACACAATAGAATTCTTGTAATCTGACATATAAATTTTATCAAACACACACAATCTCAGTATCTGAGGCTTTACCATAACTATTTGTACCTCCTCATATACTTCAGTGATGAATTTGGCTTGAGGAACCTAACTTCAATTAGGTCTTTGACAGCAATAGAACACAATATTGACAAGAAATATTGAGTTTTTTGTCGAGTAGATAATTCAAGAGTGAACATATATGCACTTCGAAATTTCATGATACATGTATTTGTACAATGTGGCTAGCATATAAAGGGTAAACTGTCGAATGTCCCTTGAACTTGTACTATATTATCAATTTACCCCCTGACCTTTTCTTTATATAGAAAATTAAGGACTCGAACTAAATTTTATTCTCAATTTCCCCATGTCGTTCAAATTCTCAACATTTCATCCAATTTGCATTAAATATGTGTAGGGGTCTTTTTATTCTAGCAGCCTGACGAATAGGCTTGGGCTGCCCAAAAAAAGAAACAGGTGAAGTTTCCCCTTGTGTCTAAGTTCAAGGATCAGGCCCCAAGAGTGTTTTGAAAGGGTAGTTGAGCCTTAGGAAACACCTTGGTCTTCTTCACCAATGAAATCAACAGTTGCTTACAGATAATATTATGGGCTTGGCATAAGAAGCTTGTGGCATGGGAGTTGAGCATTCACGAGTTTAGCATGAGAGAGAGAAGACTTGGGTTTCCTATGAGGAACAAAGGCTTGAAGTAGTGATTTTGTGAGGATTTGCTGAGGAGAGAGAGAGAAAAAGAGAGAGAGAGAGAGAGAGAGAGAGAGAGAGAGAGAGAGAGAGAGAGATTACGATGGATGAACAGGTGCTTTGGGTAATTTTTCAGCAACTTGACGAAAGCTTCATCAAGCTCTGGAATGGCTTACCAGAGGAGAAAATGGGAAGCAATGGAAGGACAAAACTTGAAATCGAAGGGTTCCAGAGATGAGAGGTGATGCTTGCTCTCTCTGGATATGGTTGCTTGCCTTCGATTGGAAAGAGAGGAAGACGATAGAAGCATAGGTGGCTTTAGCAGATTTTCAGCAACTTGACGAAAGCTTCGTCAGGCTCCTGGGTGGCACGATAGAAGGAAAATGGGAAGAGATGGAGGAGTAAGGCTCGAAATTGCAGGGGTTTTAGGGATGAGAGATTATGCTTGTTCTCTGGATGTGTGTTTTGGGAGAGAGAGAGAGAGAAGATGGAAGAACAGAGCATGAAATTGAAGGGTTCCAGAGATGAGATATGATGTTTGCTCTCTTTGGATGTGGGTTTTTGGGAGAGAGAGGAAGAAGATGGAAGAACAAAGCATGAAATTGAAGGATTCCACAGGGGATGCTTGCTTTCGATCGGTTTGTTGTGTGTTTGCTGGGTAGAAAGTGGCTCCTTTTATAGGCGCTTGGAAGACTCAATTTTCTCAAGCCACCCTCTCCCTTTTTCCTTCTCTTTCTTCCATTCCATCTTATTTGGTGAAACTTCCCTAGCCTGAGCATGTAGGCATGAAACTTTTTGGAGTTCCAAGGTCCTCAAGCAGCTGGACTTCTCCATGTGGGTGAAGAGCCACCCACTTTTATTTCTTGTTTTCTCACCAAAGCTTGAAGTGGAAAGAATGGGTAAGGGTGCTTGGTCAAAAAGGTAATCAACACATGGGTTTGCTTGGTTTTAGTGGTTTGACTGTAATCTGGTTTTAACAGAGATGCATGGCGTTGGATATTTTATAAGGTGCTTGGCTGTTTTGTTTCCAGCAGCTTATGAGTTCCCTTTGATTTCGTCAGACTGCTGGAAGCTTTGGTTAATGTAGGATTTTCTTAAAGTGATGGGCTACTAGGTTTTCTCTCATGCTTACCCATATGTTTGGGCTCAAGGAATGAGCTTGAGTTTTGGTGCTCCCAAGTAGCCCAAAACTTTCATTCCTTAGACCATCAATGGGCCTCGTGAATACTCGTAACCATCCATATCACAACCCGCTCAATAAGCCCCAGGCATTCGCGTGGCTTAGGCCCACTTAAACTTGTAGCATAACGTGTTGTTTAAATAAGGATTTTCCGCTTGGTGTTGTACTGGGCCGAAAATATATTTAGGCACAGCCTTGGATTTTTTAGGCCTCAACAATATGAGAGCAAATTAATTGATCATTTCATATATATATATATATATATATATATCTCTCTCTCTCTCTCTCTCTCTGGAGAGGTCTAGACCTTTAAGGCTATGGGGAAAAAATATCATAAGGGAAAGGGCGCGAATGGGTTTTGGGTTGTGGGTAGGGATATGGCTTTCTTTTATGTTTTTTGGATGCAGGGTGGGTTGTGGGTAAGGAAGAGGCTGGGTCACTGGCTGCTATGATTTCAATAGAGGATTGGAGTGGTTGAGCTAGGGGATGGGGAGGAGTTATTTTGGGTCGGTGAGATGATGGGGTGACTATGGTGATGAGGAGAGGTGTGATGGCGATGTTGGGGAAGAAAGGTGACGGCTGTGGGGAAGTTTTTTTTTTTCCCCCCCTCTTTTTCTTAATTTTTTCCAAAAAAATAATAATAATTTATTTTTAATCATTTAGCTGAAAATTGAATGAAATGTTGAGAATTTGGACGGTGGGTTGAAATTGAGAATAAAATTTAGTTCGAGTCTTTAATTTTCTATAAAATTAAAAAAATAGAGAGTAAATTGATAATTAAGTACAAGTTCAGGGGGTATTTCGGCAGTTTACCAGCATATAAACTGGCCAGACTTAAAAAAAAAACAAAACAAAACAAAAGGCAAAGAATCATTTATGGCGACAAATAGACATATAGAAAAATTTAGAAGAAGATGCACTAAGGCTAGAATAAATTAGAAGACATAAAGATTATGGTATTGTTGGGTAATGATGATATCTTTTGGAGAACCAAATGGAAATGGAAGTTAGAATTGTTTATACCAAAATAAACAGCCAATGAGGACCAGACACGTGGACAAGATTGGGCCTGACCATAGTCTGTCTTCGGCACCCTGTCTACCGATTCAACGATTAGGGCAACCCCCTTTCTCCAGACACGCGGCAGGGCCACAGTCAATGTCTACAGTCTCACATCGAAAATCTACACAACTTGTACACCTCCCAAGGTTTATAAAAAGAGCATAATTCCCCAAAATGGAGGTAATCAGAACTTACGGCATACTGTCTATTGATATGTCAGTTCAATCTTGCTAAATTCGTACTTACTTAAGCATCGGAGAGCCTTCGGCAAGTACCATGTCGGTGCCTAAAGGTCTTACCAAGCGTGTGCTATCTTGCAGATCACGTGCTCTACGTAGACCCAAAAGTATACCGAAGGCCCAACATCACTAAGTTGAGCAGAAAATTATCGAACTATTTTTAAGCATCAACAGTTTGGCGTCATCTGTGGGAAGCGAAGAAGATCTGAATCAGCCCACCATCCCTAGAACACATGGGGACCACTTCGGGTTTAGGCTTACAATCCACCGCCGAATCAGACTCTGAGTATGTCCCTTCCAATATCGACGAGCCTACCTACCGTTCGGCAACGCCAACGAGGTACTCGGAGGCCAGGCTGGTAAGCTCACAGAGACGTTCGGAGGACAATGGCTCCCAGGAAGTACCTAGCGGAGATCCCATCTTCCGACTCCTTTTTCAGAAAGTCCAGAAGATGGAAAACGACCGAGTTCGTTCTCAGGAACCGGACAGGGGAAGGCTTCGGCCAGGACCATTTACCGAACAAATCAAGCATTCACGGCAGGACAGAGACATACAGCCTCTATGTATACCGTTCTACAATGGGGTGGAAGACCCCTTAATGCATCTCCATTCCTTCTAATCAGCAATAGGATGAAAGGGACTCAAAGACGAAGGGCAATGCCTGTTGTTTCCGTCCTCGCTTACGGGGGCGGCATTGAATTGGTTTTACCATCTGGAGCCGAGAACGGTAGACTCCTTCGACGAGTTAAAGCAGATTTTTCTTAACCACTTTATGATACAGACGGACCGTCTGTATTCTGCCGATGATTTGTACACGATTCGGCAAAGAGAAGATGAGCCCTTGGGAGAATATGCTGCACGCTTCAGTCACGAGTACTCGAGGTGTCCGAAAACGGACGACAAAGCAGCCTATGGCGCCTTCAAGAGTGGCCTTTGGTCCTCACACTTTCAGTACCTCATGCACCATAGCAACTGGGGCACTTATGATGAGCTGATAAAGCAAGCGGCAATTCATGCTAAGGCCGAATATTTTAACTCAAAGTCCGGGCCTTCGGCTCGACAGGAAGAACCGGCGTTGAAGAGTTACCCCGGGCAAGAATCTCCATACGCCCCTAGAAGAGCTGGTGAATCCTCGGCAAGGCACAAACAGAAAGATGACCGAGACACTCGGCAGGGGCACTCAAAGAAAGAAAAAGGAAAATACGATCGCAACGACCACCGAGCGCCCTTACCGAATTACGACCACGGTCAGGAAGTATTCAACATGCTGAATACCACCTACGAGGCCATTTTGATGAACGAAAACGAGATAATACCCAAGCCGAACCATCAAAAGCCCAATCGGCAGGACAATCAGCATACTGGCAAATTCTGTCGATACCACCAGCATAACAGTCATAACACTGAGGAGTGCATACGCCTGAGGAAAATCATCGAATGTTTAATTCGGGAAGGGAAGCTGGATCAGTACATCGCCAGATCACCGCAGGCACCGGTCCTGAACCAGAATTCGCATATTAATATGATCAGCACCATCAGTGGAGGTCCCACGCTGGCGGGTATGTCCAATCAATAGGTAAAGCAATATGTACAAGCTGCACACTACCCTCAAGTCTTCGGCATAGAAGCTGATCGGCACCACATGGTTCTAATGGTAGGGTGGGAACCCATCACATTTTGTGAAGACGATGAAGAAGGGATCATTTACCCTCATGATGACCCGATGATTATTCGAGCTGAAATCGCTGACTACGATATAGGACGGGTACTGATCGACACTGGAAGTTCGGTAAATGTAATTTTTGCCGATACTTTCAGAGGAATGGGAATAGCCGATAGCTAAGTCAATCGGCAGATAACACCACTACTTAGTTTCTCCAGGGATCTGGTCTAGCCAGTCGACAGTGTCAATCTACCCATCGCCTTCGGCGTTGCTCTTCGAAAATCAATGACCTATGACCAATTTCTTATTGTCAACTGCCCGACGGCATATAACAGCACTTACCGGAATCAAAGCGCACCTGTCCCCCCATATGTTGCGGATGAAATTCCCAACGTGCAACGGCACAGGCACTATCCGAGGAGACCAACTCAGTGCACGGATGTGCTATGCGACGACACTAAAGTCAATAGCCACTAAACCTCCCAAGGAGACCATGTCTGTCTTGGGGGCACCTAACGATAATAGGCCCATTGACAACCCAAGGAACGAAACCCCAACACTGCAGGCACAACTCGCCGAAGAACTGGAAACGGTTATACTGGACGAAGAGCAACCTGATCGGCGCATCAAGATCGGCACCACACTCGCCCGTCTCTCCGAACACAGTTTATCAAGTTCCTACGACACCATGCTGAAGTTTTCGCCTGGTCTTATGATGACATGCCGGGCATATCCCCTGAGGTCATCAGCCACAATCTCAGTATCTCCCCTGCCCACAAACCCATGAAGCAGAAGCGCCGTTCATACGATGCCAAACGGTACAAAGCCATGCGTACCGAGGTTGACAAACTAAAATCCATCGGCTTTATCAGGGAAGCAACGTACCCTGTCTGGCTTGCAAATTCGGTAATGGTACGCAAGGCGAAAGGTGGGTGGCGAATGTGCCAAGACTATATTGAACTAAACAAAGCCTATCCGAAGGATAGCTTCTCGTTGCCCCGGATCGACCAGCTCGTGGACGCAACTGCCGGTCACAAGCTGCTAAGCTTCAGGGACGCTTATTTGGGATACAACTAGATATTCATGAACCCTGCCGATAGCGAGCATACGACATTCATCACTGACCGTGGATTGTACTGTTAAAATGTCATGCCGTTCGGCCTGAAGAACGCGGGGGCAACATACCAAAGGCTTGTTAACCAAATTTTTGCTAAACATATCGGCAGCATCACGGAAGTGTACGTCGACGATATGTTGGTAAAAAGCCGAACGACAAGGGAGCACCTAGACAACTTAGCCCTTATGTTCGGTATACCAAAGGACTATCGAATGAGACTAAACCCAACGAAGTGCCCCTTCGGTATGTCTTTGCGTAAGTTTCTCAGTTTCATGATCAGTCAGAGAGGGATTGAAGCAAATCCCAAGAAAATCAAGGCCATGATCGACATGGAAATGCCGAAGACACAGAAGGACATTTAGAGCCTTACCGGGAGAGTCGTGGCATTAACACGCTTCATTTCCAAGGCTACCGATAATGTCGTTCTTTAAAGCCTTGAAAGGGGGCAAACAACATATCACATGGTATGCCAAATGCGACAAAGCATTTCAAGACTTAAAGAACTACAGGAGCAGGGCACCGTTATTGTCAAAACCACTTCCTGAGGAAGTTCTGTTTATCTACCTTTCGGTATCCAGCACTGCCGTCAGCTCGGTGTTGATACGGAAGCCAGAGAAGGCAGAATTACCAATTTTCTATGTTAGTAAGGCACTCCAGAGCGCAGAGCTCTGGTATCCTCCCCTGGAATAGCTAGCCTTGGCTCTCGTAATATCAGCTCGAAGACTTCGCCCGTACTTCAAAGCGCACGAAATTACAGTCTTAACCAACCAACCACTTCGGCAAGCACTCTAGAAACCAGAAACATCCGGCCGACAAATGTGCAATTGAGTTAGGAGAGTTTGACATACAGTTCAAACCAAGACCTGCGGAGAAAGGGCATGCCGTCGCTGACTTCATCTCCGAGCTTACACCTTCGGTGGTATCGGAGCCAGCCAGTTCAGACTCTAATGTCGGGGAACCAGGCAAGCAGAATGCCGAACACTTCGACCCTTCCGTTCCCGTATAGATTCTACATGTCGACGGCAAGTCAGCAAGGGTGTGGAGCTGGTCTGGTGTTAACTACTCCAGACGGAGCCAAGGTCGAATATGCCTTCCGATTTAACTTCAGAACCTTCAACAACGAGGCCGAGTATGACTCTCTTTTGGCCAAACTTCTGCTAGCCAAGAGCATGAGCACGAAACAAATCAGCATTCACAGTGACTCCCAGCTCATAGTGAATCAAATAAAGGCAGACTTCGCAGTTAGGGATGCCTCCATGACAGCCTATCTATCAACCACACACCAACTCCTCGAAGCATTTTAGGCTTACGAGATTCGGCAGATCCCCAAGATGAAAAACAGTCATGCCGATGCATTGGCATGACTAGCCTCGACAATCAATGACAAGGTTGGCAGAAAGGTGCCGGTGGAGATCTTATCTCAACCTAGCACGGCAACTTCCTAGGTATGTACCGTACGGTACGAAAACACGTGGATGTATCCCATCTATGATTTCCTAACAAACGGTACACTGCCCTCCAACAAGTCACAGGCCCGAAAGTTGCGGTACCGATCAGCAAGATACACAGTTATCAACGACGTCCTCTACAAACTCGGCTATACTATGCCGTATCTGAAATGCATCACCATCGAAGAAAGGGACTACGTCCTTCGGGAAATCCACGGGGGCGTATGTGGCGACCATTCTGGATCCCGATCGCTTGCACATAAGGCCTTTCGGCAAGGGTATTATTGGCCGACTATGCACCAGGACGCAAACACACTAGTAAAGAGGTATGACAAATGCCAATGCTTCGGCAACATACCTCACATCCTTACCGAGCCTTTAACACTGATCGTAAGCCCATGGCGTTTCACCCAATAGGGACTGAATTTGATCGGTCCAATGTTGCAAGGCAAAGGCCAGGTCAAGTATGTCGTGGTTGCTGTGGATTATTTCACCAAATGGGTGGAGGCCGAAGCTCTGGCAACCATAACAGCAGCTAGGATGGAAGACTTCATTTGGACTCACATTTGCTGTCGATTCGGTATCCCCTATGCAATCATCACCTATAATGGCAGGCAGTTCGACTCGGAACTCTTTAAGCAGTTTTGCACTCGCCTCAAGATCTGATAGCATGCGGGGAGCAGAAGACAAAGCGCCCTTCAGTCCCATCACTCCTTGTTTGAAGCGACCTTCTGAATCCCCAGACGTCTGCTTCCGAATGAAGACGCACAGAGGGGCTAGGATGAAGCCCTTCCATCCGTTAAATTACCAAACGGTAGGACAACATTTTGATCACTGAAGCAAATATCAAGTCCCCACCCAAGAACTCTCAGATGAGAACTTGGGGGACTCCTGTTTATACCAAAATGAACAGCCAATGAGAACTAGACACATGGACAAGATTGGACCTGACCATGGTCTGTCTTCGGCACCCTGTCTACCGATTCAACGATTAGGGCAACCCCCTTTCTCCGGAAACGCGGCAGGCCCACAGTCAATGTCTACAGTCTCACATCGAAAATCTACACAACTTGCACATCTCCCAAGGTTTATTAAAGGAGCACAATTCCCCAAAATAGAGGTAATCAAAACTTACGGCATACTGCCTATTGATCTGTCAGTTCAATCTTACTAAATCCGTACTTACTTAAGCATTGGAGAGCCTTTGGCCGGTACAACACTGGTGCCTAAAGGTCTTACCGAGCGTGTGTTATCTTGCAGATCACGTGCTCTACCAAGGCCCAAAAGTATACCGAAGGGCCAACATCACTAAGTTGGGCAAAAAAGTACCGAACCATTTTTAAGCATCAATAAGAATCATATGGTGTTTAGTCAACAAAATCCAAGAAAATCCATATCTCATTAAGAAAAAAACAAAGGTTATGATTGTAGAAATCAGTGGCAATATGTGAAACATACAAAGCCCATGCCTATCTAAACACATAAAAAATTAAGAGCAACCCACAAATCAAAGCCTTGCCCACACAAACTTTTTTTTTTTTTAAAAAAAAAGAAAAACAATATAAGAAATATAAGCAGACGATGCATAGGCATAGCCGACAGTCCCCACCTCCTCTTTTCCTTGGTAGCTTTGGCAGTAACTTCTCTATTTGGGCAGACAATGACTTCTCTCTTGGCATCATCTTCTCCTATCTATGCAACAAGTATTCTTCTCATTCTCTCCTTTTTAATTATCTCCTCTTTGGGCTGACAATAACTTCTCTCTTGGCAACATCTCCTCCTATCTAGGCAACAAGTATTCTTCTCATTCTCTCCTCTTTAATTATCTTCTACTATTAGGTTTTTTCCTAAAATAAATGTATACATCGTAATTTTAATTTTAATTTGAAATTGAGTATTCTACGGTTTTATGTCAAGAATTTTTTTGTTAAACTTTTATTTATGTATAGAGATGCATATTTGAGGATAAGACTCATTACGTCCGCTCAACTAGGCTTTTTATTTTTATGAATGAAATTCACTCGTACCGTCGAGTTTTTAAGGTAAGTTTCGCCTACTTGACTTTTAAATCTTGGACCGGCCACTGATAGAGATATGAAAGAAAGAACATCAAGCTCCATTTTAATACACAATTATGTGCGTAGTTATTTTCTATATTTTATTTTTGTTAAATATGATAGTCTAAATTACAACGGAAAGAAGTTTCTCACATACACACTATCAATGTGCTATGGGAATTTGAATATAAGATAATTAGTATAAAAGTTAAGATTTTTTTTTTTTTTTCCAACTGGACAAGTCCCGTTGATAATGAGATATTTTTAATGGTAAAAACAAATTGGAATTTTCTTTGAACTTGTGTTTTTTGGTTGGAGCCCACCACACGTAAGATGCTAACTTGTCACTCCTTAAAATCTCTTCTGCCGTTGAGTAGTACAACTAAACAAAAAACTATATAAAAAAAATTTAAAAAAATTAGTAATTCCATTAAGAAAAAGGGCAAAATACTGACATGAAAAAGACATCCAAAAGAAGGACCCTTGTAAAACAACATATATTTATAACTATTAAAAAAAAAAAATCAATTAATTTCACATCCTGAAAACCTAGCTCACTAAGAACTCAAAAACAAAAAGAGAATCCATGGTATCACTACATCAAGTGGTACAAGAAGACTGTGAGAGATCAAAACTCTCTACCAACTCGGGAATAGGAAACTTCCACCATAACACTTCATGGAAGTCCAATGCGTCTACCATTCACCCCATGACCTCGAAGCACCAGTTAACAGTAGATTCAACAAAATCAATTTCTATACCCCTCAGCACTACTAGTGCACAAAAAGGAGGTTTTATTTGTTTTCTGGTCTTAGAGCATCTACATTGGAAGGGTATATAATGAGGTGTATGTTAAATATACATCCTTTGTGATCGGAATCACCCGTAATGGAGAGGTGTAAACGAGTGTAAATTTGCATCACCACTATGAAATGCAAATTTAGATGCACATATACATCTTTTTTTACATCTCTTGTAGGTGGGACCTACATGAGAAAATGTGAAGAAAAAAAAAAGTAGACAAAAGTGGGACCTACAACAAAAAAAGTGAAAAAAATCAATTATACATATTTAGATTTACATTTTTCCCACTGGAGCAAAAATTACATTTACAACTCCCAGAGATGTAAAAGTAACTTTACATCCCTAAAAATACACCTTCTTATTGTGAATGCTCTTAATCGTCCCAAGATTATTTAATTGTAATCATCCTCGTCTGGTCTGCTTTTAATATTAAACTCCTCAAGGTGGGTTCCATCCACATCGCAAAGCTGCTTTACCATTATAAATAATTTTATAATTAAGAACGAATGTTGTATGCAAATTACTAGGTAATATTATCATAAACAAATGTAAATTAATTAGGGTTGATTAAACAATGACACGTGAGTCCATGTGAAGAGGGTCCTCCATGTTTCAGTAAACAACTCCATATCTGGCTTTGGCCTGGGATTATATCATCATCTATATGTATCCTTTGAATGCCAAGAAGACATCCTTTAAACTTTTCCTTTACTTGAATTTTGTCGTGCATCATGTCCCATCCAAATATAAAACAACTCTATCTTAATTATAATAATAACAACAGGATTTGTAAATTTGTTATATTAATCCACAGATGACCTTGTTTTGGACAATTGTTATATATGGACAGGCCTGAATAATTCTTCCCTAGAACTGAAATGTTGCTTCAGTCGTTGTTATACAAGATGCTCTTGAATTTAATTGTTGAAAAAGTCTAGCGGGAGTTACCTCAGTAGTTGTGGCCCTTCCCTTCCTAATGTAACCAAAAAAATCGAATTGTTGAAAAACACACTTCATAAAATTTCTTGGAACACCTGTTTACCTTTTTGCACCCAACAATAAAGTTTAAAAAGAACAATTGATGCAAAAGACTACTAGTATAGTAGTTTGGAGTATTTACTTCTCCAGGCAAGATTTTGAGTTCGAATTCTAATATCCGTGTAGTATATGTGAGTTTAATATACTATCGTCTCTCTCAATAGGAATGATTCTTAAAATAAATAATAATAAAAAAAACAATTGATATTCAATTTCACTATTCGACCAACAATTGATATTTATATATACAGATTCAGAAGTTCCCCTTATTCCCAAAAAAAAGAAAAAGAAAGAAGATTTGGTAAGGCGATGTTTCAAGTTTTATCAAAGCAATTCTTAGTGCTGCCTTTAATACTAGTAGTAATTGTAGTCCCTCTCTACATCTCATTCAATTTTAGAGAACCCAAACCAGCAGAAATCAGTTCTTCTCAGTCTGAAGAAACCCCAATGGCCACCAACGCTTTTGGTGTGAAGGTTGAAAATAATCCCGCTCAATCCAAACTCACCGAGCTTGGAGTCACAGCATGGCCCAAGTATGTTGCTCTTCACCTTCCCTTTCTCTCATCTTTACTCTAAGTTTATAGGGTTTGAATTGATGTATATTTTGATGGCAACATATCTTTGTTTCTATTATATGATTTTCGTTATTTACCAAGACTTGAAAAATGATGCCTTTAGAGGTTTTCCCTGAGGATTGGGTGATGGGTATGTTTGGTTTTACTGGTGAGAAAATCGTTTGTGGTTTTCCGGGATGTTTGTAGAAAATCAGACCCTTCAGTTACTTGGTAAAGCCATGGATCATCAAAAGAGTCTATGAATATGATAGATCCAGAGATGGATGGTGGAAGATGCACATTTGAGACTACTCTATCAAATTATTTGATCGGTTTCTCAGGAGCATAGAGAGTAGGAGTGAAATTCCACTTCTCACAGTCTATGTAATCTCGTTATTGCTTCATTTTCGTGTTGTTTGTGGACAAGAAGCATGATATATCACATCCCAGCTGTTTGCCGGACAAAGTCAGGGTATAATCAATTCCAAATATAATTCAATAGGGATGAGTGCAGAGGAAAGTTTGATAAACAGAGGGAAAGTTGAGAGAGAATTTTTGTTGTTTAGAACTGATTTATTTCATTCACAAATAAATCAATAACAATGCATGGTTTTTATACATAGCTAACTAAAACTAAAAAAGACTAGCAATTGATACCTAAGCATTGACTAGTCCTGAATTAGAGGCTTTCCTTTACTGAGGCTCCTTATGAATCTATGTATGGATGAGCAGCTGATTTGGCAGCACCTTAGTTTCCTTATTTACTAGTACTGTAAGCAGCTCTAGTTTTGTCAGTGATCTTGTTAATGCTTTGTTTTTTTATGTTGTTTGTGGACAAGAAGCATGGTAGATCAATCCTAGCAATAGATCCTTAAAGTGGTGGGTTATACTCTTTTCCCCGAGAAGGTCATAGATCAAATAAGAAAATATAGGTTGGTCGTGAGTTTATCTAAGAAGCTAATGAGTGCCAAGATTCTCTTTTCTTGATGAGGTACGTGGCATGACTGCAAGTATGTGGATTTGGTTGGTGCTCTGAGGACAGCCTTCTTCATTGTGTCTCAACTCTTGTTCCTCAATCTGGAAGACTCCGTACACGCTTTTTCTTCGTTCTTGTTTTTCACTTGTTTAAAATGCATGGATAGTTAGTTGTACTGGTGTACTGTGTTTTTCTTGAATAAAACTTCTTATTCATCACGTTAATTTCTTAAACAGAAAAAAAGTGTGGGAATTCACGAATTGATGTGACTTATTATGGAAAAAGAATAGGAGCCTGGTACCTGCAAAATTTATATTTAGTTTGTATTCATTTTAGATGGATGTTCAGATAGATGTTGATTAGAGGAGATTTTCTTGTTTATGTTCTAGACCCTGTTATTCTTTTGCAATGATCTTATTTTGAATTCATTTACAGGTGGTCATGTGGTCCAAGCAAATTCCCATGGTCATTCACTGCCACAGAGACTATGTATCTGTTGGAGGGCAAAGTGATTGTCCAAGTAGATGGGCATGAAGGATCTTTCACAATTGGGGCTGGTGATTTGGCTGTGTTCCCAAAAGGCATGAAGGTCACTTGGGATGTCCTTGAAGCTGTAAACAAGCATTATAGCTTGGAAAAGTAAAGGGTCTTATCTTTCAATTGCTGCTGGTTAAGCATGCTATCTATCAGCCAGATTGTATTATTATTTTTAACTTGAACAACGGAATATTAGTAAGAGAAATTCTAGCAACCTTCTCTCTAACCTTCTCTTTTGGACCTTATCTCTTCTCTTCATGACAAATGTCATTTTCCTTACACTTAAAACAATGTCATTAATGCATCACACAAGTTAGTTTTTGTTTTCCAAGTTTACCATTTTAAAATGTATAGGCTTTTATATTTCCTTTAATTTATTCAAATTTTATTACAACTTCTTTAGCACATTATTAAAAATTAAATAAGAAAAACTTAGAATTTAAAAATAAAAATAAAAACATTTGTTACATGACATTGTTATCATCTTTATTTTGTTTTTAATAAAACACACGTTTTCTTTGGAAAAAAAAATTTACAAAAATTAAAAACTTAAGTTTTTATTTTCTTATTTAATTTTTTAACAAGGTGATAAGAAAGTTGTAAAAAAATTAGCTTGTTATTAAAATAAATTAATACATTTAAAAAGGATAAACTTGGAAAACAAAAATTAGTTTGTGTGATGCATTAATGACATTGTTTTAAGTGTAAGGAAAGTGACACTTGTCATGAGAAGAAGAGAGAATGTCCAAAAGAGAAGGTTAGAGAGAAGGTTGTTAGTACTCCCCTATTAGTAATATATGTCGTATTCGTACGTGTTTTGCACCTTGCAACGCTGAATGAATAGATACTAAATTAAAATTAACCCTTTAATGAAAAACTTGTTTTAAAGTAGAATGGGTGAAGCCCACATAGTCAAAAGGTGAATAGTGATGATTGGGTAGAAACATCATTATGTCTTTTCTTTTACTCACGGGTGCCATTTACTATGCCTATAAATAGGCAACCCTCCCGCCTGCAAAGATGTAAAAAAAATAAAAGAGAGAAGAGGAAGAGAAGGAAGAAAGAGGGTGAGTGAGTGGAGAGAAAGAGAGCAGAGAGAAATTCTCCTAGAGAGAAAATTCAGTGAGCCACACATATTGTAAACACTAAAGTTGTAGCCCTATTATTTTATATAGTGAAAAGTTACTGCTGCTGCTCTCCGAGGACGTAGGCATAGCCGAATCTCGTTAAATGCTGTGTCTCATCTACTTTACGTGCAGCTCAATATTCGTACATATCCCAGTTCATTTTATAACACGTTATCAGCACGAATTCGCTTTCAAAAATACCAGCTGAATTCTCTTATGAAACTCAGATCTCTTAATTATCAGATGGATCATCCCATCTCTGATGACCCCAAAAATCCCCACTTCTCCCTCTCCTCCACGATCATGATAACAATCCTATCCAACGGTCACAAAGCTTCCTGTTAGGTTTGAAATTCACTCTGACACTCAAGACGTTGTCCGTCCTCCTATGACCTCTTATGTGCACCATTATATGCCTCTGTGTGAAGCTAGATGGCCCTGTGGCTAGCTGGACCATGCTGGCGGTAATTGTTTGGGTCTTTGCTTGGTGGCTCACAGCAGCTGTGCCTATGCCCATCGATTCCTTAAATGTCCACCGCTTGCTCATCGCCAGCATCTTGGTCTCTGCAAAGTTCATGGATGACATTTGCTTTGTGCTAGTTATATCTTGAGTTGAGAATAAAAATGGTGGTTACTACAGAGCAAGAACACTGTTTCTACAGAGCAAGACGTGGAAAGCCTTCTATATCCTTTTATCCTATTTGTCTATTATATTATTGTATTCATAATATTTAATGCTCTTGATGACCATTCACGTGGAAAGCCTGTGTTAGTTTTCTTGGTGGAGAGCAATTGATTTAGGGGAGCAGACAAGCGTGATACCTTACAGCAAATTAGCACTAAGGTTTGTCCCTACTTTCTAATTATATATATTATTTCCTCTCAGTGCTTATTTCCTCTTACGTTCAAGTTGCAGATGGCCATACTTCTATAATATATATATATATATATATGAAAAGTTGATGGTAATATAATATACTATATTTATTTGCCATTCTATTACTAACCCTTAACAAAAATGGACCATTGGTAATACTAAATATATTATCAGTGGGAGACCATTAGTAATACTAACACTTTTCTTATTTTATTCGGTGGTGGTTTTAACCCTGTATTTATTTTATTTACAGTATGGTGTAGGTTTATTACCCATACAACAGTATCTATTTAAAAGGGTGGCGCGGGTTTATCATCCATGCCTTTACTTTTATTTAAATGTATGGAGCAGAATTAGTGCCCATACAAGCACGTTTACTTTATCGCAAATTTACTTTTACTTAAAGTATGATGTGGAATTAACCCTCATACTTTATGAATTTACTTTACCGCACATTTAATTTTATTTAAGGTATGGTGCGGGATTAACGTCCATACAGCAAGCAATTTAATTTATGAATTTATTTTACCGCACATTTACATTTATTTAAAGTATGGTGCGGGTTTATCGTCCATACCAGTAATTTATTTACCAGCAATTTATTTTATGGATTAATTGTGCTGTATGATGAGTTTTTACAGTATGCAGATCAGGACCAGAAGTTCCTTGATCCTCATCATACAATTACATCAGGACTTGAAGATCCTTGATGATGATATTGATATGAGAGCTGGCAGTCTCTCCGGTACTATACTTGTAAACAAGAGATCGGACTTGAAGATCCTTGATCCTTGATCCTTGACATGTAAATAAGGACCTAGAGTTCCTTGATGATGTAACAGTACCGTATTGGTTAAAAGTGCCGTACACATGAATAATAACTGTACTGGCAAATGTACTATACACATGAATAGATATGTATTCATGACTTGATGAATAGTACTATATACATGAATAGTGACGTATGCATAAATATTAACCATTTTGGGTAAACCGTCACTATATACAAAAGGGAACCTGCAGTTCCTTAAACTCATGGATGAGCAATTAAATGAGATGCCAGAAGTTTCTCAAAATATGGACAATTATGTAAGGACTTGAAGTCCCAAAATATGTACAGAAAATTGTAAAAATGTCCATACCATGAGAATATGTGATTTTGGCCCGAAGTTCAAAATCTAAGGGGATTGAATATCCATACCATGAGAATATGTGATTTTGGCCTGAAGTTCAAAATCTAACAGTGTTGAGAACCTAAAGTTCCAACAGTTAAATGGACAACCCTTGAGGTATTATTGCAAATTGTGGTACACCACATATTTCTTTGGCATAAGAGAATGATGAATTTAATAAAGTTCGATTTTGTTATAATCGACACCTCAAGGAAGAAATATATTTTGTGAATTCCGGTTGTTAAGAATACACCGTGAAATGGATAATATCAATATAAACCTCAAATGATGAATTGAGGCTCCCCACATATTTTGTTATATCTGGGCCGGAAGCCCATGGATCCAAATATATGAGAGATCCTGAACTTGAAGTTGTGGGTATATAGTAGTTAATGCTCTTCACTACTATATTGTGATATTAGCGTGGCTTTTACTCAATCCATATTTCATGTCCATTTGAAAAGGGCAAATAAATTCTGAGTTTGTGTTTAGCCCAGGCCAAAAGTTACGGGCTCACATGCATTGAAATATGAAATTTGGGAGAGTCGATGTGGTTATTTGAACCTATAAGGCACAAGGTTCCAAACCGTCATTTTGAAAAGACGTAAAAACCACAGGTACAAGTTTAAGAATGTGCGCAATTATTATAACAGGAAAGGAGCATATAACAGATAGATTTTTTCCACCTGCAATGAAGGTGCAGGCCCTGTAAAATCTATAAAATTACATTATGTTCTGGAAGCCTCTGAAGGAAGAGGACGACGCCTCTTAAGCTTAGCCATGAGCCTCTCATGGTCTCCCAAAATTCTTTCATTTGAGACCTGCAGCATGTCTAGCCTTCTCAGTGTATCAACAGAGTACGAACTCACCAGTTTCAACAAGGCATTATTCTCTCCTTTAAGTTTCTCAACCTCCTGTTGAGACTCATGAAGCATTCTTTGAAGAGACGAATTTTCAGTTGTTAGCTTCTGAACCTCGTTTGCTCTAGCACGCAAACGATCAGCCATGTTAGAAACAGAAGCAGCACTCTGAATGCTAGAAGCCATTGAGTCATCAATAGCCTCTTCCTCAGACCTCCCTGTTAACAATATTTCATCCATTGGAGTAATGAAATTCCTAGCTACTATGACAGCAGTAGCATCATTCATCATCACAGAATCATTAACTGTGAGATGACGATTTTGGGATACAAAGGATGGACGCCAAACTTTGGCGTCACTGGTTGTTGTGGGAGCATCATTTAAATTGAAATAATTTGGGCAGGAAGAAGAGGAAGCCATTTTAAGAAGGTTTCGAAGAAAGTCTTACAAAAACTAAAGTTTCAGAAAATGAAGGAAGTTGAGTTGAAACGCAGTTGCTCCAATCAAGTTTTGCAAAGGCAATATCTATAGACGAAAATGTGGCAACATTTCCAGGATCCCAATATCTTCTCGGATCCCCATATTATCTTTTTCTTTCCCAGATTCCAAAACTTCACGCGGCCTCTAATAATGCCTGTCGGCACTTTCGGCGTTTTCAAGTATTATTTTCGTCAAAGCCGATCTTGCTTTACGGATTTCACGGAGCTACTTTTTCAAAAGTATCCCGAGAATCTCGCAATTTTCCTATGGTTAATTTGAAATTCACCGGTTCTACCTATTCTTGTATTTGTGTATAAATGTGTTACTAACGAAATTTTCTTTGCAGAAGACATCCAGTTTTCTCCATACCTAGTGATGCGATATCTACTTGTTTTTCTTATCAGTAAGCACTCAATATGCCCGAGAAGCAAGACTATCTCTGATCATCCATTCAGGAAGCGAGACTATCCTTGATCACGTTTCCACTACATCAGGGAACTGTGAAGGCGACCTTATGCTCTAATCTCCTGAGGTCCTTCTAGACTAGGAGAAATGAGAGCTTGTTGTCTGCTCCCACCAGCTTCCTTCCTTGATTGCTTACCTTACCTTGCAATCAATATCACAATTTTTGTATCTTTTCTTTTTTTTTATAACTCTCTGTTCATAAGGGATTTTATTTCTTTAGAATGAACATCCGAAGAAAGAATCCATGCAGTGATCCTAACTCTGAGGGTTATTTGTTTTTGACAGAGAGAAGAATTGTGATTTTTGCTCTTGCAGGATATAACTAGATCATCAAGCGCTACATTATATTTACTGGGCCGATACGAGCTTGAATGATACTTGAGAAAAGTTTCTCCCACCTAAGGATGTAAGCAATACTTGTGTTATTTTATGCTTATATACTTATTTGATATTTTATCTTGAAAGGTAACCAAATGGGGAGATAAGTCCGTTCCAAAAGAATGGCTTGTATGTATCCATGAATTATTAATGCAAATTTTACAGATTGCAAGTTGGATACATTGATAATACACTGCACAGATTAAAGTCCCATAAGAACAAAATATGGGTATAGCAGTGATCAATATGATGCATGCCTGTTGCGTAGCAAATGATGTGGATTGAAGTCCCAAAAGGACAATCCTTTGACATCAATATTGATATTGTGCGCGCCTAATGCGTAGCAA